>NC_139625.1:4829100-4859100 GCF_964638095.1 Poromitra crassiceps
AATGAACGATGCTAAAATTAGAAAACGGGATAATAGACTTCATGGATGCAGCATTGACAATGACAAATCGTTTAGTCGCTGATATGGGTCCATCTGGGGTGGAGGGGGAGGGGTGTGGGTTTGGGTCAATCAGAACAGAAACATTTTATTTATCTTTTATTTGAACATATGGGGTATTCTTATGCGCTCTTCTTTCTGTTTAGTCTTGCCTTCACGAATAATTTTGTTTTATTTATTTTATTTTTGATGACGTGGTGACCATATCTACTGTATGTATATCTTGAACATTGCATACTTTCACCTAGTTTAACACCTAATGTACGGTGTATTTCATGGCAGGTGTAATGTCTATGTTTCTATATTATCACAAGTGTTCTGTCTGTCTGTCCTTGTTTTATTATATATGACATATAAAAAATAAAAACAATTGATCACCAAAAAACAACAACACTTGATTAGAAAAGGCGATTTCGTGTTAATGCTATTGTGATACAGTGGAATCCGCTTATAGTGATCCCGGTTATTAGTGATCAACCGCTTATATTGATCAAAAAGCTTGGTCCCGAATCATTCCTATACACATGCTGTTTAAATAATCCGCATTTTGGACCTTGTCCCACCTGAGAACAATGTAATAAAAATAAATAAAAAAACACTAATTTTATTTTATTTTGACTTCCAAACTGCCAAAAATGAGCCAACAGCAGCGATACTCGATGCATGTCTGTCTGTGTAGAGATGTCTACGCAAGACAGCTGTTGTATTTGAAATAGCTGGAGTCCTAACTTACTGTACGGATTATTCCTTTAATTTAAGTAATACATATACAAATATCAATTAGATGCTAATCTGCATGAGAAATAAAAAAAATTAAAACATCTGTTATAACGATCATCCGCTTATATAGTGATCAATTTGACCAAGGTGATCACTATAAGAGGAGTGTCTGCTCTGACATTGTTCAAACCAACAAAATGCCACCTGGGCAGAGGACAGAGGTCTGCACTGGTGCTTACTTGTTTACTGGCATCTTAGATCAATCAAACAGGTTGGTACAGTTCACCAACGTACAAAACAAAGCAGGCTGCAAACAGTGGACGATGAAAGATGACAACTGATGCAATCAATGATAACAAGCAGAGATCCTGTACAGGCAGCATGTCATTCCATTGAATGCATTGAAGCATCGAATGCATTGAAGCATTGCGACACGGTTATCAGTTAAATTACTCATTGCCACTTACAGTAAATAATACCATGAGGAAATAACATGAGCTAAGTCTGTGGGGCAGAAGGAGATGAATTGTCCAAACAACAGTCAAAACAAAAGTGTGATGCAAATTGTGGAATTTTAAGTTGCACTTTCATTCTCACACTGGGAGACGTGTGAGTTTGAGGACTAACTGGTCTGTGCTTTGCCAAACGACAGACACGAGTCATATTCTGTCATAGATAGATCTCTAATGCACGTCTAATGTACCTGATCATGTCATGTCATGTCACATGACATGATCACCTGACCTGATCATGAAATGAAATCAGGTGGAATTCGAGATCGATTTAGATCAATTTATATGCATTCACCAAGCAAAATTACCCCTTTACAAAACCAATTTATGATTGCTACACATCGGTCCATTTAGTTTGTAAATATAATAATAATAATAATAATAATAATAATAACAATAATAATAATAATAATAATAATAATAATAATAATAATAATAATAATAATATTATTATTATCTCGCTGCCTGCCCACCACACTCACAGCCAAGCAGTACCTATCTAACCTCATGAGGCCTAAATAGGCCAGTAGCATGACCCAGATGCTTGCAAGTATAAACCCTGATGACTTGAGTTATTACTGTTTTCACTGCTATACTACTTTCCACCATGTGTTTTTTTTTCTCCCTTTCCTTTTCTCTTATTTATCTTTTGTTGTTGATGTATAGTTTTATTTTATTTTATATCTACTCTTATTTTATTGGGAGTAGGACTGGATGGTCGGGAGGTGGGTGGGGGAAGATGTGCTGGTTGGGATGTTCCAATGTAAAAAAAAAAGAAAAAGTAATTACATTTGTTAATGTATTGTAACTGCAATGCGCCCTGCTCAAAAATAAATATTATAAAAAAAACATAATAATAATAATAATATTTTTCTATTAAATTATGAATAAAACACAAAAAGCTAGATGGCTAATCAAGAGAAGATATTTTTTATACAGCATGTTCATTCATAATGTTGTTTCTCAGTCTGCCTAATCTGCCCCCACTTCGCCTGAAGATCAGCCAATGTGTTTTGCTTCACCTTCGTGTCCAGCATCACAAATGCTGCCAGTTGTTTGCCGCATTGCTTTAGCAGTATCCTGCAGAGAAACTCAGGCAGAAAACATTAACAGAACTGAATCTTAACTTAACTTAACTTAACTTAACTTAACTTAACTTAATACTTTCATATCAGACATTAGAATGCATCAAATAAGTGATATCAGTGACTTTGACCGTGGTGTGGCTGTTGGTGTCAGACAGGCTGGTTTGAGTATTTGTATTTCTGAAATTGCTGATCTGCTGGGATTTGCACACACAACAGTCTCTAGACTAGGGTTTGACCACAGAATGGTGCGAACAGCCAAAAACCTCCGGTGAGTGGCAGTTATCTGTGAATGGAAACTTTGTGGATGAGAGCAGTCAATGGCCAGATTGGTTGGAGCTGACAGAAAGGCGTCTTTATGATCCACCTCTTTACAACTGTGGTGAGCAGAAAAGCATCTCAGAATGTCCCTTACAGAAAAAAACATGCCTATAGTTTCATGGGTCCACATGAGTTTCACATGTGTCCACATGTGCCCATATGTGGACACGTGAACACATGCAAAACTCATGTAGACAGATCACATGTGATTTTTTGCACATGTGAAGTTCATGTGGTAACATGTTATAACGTGAACAATATTTTTGCCACGTGTTTAATCATGTGATGCCATGTGGAGTGCATGTGGGAATCATGTTACCACATGCTCAAAAATGTGGGAACATGTGGAGCACATGTGGAAAACATTTACATGCATTTCACATGTGATCACATAGGTTTCACATGTGGGAACTTACATGGGTTTCACATATTTCACATGTGAAAATGTTCCAAAACCACACGCTTCCCATGAGCAAAGCACTTGTTTCCCATGTGTCCACATGTGAAATTTAACATGTTTTCACATGTTTGCACGTGTAAAATTTCATATGAGGAAAATAAATCACATGTCTAAAATCACATGTGATGACATGTGATTTTTCTTTTGCACATGTGAAGTTCATGTGTTTTTTCTAAGCTGATAATAAAGTGCTCAGTCAGTGTAGAATGATAAAGCAAATTGATCATTTGTCAGTTGTGGAGGATTCAACAAGAGAGCGAGGGAGAGAATGATAGAGAGAGAGAGAGAGCGAGGGAGAGAATGATAGAGAGAGAGAGAGAGAGCGAGGGAGAGAATGATAGAGAGAGAGAGAGAGAGCGAGGGAGAGAATGATAGAGAGAGAGAGAGAGAGAGAGGGAGAGAATGATAGAGAGAGAGAGAGAGAGCGAGGGAGAGAATGATAGAGAGAGAGAGAGAGAGCGAGGGAGAGAATGATAGAGAGAGAGAGAGAGAGCGAGGGAGAGAATGATAGAGAGAGAGAGAGAGAGCGAGGGAGAGAATGATAGAGAGAGAGAGAGAGAGCGAGGGAGAGAATGATAGAGAGAGAGAGAGAGAGCGAGGGAGAGAATGATAGAGAGAGAGAGAGAGAGCGAGGGAGAGAATGATAGAGAGAGAGAGAGAGAGCGAGGGAGAGAATGATAGAGAGAGAGAGAGAGAGCGAGGGAGAGAATGATAGAGAGAGAGAGAGAGAGCGAGGGAGAGAATGATAGAGAGAGAGAGAGAGAGCGAGGGAGAGAATGATAGAGAGAGCGAGGGAGAGAATGATCAAGAGAGAGAGAATGAGAGAGAGAGAGCGAGGGAGAGAATGATAGAGAGAGAGAGAGAGAGCGAGGGAGAGAATGATAGAGAGAGAGAGAGAGAGAGACACCGTCAGAAGTTGTCTCACTCACCCTCTTTTGCTACCATCTGTCCTGAGGACTGGCATCAATGACTCACTGATCAGCTGAAATAGATCAGCCATAAATCAGCAGTGAGCAAAGTCACATGAGGACACATTTCTTCATCATGATGACTCCATGTGTGCAAATAAGGTCAATCCAACCAAGACCCTAGAATGTGTGAAAACTCCTAAAGACCCTCCTGGAGGATAGTGCCCAGCCAGGAAGATTTTTTTTCCCCAACTTGGAGATTTGGTTTGAATTTTGCAATTTACTCAATCTGAGTCAGTCTATTTGTGATGGCATTTACTCGATTTTATCGCCAACAGTCAGAATAATGAAGAGTTAATTTGCAGAAACAGGTAAACGCCATTCTTAACATGAACAAACAACATCTGTTTGATACTCCCTGGAGTGCACATAGAAAAAATTATTGAGGTGATTTATGTGAAAATTATCAGATGAATATGTTTTAGTTATGAGTGATAATACAAATTTCCCAAAAATAAATTAATTACAGTATAAATACATCAATATATAAAATAAAATGATTAAAAAATCCAAACGGAGATACCTGTTTTTGCAAATGAACTCTTCAAGTCTTTCTTTACTGATGAGTCTTCAGAAGCGTATTCTTGTTTGGAACTTGGTCAAAATACTGAAGTGAATGAAGTTACTAATGGACATCGACTTTGCAAACATAACCGATTATGGACAACACATTTGAAAGGCAGTTACATTGTATTTTTGACCCCCGTAATGATAACAATTCCCTTCTGTCCATGCAAGACACAAACGTGCTTCTGCTTTTTGGACCGTGTTGTTAACCTCCCTTGTCATACCTCGTCATTAAACATGCGCAGCAGGAACGTGTGACATTTTCAAAGGGCATTAGTTCAATTGAAAAATTGGTGAGCAAATTAATTTGTTACAAGATGAAATGTTGACCTGTCATGCTTAAAATGTCAAATGTTAATGTGATAATGTCACAAATAGATATGCTAAAAATTATATTTTTTGCCGGATCAAACTATCATCCGGATGCCTAGATTTCAACAGATCGGTTGATGTTTCATAACTCTACAGCAGCTACACCAAGGGCTTAGATGACATGAGACCTGACTGATTGAACTCTGGGGAGCGATATATCAATCTGTTAAATGCAAAGGCAAAACTGAGAGCTTCTACAAAACGTTATCTCAGGCAGCATGGGAAAACGTCTTTAATTTCTGAGATCACAGAAAATAGGCGCTACTTCTTATTATGGTCTGTTAGTAAAAAGAATGTTCAAACTAAGATGCTGCTTGAAAGTGATGTAACAACTAACGAGATGAAACATATGATTATAACTTATTAGGCCATTCCTCATTGTCTTGCCAGTTGCTATAAACAGCCCACAGGGGGCAGGCATCAGCGGTTCATTCAAGTTGAGCTGGAACACTAGTGCTCTGTGAGCTGGAAGAGGTGGTGGTAGAGGAAGGGGAGGAGGGCGGAGGAGGGGGAAGAGGTGAAGAACGTTTGCTTTAGGAGAGCGATACCAGTGACTTGAAAGAGAAGGAGCCAGCGTTGATGCTTATCATAAAACTGTTTTGTGGGCTTGTCTTTATGATCTTCCATCAGCTGTGGTTGCTGGAGCCCTGCCATCTCAATAAGTAAGCAAGAGAAAAGGCTTGTTTCCCAGATCTGCATTGTCCTCAGATGAACCTGGCACCTCTGCCAAGAAGCCGGCAAAGTTTATAGAAGGTACGAGTAAGCAGGTTAGAATACATCTCTGTTTCTCAGCCGCAACGACAAAAGATTCATTCCTCACAGTAAATTTAGACGCAGCAGGTAAGCACCCCCCCCCCCCATAAAAACATATCTTTCTGTGGAAAGAGAAGAGGATTTATACATAAAGTGTTAATAGAGTTTCAGTGAGGGTGGGGTTGAAGGGAGGATGCATGAGGAAGGGGGAGAGAGACCTGCCTCGATGTGAAAGAAGACAGAAATGAGGAAGAGATGATGCAGGAGGGAGGGGGGAGAAACCTGTCTCGATGTGAAAGGAGACAGAAATGAGGAAGGGAGGATGCAGGAGGGAGGGGGGAGAGAGACCTGCCTCCATGTGAAAGGAGACAGAAATGAGGAAGGGAGGATGCAGGAGGGAGGGGGAGAGAGACCTGCCTCCATGTGAAAGGAGACAGAAATGAGGAAGGGAGGATGCAGGAGGGAGGGGGAGAGAGACCTGTCTCGATGTGAAAGGAGACAGAGACATGAGGAAGGGAGGATGCAGGAGGGAGGGGAGAGAGACCTGCCTCGATGTGAAAGGAGACAGAAATGAGGAAGGGAGGATGCAGGAGGGAGGGGGAGAGAGACCTGTCTCGATGTGAAAGGAGACAGAAATGAGGAAGGGAGGATGCAGGAGGGAGGGGAGAGAGACCTGCCTCGATGTGAAAGGAGACAGAAATGAGGAAGGGAGGATGCAGGAGGGAGGGGGAGAGAGACCTGCCTCCATGTGAAAGAAGACAGAGACATGAGGAAGAGAGGATGCAGGAGGGAGGGGGAGAGAGACCTGTCTCGATGTGAAAGGAGACAGAAATGAGGAAGGGAGGATGCAGGAGGGAGGGGGAGAGAGACCTGCCTCCATGTGAAAGGAGACAGAAATGAGGAAGGGAGGATGCAGGAGGGAGGGGGAGAGAGACCTGCCTCAATGTGAAAGGAGACAGAAATGAGGAAGGAAGGATGCAGGAGGGAGGGGGAGAGAGACCTGTCTCGATGTGAAAGGAGACAGAGACATGAGGAAGGGAGGATGCAGGAGGGAGGGGAGAGAGACCTGCCTCGATGTGAAAGGAGACAGAAATGAGGAAGGGAGGATGCAGGAGGGAGGGTAGAGAGACATGTCTCGATGTGAAAGGAGACAGAAATGAAGAAGGGAGGATGCAGGAGGGAGGGGAGAGAGACCTGCCTCCATGTGAAAGGAGACAGAAATGAGGAAGGGAGGATGCAGGAGGGAGGGGAGAGAGACCTGTCTCGATGTGAAAGGAGACAGAAATGAGGAAGGGAGGATGCAGGAGGGAGGGGGAGAGAGACCTGCCTCGATGTGAAAGAAGACAGAAATGAGGAAGGGAGGATGTGGGAGGGAGGGGGAGAGAGACCTGCCTCGATGTGAAAGGAGACAGAAATGAGGAAGGGAGGATGCAGGAGGGAGGGTAGAGAGACCTGTCTCGATGTGAAAGGAGACAGAAATGAGGAAGGGAGGATGCAGGAGGGAGGGGGAGAGAGACCTGTCTCGATGTGAAAGGAGACAGAAATGAGGAAGGGAGGATGCAGGAGGGAGGGGAGAGAGACCTGCCTCCATGTGAAAGAAGACAGAGAAATGAGGAAGGGAGGATGCAGGAGGGAGGGGAGAGAGACCTGCCTCGATGTGAAAGGAGACAGAAATGAGGAAGGGAGGATGCAGGAGGGAGGGGGAGAGAGACCTGTCTCGATGTGAAAGAAGACAGAGACATGAGGAAGAGAGGATGCAGGAGGGAGGGGGAGAGAGACCTGCCTCCATGTGAAAGAAGACAGAGAAATGAGGAAGGGAGGATGCAGGAGGGAGGGGGGAGAGACCTGCCTCGATGTGAAAGGAGACAGAAATGAGGAAGGGAGGATGCAGGAGGGAGGGGGAGAGAGACCTGTCTCGATGTGAAAGGAGACAGAAATGAGGAAGGGAGGATGCAGGAGGGAGGGGAGAGAGACCTGCCTCGATGTGAAAGGAGACAGAAATGAGGAAGGGAGGATGCAGGAGGGAGGGGAGAGAGACCTGTCTCGATGTGAAAGGAGACAGAAATGAGGAAGGGAGGATGCAGGAGGGAGGGGGAGAGAGACCTGTCTCGATGTGAAAGGAGACAGAAATGAGGAAGGGAGGATGCAGGAGGGAGGGGGAGAGAGACCTGCCTCGATGTGAAAGAAGACAGAGAAATGAGGAAGGGAGGATGCAGGAGGGAGGGGGAGAGAGACCTGTCTCGATGTGAAAGGAGACAGAAATGAGGAAGGGAGGATGCAGGAGGGAGGGGGAGAGAGACCTGCCTCGATGTGAAAGAAGACAGAGAAATGAGGAAGGGAGGATGCAGGAGGGAGGGGGAGAGATACCTGTCTCGATGTGAAAGGAGACAGAAATGAGGAAGGGAGGATGCAGGAGGGAGGGGGAGAGAGACCTGCCTCGATGTGAAAGAAGACAGAGAAATGAGGAAGGGAGGATGCAGGAGGGAGGGGGAGAGAGACCTGTCTCGATGTGAAAGGAGACAGAAATGAGGAAGGGAGGATGCAGGAGGGAGGGGGAGAGAGACCTGTCTCGATGTGAAAGGAGACAGAAATGAGGAAGGGAGGATGCAGGAGGGAGGGGGAGAGAGACCTGCCTCCATGTGAAAGGAGACAGAAATGAGGAAGGGAGGATGCAGGAGGGAGGGGGAGAGAGACCTGCCTCCATGTGAAAGAAGACAGAAATGAGGAAGGGAGGATGCAGGAGGGAGGGGGAGAGAGACCTGTCTCGATGTGAAAGGAGACAGAAATGAGGAAGGGAGGATGCAGGAGGGAGGGGGAGAGAGACCTGCCTCCATGTGAAAGAAGACAGAAATGAGGAAGGGAGGATGCAGGAGGGAGGGGGAGAGAGACCTGCCTCGATGTGAAAGAAGACAGAGAAATGAGGAAGGGAGACAGACAACAAAGTAGATGGTGGAGGAAGGAAGTGTTTCAGTGGGAGTCAACTGTCTGCTAATTCCAATGAAGGAACACTGTCATCATTCTGTTACTCATCAAAATGAGCTGCCGAAAACCACCATCAAGTGCAGCAATAACATTGAAGCATATATTTGGCTTAATATATATATATATATATATATATATATATCATACAGTGATATTTGATCAATGGCATCATTTTGTCATATAATTATACTTAATAAATGCATTATTATAATACATAATAAATATTAGGTCAACCCAATCGCCGTGATAAAATATAGGCATTGTACTTTTGTGGAATCCACAGAAATATACAATATCAACATACCAGGGGCGGAGCGACCCTATCAGCCCAGAGGGGGCAAAGCTCTTAGGGGGGCCCCATCAAAAAAAAAAAAAAAAAAAAAAAAGTTTTTTTTTTTTTTTTTTTTTTTTTTTGAAGGCCAGGCCAGGCCGCAGGGCCAGTTCCAGAACAAGATGACTAGGGGTGCATCCTAGATAGGAAGGGGTGCAGATGCCCGGCCGAAGGCCGAATTTGGCCGAATTTGACATGTTATTTTACTAAAAATAATGCATTTGACCATCATTTCAAGTAGAATGATACCACCCAAGCAAGAATATTTCAAGTGTTTCAAGTGCTTTACTGAAATATTTTGGACCATAATGATAATACAATTATCTCAACCTTAAAAGGTTACATATAGGTGCCAAAAAGCCATAAAATCACATCAAAGAACAAAGAAAAACAACAACTATAATTCAAGTTTAAACAGTAAGTGTGCAGCTGTAGCATTTATAAAAAAAAAAAAAAAAAAAAAAAAAAATTACTTTTCAACTGAGCATGCAGACAAATAAGGGTGCAATGCATGCTTTTGCACCCCCGTAGAACCGGGCCTGCCAGGCCGCGAAGAAAAATGTGCCTTTTTTGCATGTTTGAATCGGTTTTAGCCATATTTAGTGGAATATCTCATTTTAAACACACCAATGTTATTGTCTATTGATTGAATTCCTCTCAGACTCACACCACTGACTTTATTAAATAAAGTCATTTTAAGTCACAACTGTAAAATAGCTGATAGCCCCTATATCCAAAAACACAATTTGTCACTCATTGAGCCAAGTAATATTATGTCCAAGAAAGACTACAGTGAAGCCACTTTACAGACAAGCTTGTTCTGAAGAAGAAAAATAAAAACACAGGTTGCCAGCCAGGTGGCCTGGCCTGCAAAAAAACAAAAAAAATCCAAAAAAAAAATCATTTTTTTTTTTTTTTTTTTGATGGGCCCCCCTGACAAGTGGGCCCGTGGCGGCCGCACCCTCTGCCCCGGCGTACGCTCCGCTACTGCAACATACATTTCTGCAAAATATGTTTCTAAAACGTGACATTTTAGAGCCACAAACTCAATGTAAATTTGAAAACCAAACAGCGTTATTCAATATTCACATATCTCGAAACGTGATATGCAAAATATTTTTTGCTTCAAAGATGTTCATATTGTACGTTTCTGCGGACTCCACAAACGTACCAATGCGAGCGTAAGTACAGTATAAAGCACAAGGTTCAGGTTGTGAGAGTCAGTTGCTGTTTGACTCAACTTTACAACATGAGAATACGTGAGACGCAGTATGTGTGAGCAACAGGACTGCATGCACATTGCGCAAGGAACTGATAGCGCTGTATACGCACAACTTCCAGCGGACGCAGTGACGTCTCTCCCACAAGAAGCACACTATTGTGAGCAATAGTGCGGCTTGGAAGAAGAAAACCATAACCACACATATAACCTGAAGGTTCACACCCGACCCACAATTACTATGTGTTCTCCAAGCACAGGTTTCATTTTAGTTCTGATGGTCGGGACAGGCTCAGCGCCGGTCCACTCAGGCTGCAGCGCCGGTCCACTCAGGCTTCAGCGCCGGTCCACTCTGTCCATAAATTGTATTTATTATTGTAAAAGCTTTCAGACAGCCACTCCACAATTGGACATGTTGTATTCCTTCAGGAAGGCAACCGGCCCAGATGGAGTCCCTCCCCCCCCCCCCCCCCCTGTGTCTTCAAGACCAGCGCAGACCAGCTGGCTACTGTGTTCACTGATACCTTCAACGCATCACTGTAGCAGTCTGTTGCCCCAGTGTGCTTTATAGGACAACCATTGTGCCGTTACCGTTCAGTGGCTTTAGCACCCATAGCAACAAAGTACCTGGAGAAATTGATCATGACACACAATAATAGTATCATCTCCGACTCCCTGGATCCACTTCAGTTTCGCATACAGACCGGGTTTGTCTTGCACTACACACTGCCCTGGAACATCTAGAACAGGGGTGGGCAACTGGCGGCCCCCGACCTCACTCAGTCTGGCCCCTGGGTCCATTTTTTTTTTTTTTTTTTTTTTTGCAAGGCGGACGTTTTTGGTTAGGTTAGGTTAGACCACCAAAAGCTGTGTTTTTATTTTACTGTACATCCCAGAACATGGCGCTAATGGCGGTAGCATTGTCCATCCACATACTGTTTAATGTTAGCATTTGAGCTAACGCTATTGTAACAAACTATATCCAGGATGCACATTGCACATGCAACATTACTAATCTGATTAATAGGACATATTTGGGTGATGTACCCCATCAAACTGCTGTAGCGGGCTGTTTTAAAGCGAGAGCAAAGTTTCTGGTGTCATCTAAGGAAGAATGACTAAATTTGAATATGAAAAATATAAATGTTGGTATAATAAACTTTGATGACCAGTCCTTTTCATCAAATTAGTAGCTATAACTGGGAGTGATGGTGTTACAGTCGGCTACTGGTGGAAGTGCACGGTCACAATCTGGCCCTCTGGTAGCGAGAACATTTTTGTGTGGCCATCTCTGTCATCAAAGTTGCCCATCCCTGATGTAGAAGGAGGGACACCTCAGTCAGACTGTTGTTTATTGATTGCAGCTCTGTGTTTAATACTGTAACGAATTGGGTATTCGTCCAAGGAACTGGAGACTTGAAGTTGGTACAGGCTTTTTATTCTTGTCTTCACAATACACGCTCCCAGCAGCTAGCTTCGCTGCTAGCTCTAAACCACCCGGTCAGCTCGCCCACCCTGGCCTGACTGGCCTCCGCCCGGCCGCTGGTCACATATATTCCCTTCCCCCTAGGAACACACCCACACATATCAGTTCCTAGCCAAGCACGGAAACACCCCAATACACGTAATTACCCGATACGCTACATATCCCCCACACAAATTTAATGTCGCTTCCACGCGACATGCACAACCCACACACATCCCCCTGTACCAAAACACACCCAACACAATATTTTTCCCATCACCACATCAAATTATAATTCCCCAACAACAGTCTCTTCTTTTCAGCACCCCCGTCATAATGTCCAGTTTTCATTAGGTACTCCGTAATGTCTAGTTTTCCATTAGGTACCCCCATAATGTCTAGTTTCCCATTAGGCACTCCATAATGTCTAGTTTTTCATTATTTCCTTTCTTTTTCACACATTCATTTAAATTCAAACACAAGCCCCCACATTTTCCTTAGCTTTTCTTTTAAACCCCATTTCCATCCCCCCTTTTCCCAGCTTCACCAATTCCCCTGAAGCACTCTTTTCGGTCCCCCCTTTTTGTTTGTTCCAGTAGCAAATGCACGAACGAGCACCGGATCGACATCCTCGTCCTCCGGTCTCCACTCGCGCCCGTCGACTCTCCAGCTGACCCTGGCGTCGTCCTCCCGGCCTCGCACTCGCTCGTTTTTCCGTCCCCCTCCTCCAGGGTTGAGGACAGCAGAGCGAACACCACCGGCGTCGATCTTCCCCTCGGCTCTCCGCAGTGCAACGTTAGGGGGTGTATAGCGGTTAGGCTGGGCCGGTTCCCCCGGCGATAACCCCTCTCGCTCACTCGGAGACACGAGCGTCGCTCTCCCGACTGTAACAACGCTGCAGACGATGTCCCTCTCTTCCCTCTGGCTGTTCACGCTCTTCCCAGCCTGCGTCTCACCTCCGGCCTCCACACTCTCAGTGCAGTCCCTGGCCAAGTGCTCCGGTGACTGGCAAGTCCAGCAGAGTCTCACCTGTCTGCCGCCTGCACGTCTCTCTTCTCCCGCTGTCCCCCGATCTCCGACAGCCTCTGGACACTCTCTGGCTAGATGTCCGATCGCGCTACATGCCCAGCAGGCTCCCTGCTGTCCATGTCGTTGTCCCGCATACCCGGTCCGTCTCCCGGAACCGCATCGGCACCACCTCGCCACGTGGCCCGGCTCTCTGCAGGTCCAACACAGTCTCTTCCGTGGCTCTTCCAGCCGCTCTGGGCGCTGCATTAACTCCGCGCTCATCAAGTCCACCCGCTGCATGACTTCTCGCAGCACCCGCATCACCTCCACTGCCCAGGCAGGAGTCTCTTCTACCAGCCGTCCGACCTCTCTCAACACACGGGCCTCCATGCCCGCCAGCATCGAGCTGATCCCCGCCGTCAGCTCTCCTTTCCTCCCGTTCACCGATGGCCATTCTCCGGAGATACTTGATTCTCCGCGCACCATCGCACGTGGTTGCAGCTAGCAGTTAGCAGTTAGCACCCCTGGTAGCTAACTTACTAGCGCTAGTTTCTAGAGCCAAAAAGCCGCACCACCCGTCTCTTTTGCCGTTCCTTCTCACTCTCTCCCCTCTCGGCCGAATCAGAGGCGTTACCGCTTTACTGTCTGGCACCAATGTAACGAATTGGGTATTCGTCCAAGGAACTGGAGACTTGAAGTTGGTACAGGCTTTTTATTCTTGTCTTCACAATACACGCTCCCAGCAGCTAGCTTCGCTGCTAGCTCTAAACCACCCGGTCAGCTCGCCCACCCTGGCCTGACTGGCCTCCGCCCGGCCGCTGGTCACATATATTCCCTTCCCCCTAGGAACACACCCACACATATCAGTTCCTAGCCAAGCACGGAAACACCCCAATACACGTAATTACCCGATACGCTACAATACCATGGTTCCCTCGAAGGTGGTCCTGAAACTGAGGGACCGAGGCCTAGGCATCCCAATCTGTAATAACTGGATTATGGAGTTGTCTCAGCCCATGGCTGTACGATCTGTTCACATAACGACTGTACAGCCATTTACAGCAACAACCAGATTATTCCATTTGTCGATGACACCACAGTCATTGGCCTGATAAGCAACGACGATGAGAGGGAGTACATAAATTAGATAGTCCAGGTGAAGTGATGGTGCAAGGACAACAGCCTTGCACTGAATGTTATAGCAAGAACTAAGTGGGCGTTCACACCATACGCCGAAGCAAAGCTCAAGCCACGCTGAAGCTACGCTGAAGCGATCGTTGAGGATTCTGTTCTATTTTCCAAGCGTGAAGCTGCCAGGCATGAAGTCAATGGAAGTTGTGGGCGGGGTCGAGACGCACCGAGCGAGGCGCTGCAGGAAAAGAGTGCTTCTTGAGTGACCGGTTTAGCGTGAGCTCAGCTTCAGCGTGGCTTGAGCTTTGCTTTGGTGTATGGTGTGAACAAAGGGTAAGGAGCTCATCATGGACTTCAGGAGACACGGAGGTGCCCACTCCCTCATCAGCCTGGATGGGACACCAGTGGAAATCGTGAGTTGCTTCTGTTTCCTGGGACGACAGATCTCAGGTGACCTAACGTGGACCCACAACACGGAGGTCATGCTCAAGAAGGCACACCAGCACCTTTACCACGTACGGTAGAGATGCGCGGATGAGCTTTTATGCCATCCTAATCCACGTGTATGCATGAACCGTCCGCCCGCCATAAATCCGCGCAAATTATTTCATACTATTTATAGATCCGCGGCCGCCATGCACCCGACGCTATAAACGCTATAAAAGGAGCGAACTTCTGCTGCCGTTGGTGTGATCGCTGCAGTCCAAGACTCCAAATAAACTTCCATGCTGTATTATGTCCAGTCCACCACTCATGTAGCTTACTCGGCTAACGCTATAGCTTTAAGTTTAGTTTACTGGATTGCCTCATTGTATGGGAAAATACGAACGCCTCTTCTCTTCAAACATGTCTTCAGCGGAGATTCAGTTTTGAGGGTGACATCATTGACCATATATGGACGAAAAGTGAACCCTAGCGACCTAGCACATGGCTATTGTTGTGTTTACGGCCGTGGGTCCTTTGGGGGATCTACAATAGGCGAGTAAGTGCCTGACGAAAAATGTAGCTTAAAATACGTTCATAGACTAGAGAACGTAATTAATATTATTTTTCCTCATTAATGATACATCGTTTCAACCGCCCGCAACCCATCCGCTATTAATCAGAATGTTTATTTTTATGATCCGGCTCGTGGGGCGGGATATCCGCGGTCAGCGCGGTTATAACTGCGGCCCGCGCATCACTACCGTACGGTGCCTCAGCAAATGCGGCATACGCACACGGTGGCTTGTGAACTTCTACCGCGGCACCGTAGAGAGCGTCCTCATGGGAAGTGTCACTGTATGCTATGGCAACACCACTGCACAGGACAGGAAAGCCATCCAGAGCGCCGTGAGGAGGGCGGAAAATATCATCCGGTGTGTACTCACACCCATCAAGGAGATTGCAGGAGCAGGTGTCAGAACAAGGCCAACTCCATCATCCAGGACCATAACCACCCTGGACACCAGCATCCATCATCCATCATCCAGGACCATAACCACCCTGGACACCAGCTGTTCTCCATCATCCAGGACCGTAACCACCCTGGACACCAGCTGTTCTCCATTATCCAGGACCGTAACCACCCTGGACACCAGCAGGTGTTCTCCCCCCTGCCATCCGGTACCGCAGCATCTGTCTAAACCAGGACAAGCCGGCTCACCAACAATTTTTACTCTCAGGCAGTGCGCTATACTGAACTGTTAACTGTTCATTCTGAACTTGAATTGCATTACTTTATATCACCTTTCTTAACTATTAACCTTATATTTTCAAAAGATTTATTCAATTATGCCATTATCACCAATGTACTTGGTCACTTTAAAGCAAGAAAATAGATTTCTTGAGTTTTTCTGCAATATCTTACTTACGACTTATAGCATTATTTTGCCTAAATCTTAACTACTTTAGAAAAGACTGAGAAACTACAGTTTTGACCATGCATGATTGGGGTTCGTCCGCTATGCTGACCACCCGCAGTGCCGACAGCCCGCAATGCCGACGTTAGGTTTAGGCGTGGGGGGTGGGAGAGGTTAGGTTTAGGGTTAGGGTCTGGGGGAGGTTAGGTTTAGGCGTGGGGGGTGGGATAGGTTAGGTTTAGGGTTAGGGTCTGGGGGAGGTTAGGTTTAGGCGTGAGAGGTTAGGTTTAGGCGTGGGGGGTGGGAGAGGTTAGGTTTAGGCGTGGGGGCTGGGAGGGAGCCATCAGTGTTGCCATCAGTGTTGCACCAACGAGATCTTCTCCCTGCTCCACAGAGTGCGTTGACTTTTGAATGGATACACCAGAAAACAATCAATTCAACTATAGGCTATATTTCAACCAGGGAGAATACGTGCGTCCGCTCGCTGCAAGCTCTGCCATTGGCTCTGACCATTTCAGTCAGAGCGAAGACATCTTATTCACCTTATGTAGCCACGCCCATTTGATCCGGTTGGGTGGTCGTGTGACGACTTCCGGCTAAAAAAAAGAAAAAGAAAATTGCTGGCTGCTCCAATATCATCTAACTCTGAATTAACTAATAATTTAGCCAATTGTATGTAACATACCAAATAAAAGCAAACGGCAATGTCTAAGAATGCAACGCCATGTAACTGGCTCGTTAAGTCTCGCATTCCAGGGAATTACGTTAACGTCTGCGGGTCTTATTGACATAAGTGGCTCGAGCGCTCGGAGGAGAGAAAACTATCTGAAGCTTTCTTTGTAGGAGTCCAGGTATGTTTTACAAGAAAGTGCTCGTCATTGTCGAGGATAACGTTATCTGACCTGGCTAACAGTGGATACTCGCTTGCTTGCTGTGTACCGAGCTCAAAGTAGTAGGCTACGTTCTTTATTTTACCCACTGCACTGTCCGCTCCCAAAAACAACTCTCTTATTTTGCGCCGTGACCGCCGGAAGTGTTAACAGGACCCGGAAGAATTTGGCCCACTGTAAGGTCTGAACATAAGGTGAATACAGGAGAGAGACAGTTGGAGGACAGGGAGGACGGAAATCTATAGAGTCACCAAGGGTCGCAAGCGACTTGATGGATGGATGGAACCAGAGTGAGAGTAAGGGGAGCCAGACTCGAGCTCCTGCACTGGTACAGCGCGAAACGGAGATAGTCTGGCAAGTGAGACTACTAGCCATCGAGAACCTCTGCAATTTTGTAGCGTGGACGCAGCCCTCGGACGCAGCCATCGGACGCAGCCATCGGACGCAGCCATCGGACGCAGCCCTCGGACGCAGCCCTCGGACGCAGCCATCGGACGCAGCCCTCGGACGCAGCCATCGGACGCAGCGCGAGCAGTGGACCATCTCTCAGTGCATGGGAAAGGAATCATTCCTTTGATGGCTGATGGCAAAGCCTGATGACTGTAGCGGAGGAGGGACGTTAGACTCCCCTGGAGTGTTTCATGAGTCATAAAAGCGTTGGAGCTGCTGTCTATATGTCTGCTTTACAGCTATGCTGCGGTCAAATATGACGCATGGATTTACAGTAACAGGCGATTAGGGCTTAACCAAACTTATACCATGTGTTCACTAGACCTTGAATGCCCTTGTTGTATAAGCACGATAAGCCATGAAATGAATATTGGTGAATGTGTGTGGCCAGATGTTAAACCCCAGCACAAAGACAGACCTCTAACTTGAACATTACACCCTCCATTCAGTATCCTGACCCCACACTGACTCATTACCCAATGCATAGAAAACACATTTGTATCTAATGCATGTGTAGCCTAACCATTACAGTACATTACAGTACCACATTGTGGATAAGCAGGGGAGTGACCGATCCTGGTTCAGAGTGAGTGAAGGAGTGAAGGAGTGAGTGAAGGAGTGAGTGAGTGAGTGAGTGAGTGAGTGAGTGAAGGAGTGAGTGAGTGAAGGAGTGAGTGAGTGAATCAGTGAAGGAGTGAGTGAGTGAGTGAGTGAGTGAGTGAGTGAGTGAGTGAAGGAGTGAATCAGTGAAGGAGTGAAGGAGTGAGTGAGTGAAGGAGTGATTGAATAAGTGAGTGAATCAGTGAAGGAGTGAGTGAAGGAGTGAATCAGTGAAGGAGTGAGTGAGTGAAGGAGTGATTGAGTAAGTGAGTGAATCAGTGAAGGAGTGAGTGAGTGAAGGAGTGAATCAGTGAATCAGTGAAGGAGTGAGTGAGTGAGTGAAGGGGTGAATCAGTGAAGCAGTGAGTGAGTGAGTGAAGGAGTGAATCAGTGAATCAGTGAAGGAGTGAGTGAGTGAGTGAGTGAAGGAGTGAATCAGTGAAGGAGTGAGTGAGTGAGTGAAGGAGTGAATCAGTGAGTGAGTGAGTGAGTGAGTGAAGGAGTGAATCAGTGAAGGAGTGAGTGAGTGAGTGAATGAGTGAGTGAGTGTGTGTGTGTGTGAGTGAGTGAAGGAAGGAGTGAATAGTGATTGAGTGAAGGAGTGAAGGAGTGATTGAGTGAGTGAGTGAAGGAAGGAGTGAATAGTGATTGAGTGAAGGAGTGAAGGAGTGAGTGAGTGACTGAAGGAGTGAGTGAGTGAGTGAGTGAGTGAGTGAATGAGTGAGTGAGTGAGTGATTGATTGATTGATTGAGTGATTGATTTATTGATTGATTGATTGATTGATTGAGGGAGTGAGTGAGTTTCTTTGCAGGTCCATGAGTTTCACATCTAAAAACATACTAAATAGACTAATATTTTGACTATTTGAAAGATATATCTGTCTTAGGCGCAATTTACATGGTGTGGGCAGCACATGGGAGCAAACAAGCAGCTATGCCCTGGAAGGACGAAGGGACCCTACATACAGTCATGGGTCCACTTCTTACCAGTGTTGGGAGTAACTAGTCACTGTAATTTATGCTCTAGTAATCTAACTAATTACCTTTTCAAATTGAGTAACTCAATTACGTTACTGAAATAGTAACTGGGCTAGTTACTAGTTACTTTTTAGGACATGAAAATAACAGACAACTTCAGAGGATTATCCGGTTTATGATCCTTAGAGCGGGAGGAGAAGCCGCCTCCCTGCCTTGGAAAAAAGGCCCCACATGCTGCAGCTTCAGCCAGAGCCCCAGAGGCTAATGACCTTGAGTAGGCTATAAGCCCCAGGGGCTAATGTCCTATAGGCTATAAGCCCCAGAGGCTAATGTCCTTGAGTAGGCTATAAGCACCAGATGCTAATTACCTTGAGTAGGCTACAAGCACCAGAGGCTAATGACCTTGAGTAGGCTATAAGCACCAGATGCTAATGACCTTGAGTAGGCTACAAGCACCAGAGGCTAATGACCCTGAGTAGGCTACAAGCACCAGAGGCTAATGACCTTGAGTAGGCTATAAGCACCAGAGGCTAATGACCTTGAGTAGGCTATAAGCACCAGAGGCTAATGACCTTGAGTAGGCTACAAGCACCAGAGGCTAATGACCTTGAGTAGGCTATAAGCACCAGAGGCTAATGACCTTCAGTAGGCTACAAGCCTGCCCAATAAGTGAATGTTCAAGTATCCCTTGCAGGTACAATGCAGATCAAATGTGACAGTGTGTCTCGTCCCACACTGTGCCAGACAATCGAAGCAGAGTTTTAAAAGTAACAGATTACTTTGAGGTAACTAGTAAATGTAAAGTAATTAAAGTACTTTTTGAGGGAAATAACTGTAACTAATGACCAATTCTCAGTAACTTGCCCAACACTGCTTCTTGTCCATGGGGACATGCACATGTGAGTGAGTGCAGCGGGTACCAAAGGGGCGTGGCCACCTCACCTCAGCCAATTCAAGCTGCAATCTCACTGCCCGATGGGGATTATTTTAGCAGCCTCACTGTTGACCCTATAATTATTCATTTGAGGCCATTTCAAAAATGGCCCCATGCTCATGGGACAGCATCCCAAGGAGCTCAGGCGCTGACGGTCACCATCTGGATGGTCCTCTGGGGAGGAAATGGGAGGCATCATCCCCTCCCAGTGTTCCCTGTTTTTTTTTAAATTGACAAGTCCCAACCTGTCCTCATTCCCAACTCGTCCTGTGATGACTCTTTGTCAAATCCTTTGGCATCGCTATAGCAACGCTTTAAGGTCCCCTTCTGCATCTGTATCCCCATTAGCTGATGCCTAGATGACAGCTAGTCTTCCTGGGGTCCAAGACAACAATACACATTAGGCTACTACATGACAGACAAAGAATAAAACAAAATGCAAAAACAAAGGAAAAAAGGAAAAGAAAAAGAAATGAAAAATACGAAGAAAAGAAAAGAAAAAGAAAGACGAATAAAAAGCAAAATCTAAAAACTAAGACAAAACACTATTGCATGGTCAGCTAGCCCTCCTGCAAGCCAATGGACTTAACATATATTCAGTACATTTTTCTTTTCTTTGTCACCTTCAAAGCAAACATAAAAAGCAGACAAAAAGAGATATGATATAAGTATCAGGATATGTGTATGTGAGTGTAGGTAGGTTCTGAGCTTCCTTTTGCCTTTCCTTTGATGGAACAAATGTTATTTGGAAGACAGTTCCATGATGCGATGGCCCTGACAGCTTTTTCCACACAGTTGGTTCTAGGTCGCGGTAAAGTCATCTGACCACCACTTGCCCCTCTAGTGGAGTGTGTATGGATATTTGAACTGTAAATTATGTTATTGAAAAGATGTATGCAGAAGGGTTGCATAGAAGGGTACCTGACCATGTTGACGTGCAGTGTTGGGGGTAATTCATTACAAAAGTAACATATTACATGTTACTTTTAGCAGTAACTCAGTATATAACTTATTACTTATAGGATTTCAGTAATATACCAGTTACTTTGTCAAGTAACTCAAGTTACAAATGTAGTTACATTTTATTAAATCAAAGCACATATTTAAAAAAGATACAATCATTTCCTAATCAAATTGTGTGTTTTTATGCAAATAACCAATATAGATGACAATAACAAAGGAAAATAATAACATTTAGAATTTCGGAGGGTTTACACTGACTTCAAGGCGGTTGAAATAATTTTTCGGGATGGTTCTGGGGCAGCGATATCATTCTGCTGCTGCTGTTGTTTCGGTAAAAGTAATGCAAAAGTAGTGTAATAAGTAACGAGTTACTCTACACAGAAACTAATATTTTAAAGTAACTTATTACTTTCAAATGAAAGTAACTAGTAATATGTAGTATATTACATTTTGAAAGTAACTTGCCCAACACTGTTGACGTGTGGCCGAATCAGTGTGCCCCGCCATAGAAATAAAACGATAGAAGGGACAATAGAGAGCCAAAGTGAAACGTCACTTCCTGCTTTCTCCGTGTACCAGCGCTGTAGTCTCTTAGAACAGACGAGTTGGCTTCCGCAATTTTCAAATGCTTCCGCCATACCGTCTGTACTTCGTGGGGGAGAATCATGCACCAACCGGAATGGGAAGTAGAAAGGCGGGTCTTCCGCTCATTAGTCCAATCAGAATCCAATATGCCGCATTTTTCGTGGACACACGTGTCGTGATTGGTCGGATTCCGTCGAACTTCTTTCCTGTCTGAAGGTTTTTTTCCCAACTTCCTTGTGCATGTTCTGGGGGTGTAACGTACAGACTGTGTATAGCTGCATTCGCCGGATGTAGATGAGACAGTCTGTTTTAAGAGACTACCAGCGCTGCGAAAAATATGAATGGCGGTGGATGGAGAATAAGGTTACTTTTTTGATCCTGTTTGAATTGTGCCACGGGGTGCCAACGCTAATTTTGTCAATTTAAAACGTAACTTTGCATGTCAAGAAAGTCGCAGTTTGTCGCCAAACTGTTGCACTAGAAGTTATAAATCAGAAACACTAATTACACTGTCGCCTAAGTGACGTCACTTTCTCTACCGGCAAAGCTGAAGACCGGCCACATGCCACGAGCTTCCACAAGCTATGCAGTTTTTATACGAAACTAACCCCTACGTTTCATTTTGACGACAAACTGCGACTTTCTTGACATGCAAAGTTATGTTTTAAATTGACAAAATTTGCGTTGGCACCCCGTGGCACAATTCAAACGGGATCAAAAAAGTAACCTCATTCTCCATCCAAAGCCATTCATATTTTTAGGGAGAAAGCAGGAAGTGGCGTTTCACTTTGGCTCTCTATAATCAACCCAACACGTCCTGACAGGGCCAGCTCGAGGCCTATAGGCAATATAGATATATAACGCCATAGAAAACACTAAGATCATATCTACATTATATCCAGGGGTTTAGTGGTAAATTAAACTATCCAAGGTGACCTTGTTTCCCTGTACTTTATTTCTATCTCCTTTGAATTTGAATCTATGCTGTAGACAGTGGCAACATGTGTACATGTACGTCACACCAATGAAGCTCCTTGAATTGAAATGAATTGAAATGAATTGAATTGAAGTGAATTGAATTGAATTGGGGGGGGGGGGGGGCGAGAGAGACAGAGAAAGAGGGAGAGAGATATCTAGGTCCCCTATAGGCTTTCCTCATTACTGCCTGATCACAAGTCACGACTCTTGCTGAGAAAACAAATACATGTGACCGCTTTAACGTAGCATGAATGAAGAGTTGAAACTGTTGAGAGAAAGCTGTCAAAGATGCCTTTATTTCATTATTTCCATGGAATTTTCCACCAAAGAAATGCACCATCCCATGACCAAAAGAAGACGACATAATGGTCAAAAATATCTCCGCAACCAGGATCTAACGATGAAAGACAATCGGCATTCAATAATGACAATGCCTGCCTTCCAAACAACATGACAACAGAATAATATCCATGTATTTTGTATTTGTTTAGTTGCTTGTGCAATAAGGAATGTGCCACGTCTGGATACATCTGGAAACAAACACTGTTATGGGAATAAGAAGATTATAGCTGCTGCACAGCGATGAGTCGGGCCTGGCATTCTGAGCAGCACGAGGAAGAAGAGGAGGAAGACACGCGAGAAATCAGCAGGACTTTTCCGACCAAAGGATCACGCTAACATAATTGGGCGGCCGATGCGGCGCCACCCACAATAATTGCTCAACTGCGCGTGTGCGAAGGGCAAACCAACGAGGCATGGGAGAAGTGAGCGATGAGGAGGAGGACGATGATGAGCCGCGGTACTGAGGAACGAGCATTGCCAGTTCAGCGGCGAGGCAACGAGGGATGCTAGAAAGGAGCGCGCTCTGTTTCTAGTATCATTAAACTTTGAAATATCATGTCTGTAACCCACACAGCACAATGCCTGAATACGCATAAGCGTGTTAATTCTGCATCCCCCAGGGCTCAAACCGTACGCCAATCCTACGCTGAAGCAATGCTGAAGCAACGCAGCGCGGCGGCAGTTTCATTTCAGCGTCCTTGTTAACGGGCGAGACCGATCACACCAGCCGCACGCCACGCTGAAGCGACGCTTTTCATTCGAGCAGCCAGGCATTAAGTCAATGCAAGTTGTGATGAGCGAGGGCAGGTCAGCGCCGGGCAAGACAGAGTGAGGCGTGGACAAAACAGAGTGTTTCTGTTGGCAATGACAATTAAGGCTCCTGCTCAACACTTCCGTGAAGCGCTGCTTCAGCGGCACTTCTGAGATGCCGATGGTGTGAACCAATCGTCAGCCAACCACCACCAGGGTGCAGCATAACAGCATGTAAAGGCAGACTTCAAAATGTGTGTGTGCACCATATACGCAACACACACACCAATTACTAAGCTCCCTCTGGGCTTGTGAGCACTGAGCCTGAGGAGAGAGCACTCTGCACCTGCAGTAACTGCCATGGCTTACATGCAGGTCAGGCTCAAAAACACAACAGGATATCAAACAGACATTCTGACAACAGACATGACTGGGATCGCTTCACATGGATCTACGAGATCCAAGGAAAACAAAACATCTCATTTGGTCAGAAAACTCCAAGACTTCCATCTTTCAGTATGTAAGACTAAGGTCATTGGAAAAGTCTCCTGGCTGACGTGGACTGTGGTTAGCACTGTTGTCTCACGGGTTCGAAACCTCGGTCTGTCCCAGGCTCTCTCTGTGTGGAGTTAGCACATACATGGGCAAATTACGGCCCGCGGGCCGGATGCGGCCCGCGGGCGCCACCTGTGTGGCCCGCGATGGAATTGCAAAAAAAAAATTTTTTTTTTTTACACAGTGCACCTGAAAGCAACATGCAAGATACCCGCTGAATAAATGTCCAAATGTTCATGTCATTCTGGCCAATACTCCACTTCTGTTATAGCATTTTAGTCTGGAATATGGAATATCTTTCAATAATCTTTATGACTAAAAGGCTACATTGAATTAGAAATTTTAATAATTAACTCATTGGTTTTGGATTTATTTAGCTTCAAGACTGCATTTTTGTTCGTGTGACCCTCAACAAAGGCTTTGATCATCCCGGGCCACTTACTGATACTTATGCTTAAATTAACCCACTCATATTCTGATTTATTTCAAGAAAAACATTTTGGCTAGTGGAAATTCTAATTGGCTGGTAACTTTAAAATCTAGCAGCCATATTGGCAGGTGGTCAAAAAAGTTAATTTCAAGACCTGAGAGCAGGTGGTGACATAGGAGTGAGTGAGAAAAGAATGAAATATTGGTGGTTAAGACTGAATAATGACATCACAACTGTTAATTTAAAATGAGTTATTCCTCTAAACGTGGCTTCAAATGCACCAAATTTTTCACGCTGGCGCCGTTCGGCCCTCAGCAAAACCTGGTAGCGAGGACATTTTTTGTGGCCCTCTCTATCATCAAAGTTACCCATCCATGGGTTACGGCATGACAATATTTGTTCGGCCCCGGCAACAATCTGGGTTTCTCATGTGGCCCCCCATGAAAAATAATTGCCCACTCCTGAGTTAGCATGTTCTCCCCGTGGTTAGTGGGTTTCTGCCTCTCATCGTCAAAGACATGTATGTTAGGGTTAATACTCCTGTCAGTGCCCCTGACCAAGGCACTGGCAAAGAACTGGAGTTGGTCCCCAGGCGCTGCACTGCGGCTGCCCACTGCTCCTAGGTTCTAGGTAGGTACCTTGTATAACGTTAGGGTGGGTCAAATGAAGAGGTAGGTACCTATAACGTTAGGGTGGGTCGAATGAAGAGATAGGTACCTTTAACCTTAGGGTGGGTCAAATGAAGAGGTAGGTACCTATAACGTTAGGGTGGGTCGAATGAAGAGATAGGTACCTTTAACCTTAGGGTGGGTCAAATGAAGAGGTAGGAACCTATAACGTTAGGGTGGGTCAGATGAAGAGGTAGGTACCTATAACGTTAGGGTGGGTCAGATGAAGAGGTAGGTACCTATAACGTTAGGGTGGGTCAGATGAAGAGGTAGGTACCTATAACGTTAGGGTGGGTCAGATGAAGAGGTAGGTCTATAACGTTAGGGTGGGTCAAATGAAGAGATAGGTACCTATAACGTTAGGGTGGGTCAGATGAAGAGGTAGGTACCTCGTGTAACGTTAGGGTGGGTCAAATGAAGAGGATAAATTCCCCCACAGAGATAATAAAGTACACAAAATACAAAAATGTGGCAACTCTCCAAGAATGTGGAAAAGCAAGCCTCTGTGTTTACAATGCATTCTTCTGAAAAATACTTTGTGGACTGATTGGACAACGACTGTGACATAATTTAGAAACAGTGCATGACATAATTTAGAAAGAGTGTATGACATTAGAAACAGTGTATGGGAATAGGCTACATAGTGAGAAGCGTGAGACTGTAACAATATTTGCAAACTTTGTAGCACAAATGTCGACTATTTAAAAAAAAATACTTGCTCATGCAGCTACAAATGTATCACAAGTTTGCAGATTGAAGTGTGTGTGTGTGTGTGTGTGTGTGTGTGTGTGTGTGTGTGTGTGTGTGTGCGCGCGCCACACATGCACGCGTGCGCGCGCGTGCATGTGTGGTCATGACTAGTTTGACATTGCTCAATCAGCTCATTGTTGTTAGCTGCATGTAATCATGTGAAAATCCCCTCCATCTCACAATTTTGCCTAACTTGAGTTAAACACCATAATTCATCAAGCTCGTAGTGTTTCAGTGATCGACGGTGTTTTAATGGCATTTGCAGTATAATATATTCAGATTACCTGCCTGCCTGCCATATTATGCAGGCAATCGGATTCACCTTAAACGCCCCTGCAAACACCACTTCTCAATTACCGCTTGTCTTGGTTTTAGAATACCAACAGTGTGCTACAGTGCAGTGCATGTTGGGTGACTGGATAAGGGCATATATATATATATATATATATATATATATATATATATATATATATATATATATATATATATACCGGTATATAATTTTATTGAAATTTTATTGAAATTTAATTTAATTCAACAATCTATGTCATGGAAATATGAAATAAGCTGGCCAGCATTATCTCTGTGTTCATGCAGGACTTCTGAATTAATTTAATTCATTCATTCTGAATATTATAATTTTTAATTAACCTTTATGTATACAGGGGAGCCTCACTGAGGGCAATGCTCTCTTTTTCAGGAGTGCCCTGTTCACATTACATACATCATATACAGCATATACAGTATATAGGTCTACTTATACATTTACTAGGTTACATTACAATAATTAATAATTTCTTTCATTACACAACATGGTTGTCCGGATTTAAAAGCCTGACATTGCGGCTTGAATTGGCTGAGCTGCCTGCTTGCATGCTATGTGTGTCTGTTTGGTAGGGGGCTCTGCCATATGTTATGGTCCTATAGTCTATAGGTCAGAGAAGGCAAGGTGGCTGTACAGTCAGGAAACACAATATTAGCAGGTGAAATGAATCAGAATGATCTTTATTGTCATTATGCTCAGGTACAGGTGTAATTGGGTAGGGTGAAATATCGCCTGGCTTCCGTCAGTGTAGTTTAAAGTAAAATTAAAGCACACAAATAGAGCAGTAGTTAAAAAAAAGTCCTAAAAAACAGTAGCAGCATATTTTGTGCAAGACGTATGCGCAAGTGCAACTTATGGATCTTCTTCATGTTTTCATAAAAATAGATATATTAACCTGATACTGCCAGAAGGTTTGTTTCACAGAACCATCTGGGAACTCAATCTTGGCAGCGGATGAACCATCTGTCTATCACCGTCTATCACGAGGATAATTTCAACCACAATAGGACCACCCTCCTCCTTCTTCGGATGCTGATTGGTCCCAACCACTGGTGGTTCGGATTCAAACCAATAGACCGGAGCGAGGCAAGATGGATTTGTTTTGCGTAATGATCTCGTTCTCGTGCGAATCCAGCCGCCTCGCAAGGTTAAAGATATATAGACTATTATATTATTATTGTGGCTGTGAGTTGACTAACATGTAGGCATCCAGATGGAAACTGGAGTGTTCGCTATGGACTGACACTTGGTTGAACATCTTCAATAGACCAAATCAGCGGGATGTTTACATTTACTTCCGGGTACCCCTGGGTCCACACATTATAATGGCGGTGAACGGCACAAACTGACGTGTTGAAGACAAAAACAGACAAAGAAGACAAAAATGGTTCGTCCGTGTTGTGTTGTTGTTTAATATCATTCATAACAACACTTTCACTAACGTTAGTGGAGACCAGACTAGCTAATTTACCTGTTGGACCAGACCAGATCGAGTAGACTTGACGCTAAATTAAATTAACGTGGCGTCGGTAGCTCTGTCTGTAACGTTAACGTAACCTCGCGTCACCAGGCTCTTCTCGGCGAGAAACGTTAACGAGTCTGCAAAAAAACAGCGAGTTTGACAGACAGACAAACGTTATTAGCTAGCTAACACTACATAAAACAAACACAGAAGAAAGGCTAGATACGTCGGACAAGCATGTTTACCAACCGTTTAACCATTTAAATTGAAAGTAGTCGGCCGAAAACAAGGAGAGGGTTTGACAGCATTTATTTGACAACACGCACATTTAAACCTGCCGCCTTCCCCAAGTGGTACCCGGAAGTAAATTTGTTTACATGGTGACGTCACGGTGATTTGGTCTATAGAGAGCCAAAATGGAACGTCACTTCCTGCTTCAGCACTGTACCAGAGATTTTCATCCGCCATTTATTTTCCCATGCATAGACATTTCGTAAAATGCTTGTAAAAAATAGTTTTACTTGTTCAAACCAAACGGTTCAGATATATTTAGAAACAGGAGAGATCGCATAACATTTCACTCGGACCAAAACGTTTTAAAAAAAAATGGTCCGAGTGAAATGGTCTCTCCTAATTCTAAATATAGCTGAACCGTTTCGTTTGACCAAGTAGGCTACAACTATTTTTATAAGCATTTTACGAAATGTCTATGGGAAAATATTTGACTGAAGAAAATCTCTGGTACAGTGCTGAAGCAGGAAGTCACGTTCACTTTGCCTCTCGATATAAAATTGTATCACTAAACAAAATGTTACTATTCCTCTCCGGTCATCTGGTTAGTCAGTCGAAATCCTCCCATTCAAGTCTATTTAATGTGGGCTGCTGATGCTAAAACCTGCTGTTGGGGGGGGGGGGAGGGATACCCCCCGGACCCCCCTACTACTATGATTCGGTTACTTCGTCTGGTCTGAGCACACCGGATGTTCTGAAATCCTAACAACGCCCCTGGCTGTAAATCAAAGCGGTTGGAGTTGACAGAAGGTAATCCCCGCCATGTGAGGCCTCGGCCATCGGCTCCAGTTTGGAGGCGGGGTGTTATTCATTCAAACCTGCCGGTGCTATAAAAAGAGGAGAAGTTGCAAGTATCCCAACTTCAACCAGCAGGATCTTAGCGCAGCGAAAGGACCGGTCGAGAGGTCGTTATTATTATTACGATTCATAATGAATGCCAAGGCTATTAAAAATGCAATAGTGTGTCTTGTCCTGCTGCCCCGTTTTCTAATGGCAGCTGTCATGTTTTGGCTGCTTGACTTTTTATGCATAAGGAAAAGGGTGTTCTTCAGGATGAGAGAGCAAGAGGGCGACGTCGCCATCGATCCTCCGCTGTGCATATCCGATTCCAATCGCATGTTCAGCGTGGAGTCCCTCAAGGCGGTCTGGCACGGGCACAAACTGGACTTTCTGAAAGCCGCGCATCTCGGACACGGCGCGCCCAACACCGAGGTGGTTCAGCTGGAGGACCAGAGGCGCAGTCGGCTCCTCGATTACGCAAAGGGAAAGAGACCGCTCATCCTCAACTTTGGCAGCTGCACCTGACCGCCGTTCATGGCGCGTCTGAAGGCTTTCCAGGGGGTTGTGCAACTGTACGCAGACATCGCAGACTCCGTCGTTGTGTACATAGAGGAAGCGCACCCCTCCGACGGCTGGATGAGCTCTGACGCGCCCTACCAGATTCCCAAGCACCGGTGTCTGGAGGACAGGCTGAACGCTGCGCAGCTGATGCGCCTGGAGGTGCCCGGCTGCTTGGTTGTGGTCGACAGCATGGAAAACTCATCCAACGCTGCGTACGGAGCGTATTTCGACAGACTCTATATACTTCAAGACGGGAAAATTGTTTACCAGGGAGGCAGAGGACCAGAAGGGTATCGAATCTCAGAGCTGAAAGACTGGCTCGAGCAATACAGGCAAACGCTGGGGGAATCCAGCAATGTAGTTGTTCACCATGTGTAGAATAGTCTACTTTTTCATCGATAAGAGCTGCTATAAAAATAACAATCTGCTGCACATTTTCAGTAGCTATTACATACAGTTATACAACAGTTCTACAGGAAACAGGATTAGGATTAGTTATTTATTATTTTTTATCAATCAAATCAAATGATCAAAGTAGCCTATTTGGTCAAGGTGGTATTATAGGCAAGGATATCCGATAGAATAGATACTTCATTTCATATCGGGCATCTAATTGAGTCACCCTGTTCCACCCGCACCCACAAAAGGTTATTTTTGTTATTTCGTTTGTACCTTTGTTGTGAACAAGAGTTTTTGTTTTGTGTGTGTGTGAATTTTCTTGTCATTTCTTATGCTATAGTGTGAATGCGCCTACAGAATTAATCAGGATAGTGTGTGCGCGTCTGGCATCACCATGCTCGCCAGTATTGTTGTGAAGTTCGGTTTTTAAACGGATCCAAACCAGAGAACCGATACTGATGTCTTTCATACTGGAGATCATGGCGAACATGCATGTCTTTTACCCTGAGCTCAACTG
>NC_139625.1:4864100-5106600 GCF_964638095.1 Poromitra crassiceps
GGTCTGTCATGACGAGCCTGGGCCTCAGCAGGTCTGTCATGACGAGCCTGGGCCTCAGCAGGTCTGTCATGACGAGCCTGGGCCTCAGCAGGTCTGTCATGACGAGCCTGGGCCTCAGCAGGTCTGTCATGACGAACCTGGGCCTCAGCAGGTCTGTCATGACGAGCCTGGGCCTCAGCAGGTCTGTCATGACGAGCCTGGGCCTCAGCAGGTCTGTCATGATGAGCCTGGGCATCAGCAGGTCTGTCGCACAGGACTCATCCAAATGTGTTTGGGATAAACCTGCGAGATTCTAGTTCAAATCCTTAAACTGAAAAATCGGATTATCACGATTGTGACTGCAGAATGCAGTGATTTTCCAGGGCACACTTGCCTATTGAATCGCACTGTGATTTTCCAGGGCACACTTTCCTATTGAATCCACTGTGATTTTCCAGGGCACACTTTCCTATTGAATCCACTGTGATTTTCCAGGCCTCAGTTTCCTATTGAATCCACTATGATTTTCCAGGTCACACTTTCCTATTGAATCCACTGTGATTTTCCAGGGCACACTTTCCTATTTAATCCACTGTGATTTTCCAGGGCACACTTTACTATTGAATCCACTGTAACTTTCCAGGCCACACTTTCCTATTGAAACCACTGTGATTTTCCAGGGCACACTTTCCTATTGAACCCACTGTGATTTTCCAGGCCACACTTTCCTATTTAATCCACTGTGATTTTCCAGGGCACACTTTCCTATTTAATCCACTGTGATTTTCCAGGGCACACTTTCCTATTGAACCCACTGTGATTTTCCAGGGCACACTTTCCTATTTAATCCACTGTGATTTTCCAGGGCACACTTTCCTATTTAATCCACTGTGATTTTCCAGGGCACACTTTCCTATTGAACCGACTGTGGTTTTCCAAGGCACACTTTCTATTGCACAACTGTTTAGCTTTGCTATGAGTAACAGTTCATGCCAGAGCAACGTGGGATGACATCACCATGATGATGACGTCTCGGCACTCTGGTTCCAGATTTTGGAGAAAGCACAGCATGTTCACAGACATTGATTGAATTAGCCATGGTCAGAAGAGAAGCATGTGCATTTTGTTTTTGGAGTGCGGATTTTCGTTGACAAGAACGTACAAAGCCAGGTTGCGCAAGGCAGGTAGCATGTCTTCCAGGAAAGCTTGTACCCGCTGCTGGTTACATAATTTATAGCCTCGCAGAGCTATTGTCTTAGTAGTCTCTTAGAACAGATGAGTTGGCTTCCGCAATTTTCAAATGCTTCCGCCATACCGTCTGTAATTCGTGGGGGAGAAGCATGCGCCAACCGGAATGGGAAGCAGAAAGTCGGGTCTTCCGCTCATTAGTCCAATCAGAATTTTTTTAAGGCGGGTCTTCCGCTCATTAGTCCAATCAGAATTTTCATTCGTCCAATCAGAATCCGACCAATCACGTGTCGTGATTGGTCGGATTCCGTCGAACTTCCTTCCAGTCTGAAGGTTTTTTCCCAACTTCCTTTCCCAACTTCTGGGGGTGTAACTTACAGACTGTTTACCTGCATTTGCCGGATGTAGATGAGACAGTCTGTTTTAAGAGACTATTGTCTTAGCCACTCAGCCTTCGCTCATACGTTTATATAAGCGCTACCTGATATGTAAATCTATTTATTGTCTTAGCCACTCAGCCTCCGCTCATCTTCTTAATGTGGGTTCTGTCTGTCTGTTTCTCTGACTGCAATTTCTGTCCCACATTTTTTGGTCACATTGGCTGCGTTTACATGGACCGTTTATTCCCCTTTTCATTCGGAATTAACGTTCAATCCTATTAAAAGTTATCATGTAAACATCTGAAAAAACTTAAATCCGAATGAAAATGGCCAATCCGAATGAAAATTCAATCCGATGTAAGTGGCCGGTTGATTCCGTTTTTTATTCCGAATGAAACCATTTTGCGTTCATGTATACCCTTTTTTAGGAATTAAGTTCATTCCGGTCTTTCTGCGCATGCTCGCTCCCTTTTTCATCCACTGCTGTCTGGCCTTGCGAGTGGGAAAAGGCAATGGACTGAGGTACAGCGGTTTTCTACTGCCTCCCTTCTCCTCCTCAGCAGACGCAGAATAAGCAGTAGCATATTACTGTCGTGCTGCTGCTTAACACAAACGATCAAAATGAAACAGAAAAGTGCGGTGATAACGTTTTCTTCCATGTTGTTGCTGTTTCTAGCTCGTCGCTCGCACTGGTAAATCGCTGTCCATTCTCAAGAAGAGCTATTTAGTTGGTTCATGAAATCGCTGGGCTGCGTGTCCTCCAGTGTTGCTCCTGGCCAATCCCGGGGCCACAGGGCGTGGTTATTGCTTATCCTATGTGGGGTTAGAAATCACGCAGCGCTGAGAACTCTGCTGAGTGTTTACTTCTGGTAAACGTAATGACGTTAACATCCTGTTTACGTTTATCCAATCAGAAGCCTTCCCAGCCCCAAACCTTACGATGACTCAAAAACATCAGATTAAAGTTTCTTTCATGTAACCACCTTTTCGGAATTAAGATTTTACATGTAAACTCGCAGGAAAAAACTTTACTTCTGAATGATTTCATTCGGAAGTTTTAATTCTGAATTAAAAGTCATCATGTAAACGTAGCCATTGTGAGATTTGTGATGATTTTGGTCAGTAATGATGTCTCTGATGATGTCACAATGCCTATGACACCATCAGTGATGATGTCACTCGAGCACTAAATGTCATCAGTGATGGCCACATCACCTATGGCCACCTATACGCTGACATGATCACTGATGCCCCTCAGCCTTCGCTCATACAGTAGGTTTACATAACCGCTACCTGATATGTAAATCTATTGTCTTAACCACTCAGCCTTCGCTCATACAGTAGGTTTATATAACCGCTACCTGATATGTAAATCTATTGTCTTAACCACTCAGCCTTCGCTCATACAGTAGGTTTATATAACCGCTACCTGATATGTAAATCTATTGTCTTAACCACTCAGCCTTCACTAATAGAGTACGTTTATATAACTGCTACCTGATATGTAAATCTATTGTCTTAACCACTCAGCCTTCGCTCATACAGTACGTTTATATAACCGCTACCTGATATGTAAATCTATTGTCTTAACCACTCAGCCTTCGCTCATACAGTACGTTTATATAACTGCTACCTGATATGTAAATCTATTGTCTTAACCACTCAGCCTTCGCTCATACAGTAGGTTTATATAACCGCTACCTGATATGTAAATCTATTGTCTTAACCACTCAGCCTTCGCTCATACAGTAGGTTTATATAACCGCTACCTGATATGTAAATCTATTGTCTTAGCCACTCAGCCTTCGCTCATAGAGTACGTTTACATAACCGCTACCTGATATGTAAATCTATTGTCTTAGCCCCTCAGCCTTCGCTCATACAGTAGGTTTATATAACCGCTACCTGATATGTAAATCTATTGTCTTAGCCCCTCAGCCTTCGCTCATACAGTAGGTTTATATAACCGCTACCTGATATGTAAATCTATTGTCTTAGCCACTCAGCCTTTGCTCATACAGTACGTTTATATAACCGCTACCTGATATGTAAATCTATTGTCTTAGCCCCTCAGCCTTCGCTCATACAGTAGGTTTATATAACCGCTACCTGATATGTAAATCTATTGTCTTAGCCCCTCAGCCTTCGCTCATACAGTACGTTTATATAACCGCTACCTGATATGTAAATCTATTGTCTTAACCACTCAGCCTTCGCTCATACAGTACGTTTATATAACCGCTACCTGATATGTAAATCTATTGTCTTAGCCCCTCAGCCTTCGCTCATACAGTACGTTTATATAACCGCTACCTGATATGTAAATCTATTGTCTTAACCACTCAGCCTTCGCTAATACAGTAGGTTTATATAACCGCTACCTGATATGTAAATCTATTGTCTTAACCACTCAGCCTTCGCTCATACAGTAGGTTTATATAACCGCTACCTGATATGTAAATCTATTGTCTTAGCCCCTCAGCCTTCGCTCATACAGTAGGTTTATATAACCGCTACCTGAGTGGCAGCGACTTCAAGGCTGCTCTTTGTAGGAGGTCAGGTAGGGATACGGAATATAACACTGCAGACGTCTATGAACCATTATCCACTCAAGCTCGATCAGTATTTCAAGTGGTTGAGAAATGCGTGGATTTAAAAGGGAGAAAGTTTGAGAGTTTCTACAGGGGAGTACAACACTCATCCCACACTCCTGTTGTTCTGTATTGTTGCTATGGCGATAATATATTGTGTGGACCTGGGGGGGAAATAAAGTGAAGTTTGGAGTGACATTAGCTTATATTCACAAATAAAACACTCTCAGGACCAGTGTAGGCTACAGCCTCTACTTTTCTTTTCTTTTTTTATTCTGATGCACATTGGGGGATGTGTGTGTGTGTGCGTGTGTGTGTGTGTGTGTGTGTGTGTGTGTGTGTGCGTGTGTGTGTGTGTGTGTGTGTGTGTGTGTGTGTGTGTGTACTGTGTGTGTGTGTGTGTGTGCGTGTGTGTGTGTGTGTGTGTGTGTGTGTGTGTGTGTGTGTGTGTCCGTACGTACATGGTGTGTGTTTCTCCCTAATATGTGAAAACATTCAGCTATTAACGATTAGCTGTTATAAACCAAAGGTTCTTGCCCTGCCATGCATGTTCCAGACTAAACCTTCCTTTCTCCTTTTAGACGGATGACACCTGGTGGTCATACTGTGACACTACAGGACTTTTCACCAAGAGCTTAAAAAAATACTTTGTCAGTTGATAAAGGTGTAATAGCCAACATTAAAGTTGAGGATCACAATTGAATATAAAATGTTTTCCACAAACGGACGAGTGTAACATAGACAAGTGATAGGCCTATTGTTTTTTAGATAATAGTTAAAGCTACATGAGGCATCTTTGCACAGTGGCGGCTCTGACGAGCAGTAAGATGTAACTATTTGAATGAGCAGTAAGATGTAACTATTTGAACCAGCAGTAATTTGTAACTATTTGAACGAGCAGTAAGATGTAACTATTTGAACGAGCAGTAAGATGTCACTATTTGTACGAGCAGTAAGATGTAACTATTTGAACGAGCAGTAAGATGTAACTATTTGAACGAGCAGTAAGATGTAACTATTTGAACGAGCAGTAAGATGTAACTATTTGAACGAGCAGTAAGATGTAACTATTTGAACGAGCAGTAAGATGTAACTATTTGAATGAGCAGTAAGATGTAACTATTTAAACGAGCAGTAAGATGTAACTATTTGAATGAGCAGTAAGATGTAACTATTTGAATGAGCAGTAAGATGTAACTATTTGAATGAGCAGTAAGATGTAACTATTTGAATGAGCAGTAAGATGTAACTATTTGAATGAGCAGTAAGATGTAACTATTTGAACGAGGAGTAAGATGTAACTATTTGAACGAGCAGTAAGATGTAACTATTTGAATGAGCAGTAAGATGTAACTATTTGAACCAGCAGTAATTTGTAACTATTTGAATGAGCAGTAAGATGTAACTATTTGAATGAGCAGTAAGATGTCACTATTTGTACGAGCAGTAAGATGTAACTATTTGAACGAGCAGTAAGATGTAACTATTTGAATGAGCAGTAAGATGTAACTATTTGAATGAGCAGTAAGATGTAACTATTTGAACCAGCAGTAAGATGTAACTGAGAAAAATGGGGGAGCTGCCGTGCTCTGTCGTATGTGTGTCTGTTTGTTTGTTTGTTTGTTTGTTTGAGGTGCTCTTGGTAAGGGAACAATTATAAAATAAAGTGCCAGAGGCCACTTAGTTGGGCAGTGTGGTGGTCTCAGGCGCACCCAAGGCGACACTCGTTGAGAGAGGTAAGAGGAAGGAAAGTAGGAAAAGTAGGAAAAAGGTAAGTAAGATGTAACTATTGGAACGAGCAGTAAGATGTAACTGAACCAGCAGTAAGATGTAACTATTTGAACGAGCAGTAAGATGTAACTATTTGAACAAGCAGTAATATGTAACTATTTGAACGAGCAGTAAGATGTAACTATTTGAACGAGCAGTAAGATGTAACTATTTGAACCAGCAGTAAGATGTCACTATTTGAACGAGCAGTAAGATGTAACTATTTGAACGAGAAGATGTAACTATTTGAACGAGAAGTAAGATGTAACTACTTGAACGAGCAGTAATATGTAACTATTTGAACGAGAAGTAAGATGTAACTACTTGAACGAGCAGTAATATGTAACTATTTGGACGAGCAGTAAGATGTCACTATTTGAACGAGCAGTAAGATGTAACTATTTGAACGAGAAGATGTAACTATTTGAACGAGCAGTAAGATGTCACTATTTGAACGAGCAGTAAGATGTCACTATTTGAACGAGCAGTAAGATGTAACTATTTGAACGAGCAGTAAGATGTCAATATTTGAACGAGCAGTAAGATGTAACTATTTGAACGAGAAGATGTAACTATTTGAATGAGCAGTAAGATGTAACTATTTGAACGAGCAGTAAGATGTCACTATTTGAACGAGCAGTAAGATGTCACTATTTGAACGAGCAGTAAGATGTAACTATTTGAACGAGCAGTAAGATGTCACTATTTGAACGAGCAGTAAGATGTCACTATTTGAACGAGCAGTAAGATGTAACTATTTGAACGAGCAGTAAGATGTCACTATTTGAACGAGCAGTAAGATGTAACTATTTGAACGAGAAGATGTAACTATTTGAACGAGAAGTAAGATGTAACTACTTGAACGAGCAGTAATATGTAACTATTTGAACGAGAAGTAAGATGTAACTACTTGAACGAGCAGTAATATGTAACTATTTGAACGAGCAGTAAGATGTAACTATTTGGACGCGCAGTAAGATGTAACTATTTGAACGAGCAGTAAGATGTAACTATTTGAACGAGCAGTAAGATGTCACTATTTGAACGAGCAGTAAGATGTAACTATTTGAACGAGAAGTAAGATGTAACTACTTGAACGAGCAGTAATATGTAACTATTTGGAAGCGCAGTAAGATGTCACTATTTGAACGAGCAATAAGATGTAACTATTTGAACGAGCAGTAAGATGTAACTATTTGAACGAGAAGATGTAACTATTTGAACGAGAAGATGTAACTATTTGAACGAGAAGATGTAACTACTTGAACGAGCAGTAATATGTAACTACTTGAACGAGCAGTAATATGTAACTATTTGAACCAGCAGTAAGATGTAACTATTTGAACGAGCAGTAAGATGTAACTATTTGAACGAAGAGGTAACTATTTGAACGAGAAGATGTAACTATTTGAACGAGAAGTAAGATGTAACTATTTGAAAGAGCAGTAATATGTAACTATTTGGACGGGCAGGAGGATGTCACTATTTGAACGAGCAGTAAGATGTAACTATTTGAACGAGAAGATGTAACTATTTGAACGAGCAGTAAGATGTAACTATTTGAACGAGAAGATGTAACTATTTGAACGAGCACTAAGATGTAACTATTTGAACGAGCAGTAAGATGTAACTATTTGAACGAGCAGTAAGATGTAACTATTTGAACAAACTATTTGAACGAGCAGTAAGATGTAACTATTTGAACGAGCAGTAAGATGTCACTATTTGAAAAATGTGAACTTGAATACTCAGAAATCATCCAGCCAGACTTTCAAACCCTCAAAGGCTACCAAAGGGAACGAGAGAGGCAAAAGATATGCCCTTAAAGGGATAGTTCACTTCTTTTTTTAAGTCTAGCCCTATTTGCCGTATTTACCACTTACAAGCTGACTGAAGCTCACTGAAGTGTACTTTGCTGTGGAGGAAATGTTGGTGAGCCTCAGTCAGCTTGTCCATACAGGAGCGTGACCCCACCGACCTAATTCGTTTTTGCCCAACTTTCCAGAGCTACTATGAACAGACCAGTATGGATTGTGCTGAGAAACATCTCTACCTATCAACATCACATCACCATTGGTAAGTAGCAAAAAGGGCTAAAAAGAGAAAGTTTAGACATGAAGCTGATCGCCTTAGTGTTAATACCAGTATCTCATCTGGGGAGGGACGATTTAGCCTTCAGTTTGTGATTGAGGCTGATCCATTTTAGTGTGTATGTATCTAGTGTGGCAGCTTTAAGGCTGATGTATTAGTGTGTATGTACCTAGTGTGGCAGCTTGATGTGATTGAGGCTGATGTATTTTAGTGTGTATGTATTTAGTGTGTATCTATATGTATCTATATGTATCTGTATGTATCTAGCGTGGCAGCTTTAATGCTGGATCCAGTGGTGTAGGTCAGTGGTGCACAACCCTTTTCACATCAAGGACCCTCCCACTCGCCTCCTGGCCCTGCCTTGCAGGAGCATGGTGTGGGGGTCGTTAGGCTGATTGGGTGCACCTGGGCCCGTGCACTCAGCAGACCACTTCTATTGTATTCTATTGTATTCTATTTCATTGTATGGAACAGTCCTATGTCTCTTATAATGCATCCTGCTTATGTTGATATTTTTCCATGCCTGAGTACCAGCAGCTGTAGCACGTCCCAATTTCCCCTCGGGGGTCAATAAAGTTTTTTCTGATTCAAATTCAGATTCAGTCTCTCTCCCTCCTCGCCGATGCACCTGTAGTTTGTGTTGTCCAGTTATTTCCTCTTAGTTTTAGTTAAATTATTGTTTTAACTTTTACTGTGGTGTATGACTCCCCTCATATCTTTCTTCCTTGACCGGGGTTGTAACCCGCTATATGTCCATATATTTATACAGTCTATGGTTGTAACATATGAGGGGAGACATAGACCAAAGACAAAGTAAAAGTTCAAACAATTTATTAACTAAAACAAAGGGAAAATAACTAGACAAAACAAACTACATTAAACAATGAACAGAACATCGGTGAGGAGGAAGAGAGACTGAATGATCTGAAGGTCTTCTTAAGCCCAATGAGTCCACTGGCCCAGGTGTGGCCAATCAGCCTAACGACCCCGACACCCAGGCTCCTGCAAGACAGGGCCAGACAGGAGAGTGGGAGGGTCGTCACACTTTTCGATGTTTTTATTACAGAAAGCGTATGAAACCCATGACCAAAATCGTCAGACATTCTGTTAATGTTACTGGATGGAATTCTAGTGAAAATAAAGGATGATCCCTTTTCGCTGGGGACCCCCTGGAACTGCCTCAAGACCCCCGGGGGGTCCCCGGAGCCCGGAGCCCAGACACTTTGAGAACCACTTGTGTAGGTAGTAGGCACCTGGCACCACTAGATGGAGCCAGAGACTGCTCTCTTAAACAGATCTGCCTTCAGGGACAGATTGTGCACAAGTGCTGATAGAATCACGTTAATCTTTCAGTTGATAATGAACGAGTTGGCTCTGGGGGAATGTTTATGAAGCGACACAGAGTAGAGGAGCAGATGCCTCACCTCTCTCACATCATTATGAGGTGGGGGGGCAGCGTACTAGAATAGACGGGTGGTGCTGAATCTGTGTGTGTGTGTGTGTGTGTGTGTGTGTGTGTGTGTGTGTGTGTGTGTGTGTGTGTGTGTGTGTGCGTGCGTGCGTGCGTGCGTGCGTGCGTGCGTGCGTGCGTGTGTGTCTGTGTGTGTGTGTGTGTGTTACTGGTAATTCATATTGTGAAATGACATGGTGTTAAGACTCTGCCTCGCCCAGAGTCGAGCACATTCAGTGAATCACTGTTAGCTCTATAAATTCTATAGGAAATATATAAATATAAAAATGGTCATTCTGATAGCATGGCCCTAATTATCAGGGCCTAATAATTGATGTGATTCAGCCCGTGCATAAACCTAAATGCTACAAAAGATTGTGGAGATTTCACAAGTGTGTGTGTGTGTGTGTGTGTGTTTTTTTTAACAAGCAAGTCTGACAATTATCTGGTGGTAGCTGTGATCAGCCAAAAATAGACCAGAAGAAAATATAGGATGAGTCAGATTCACCGTGATGATAATTTCTAATTGGATACATTGCAGTTTCCATTCGAGCATCACTGCTGTTGACTTCTACAGCAGCAGCACTGCTGTTGACTTCTACAGCAGCAGCACTGCTGTTGACTTCTACAGCAGCAGCACTGCTGTTGACTTCTACAGTAGCATCACTGCTGTTTACTTCTACAGCAGCATCACTGCTGTTGACTTCTACAGTAGCATCACTGCTGTTTACTTCTACAGTAGCATCACTGCTGTTTACTTCTACAGTAGCATCACTGCTGTTGACTTCTACAGTAGCAGCACTGCTGTTGACTGACTTCTACAGTAGCAGCACTGCTGTTGATTTCTACAGTAGCAGCACTGCTGTTGACTTCTACAGTAGCATCACTGCTGTTGATTTCTACAGTAGCACCACTGCTGTTGACTTCTACAGTAGCAGCACTGCTGTTGACTGACTTCTACAGTAGCAGCACTGCTGTTGATTTCTACAGTAGCAGCACTGCTGTTGACTGACTTCTACAGTAGCAGCACTGCTGTTGATTTCTACAGTAGCACCACTGCTGTTGACTTCTACAGTAGCAGCACTGCTGTTGACTGACTTCTACAGTAGCAGCACTGCTGTTGACTTCTACAGTAGCAGCACTGCTGTTGACTGACTTCTACAGTAGCAGCACTGCTGTTGATTTCTACAGTAGCAGCACTGCTGTTGACTGACTTCTACAGTAGCAGCACTGCTGTTGATTTCTACAGTAGCACCACTGCTGTTGACTTCTACAGTAGCAGCACTGCTGTTGACTGACTTCTACAGTAGCAGCACTGCTGTTGATTTCGACAGTAGCAGCACTGCTGTTGACTGACTTCTACAGTAGCAGCACTGCTGTTGATTTCGACAGTAGCAGCACTGCTGTTGACTGACTTCTACAGTAGCAGCACTGCTGTTGATTTCGACAGTAGCAGCACTGCTGTTGACTGACTTCTACAGTAGCAGCACTGCTGTTGACTGACTTCTCTTCTACAGTAGCAGCACTGCTGTTGACTTCTACAGTAGTAGCAGCACTGCTGTTGACTTCTACAGTAGCAGCACTGCTGTTGACTTCTACAGCAGCAGCACTGCTGTTGACTTCTATTCTACAGTAGCAGCACTGCTGTTGACTTCTACAGCAGCAGCACTGCTGTTGACTTCTACAGTAGCATCACTGTTGTCCTACAACCTCGAACTGAAAAGGTCGAGACAATCGTTCTTTTCCGAGATAATTAACAAAAATGTGAACAATGCACGCACTCTATTTGCCACAGTTGATAGACTGACTAATCCGCCTCTCTGTGTAGCACCTGAATTCCTCTCTACTGTCAAATGTAATGAGTTTGCTGCCTTTTTTACGGATAAAATTATTAATATCAGGCAGGCTATTAGTGGCTCCACACCAAGAAATGCTGTGACATCATCCTACCCGCAGATCCCTAGTTCGATAAATTTGTCCCAGTTCAGCGTTATCGACCACGACATCTTAGAGGAAACTGTGCAAGGCCTTAAATCATCTTCGTGCTGTCTCGATACCCTTCCAACAAGCTTTTTTAAAAGCGTTTATAACTGTCTGTCGTCGGACCTATTGCAAATAGTTAATAGATCCCTTGTGACCGGCACTTTTCCTGAGTCCCTGAAAACTGCAGTTATTAAACCCCTACTAAAAAAGCGTAGCCTTGATGCATCGGTAATCAGTAACTACAGACCAATATCTAATCTCCCCTTTATAGCCAAAATAATTGAAAAAGTTGTTTACCTACAACTCAATAGATTCCTAACCTCAAATGATCTCCTAGATAAACTCCAATCAGGCTTTCGCCCCCATCACAGCACTGAAACCGCGCTTACTAAAGTCATAAATGACATCAGAATGAACACAGACTCAGGCAAAAATTTGATTCTAGTGCTACTGGATCTTAGCGCTGCATTTGACACTATTGACCACTCAATTTTATTGGACAGACTGGAAAACTGGGTTGGGCTATCGGGTACGGTCCTCCAGTGGTTCAAGTCCTATCTTCAAGACAGGAAGTACTTCGTCTCCATTGGCAATTACACATCTGACCTAACTAGGATGACTTGTGGGGTGCCTCAAGGATCCATTATGGGGCCCGTTCTCTTCAACCTTTATATGCTCCCTCTAGGCCTAATTATGCAAAAAAACAAAGTAGCCTATCATAACTATGCAGACGACACTCAGCTGTATATAACTCTTTCCTCAGCTGACTATGCCCCCATAGAATCATTGTGCCAGTGCATTGATCAAATAAATAACTGGATGTCCCAGAATTTCCTACAGCTAAACAAAGACAAAACTGAGGTGATCGTGTTTGGCCCCAAAGAACAAAGGCTTAAAATCACTGTACGCCTTGAGTCTCTATCCCTGAAGCCTAAGGATCAAGTCAAAAATCTTGGAGTTATTATTGATTCCGATCTCAATTTTAACTCCCACATTAAGTCAATTAGAAAATCTGCTTTTTATCATCTTAAAAATATAGCAAGAATTAGGGGATACATGTCCAGACAGGATCTAGAAAAACTAATTCACGCCTTCATTTATAGTAGGTTAGACTACTGCAATAGCCTTTTTTCTGGTCTCTCCAAAAAAGAACTTAGGCAACTTCAACTTATTCAGAATGCTGCTGCTAGAGTTCTAACGAAGACTAAGAAAGCTGATCATATCACTCCAGTTCTTAAGTCCTTACACTGGTTGCCAGTGTGTCAGAGAATAGATTTTAAAATACTGTTATTAGTCTATACATCACTTAACGGCCTAGGCCCAAAATACATAGCTGAATTGCTCCCACGCTACGAACCGTCTAGAACTCTTAGGTCAACAGGGTCCAGCTTATTAACTGTCCCTAGGATCAAATCAAATCACGGGAAGGCTGCATTTACCCACTATGCTTCTGCTAGCTGGAACAAATTGCCTGAAGACCTCAGATCTGCCCCAACCTTACTTACTTTTAAAAATAGACTAAAGACTTTTATGTTTACCGTCGCTTTTAACTGCTGACAGCTACTATGCAAACCCAATGAGTCCTCTATAAGTTTGAGCTCTTTCTGCAACTGCTGCGCCTGTTGCTTATTACACTTTTTATACTCTTTTTTTAAAGTTTTGTTCTGATGCTTTAAGTTGCTTAATGCACTTTTTATACTCTTTTTTTTGTGATGCTTTTAAATGTCCATTTTACTCTCTTCTTTTCTTTTATTTTCCTGTCAACCATTTTATGTGAAGCACTTTGAATTGCCTCTGTGTATGAAATGTGCTATACAAATAAACTTGACGTGACTTGACTTGTTGACTTCTACAGTAGCAGCACTGCTGTTGACTTCTACAGTAGCAGCACTGCTGTTGACTTCTACAGTAGCAGCACTGCTGTTGACCTCTACAGTAGTAGCAGCACTGCTGTTGACTTCTACAGTAGCAGCACTGCTGTTGACCGCTACAGTAGTAGCAGCACTGCTGTTGACTTCTACAGTAGCAGCACTGCTGTTGACCTCTACAGTAGTAGCAGCACTGCTGTTGACTTCTACAGTAGCAGCACTGCTGTTGCACTGCTGTTGACTTCTACAGTAGCAGCACTGCTGTTGCACTGCTGTTGACTTCTACAGTAGCAGCACTGCAGATGATGGAGAATCACATCAGGGACTGAGGCAGCAGATAGATACCACTGCAAGTAAGTTTTTTAGGTGAACAGTTTTATATATTTCCTTTATTAAAAGCAATGGAAACACAAGTGATATCTGTCCAAAGCAATGCACAATAGTCAAGATCCCAAACGGCAACAAATACTGATCATTGTATTGCCGTAACCCACCCAACCCCCTCCCTTATTTACCTAATCAGTTTTTCAGTACAAAAAAACGTCACGTGCAAATCAATCTATATTGCGCATGTAATAGCCTATATCAGTGGTCCCCAACCATCGGGCCGCGGACCGGTACCGGGCCGCAACGCATTTGGTACCGGGCCGCGAGCCGGTCCAAAAAATATATATATATTATAGGCTGTGTGTGGTAGTTGAAACATAGTTTCAAGTTGACGTTTATTTATGTTTGTAGTTAAAACAAAAACATAAAATACTGTATAGGCTACATACAGTACAACACAAAAGGCTGTTATTTACCCTTTTGTCGCCCCCTGGTGAGTAAATATATATGTAACTAAAACCCATTCAAATTGACAACCAGTCCGCATCTTTTTTTTCCATGTATCTACCGGTCCTTGCACAAAAAAGGTTGGGAACCCCTGGCCTATATGATGTAATAACAATGTAATAGCCTATATGAAATTCAATGGAATAGCCTATATGAAATTCAATTACATTGAATTCCATGTAGGCTATTACATTGAATTTCAATTGTGGGAATAAGACGTCTCGTTCCGACAACTGACTGCTACAAGCAGAAGATAACCACCCATCACCCTGAAATTATGGCAGAGCTCAACAAATAATAATACATAAGTTTTATATAGCGCTTTTCTGGGGAACTCAAAGACGCTTTACAATACACACAAAGAGTACATAATACAGCAAACAAAGTAAATAAGAACAAATACAGGTACAAAACAAATACAAATCAATAGATTGCAGAGATGGAACGGTGGTTAGAGGTAAAAGCCTTTTACTGAACTGCAGGTGCTGATGGTGTGATTTACATGACACAAAAGATATGTCCCGCTCTAAAACGATACTCGTATCAGCAGCCAATGCATATGAATATTTCAGATGCAATAATGTATTACCTGTTCACTGTCACATATGGGTAACAGACATGTTTCCTAGTTGGGCTTTTTGGCATCCATTGCATTCAGTATTCATGAAATCACTTTATCCTGAGTGAGTGGCCATCTTTGTGCCTGACAGACTAATGCATTAAGCCATATGGATGCTACAGTATTGACTCGGGGCTCAGAGATGCATGATGGCACATTACCTGGAAAGTTCAATTAGAGGGAGAAGGAGGAGCAACATAATGTTGGGGGGAGGAGGAGAAAATGTAGGCTGAGATCTGCTTGATGGATGGAGGGGTAGAGGTCTATGACAGCCATGTATAAATAATGTAGATGGGAGAGATCAGCATTCCGTGAGGAATCACAGTATATATAGAGAATGTTATTATTACATCAATGTTATTACATCAAAAATGTACATCTATACAAGTTCAAAAACCAACACCTAAACGGCAACATCTATAGAGAAAGGAAAAATTGGGCCAGATTTGGCAAACAGAAGAACCTCCAGGCCACACGGGTACCATTACAGTCCAGGAGCATTTGGAAGAAGAGCCCTTAGTCCAGGGGTCTCAAACTCAAATGACCTGGGGGCCGCTGAGTGTCCAGTCTTGTCACAAGGGGGCCACTTCATGTATTTAAAAAAAAAAGAGAAAAATGCAACCGTTCGAATTCTCAACATTAACAATGTATTCATTTATTTGAGGGACAATCTATTTTTTACATTAACAATGTATTTGTTTATTTGAGGGACTTTTTTTTTCTTTTTTTAGGGACAATGCACATTGCTAAATTAGGCAGTGTTAATTTTCAACTGTCCCTTGGAACTCCAGCTAGAATTAGAACTGATCATAAATGTCACTTGACAGCTCAGTAATCCGCTCTGCCACTGTGTTGGCTGAAAGGCTGATGTTGCTTAAGTGACTTTTTTTTTCTGGACAGACGATATAACATACATTATAACAGAAGTGGAGTATTGGCCAGAATGACATGAACATTTGGAAACTTATTCAGCGGGTAGCTTGCATTTGCGTTGAGGTGCATTGTAATTTTTTTTTTTTTTTTTTTTGCAATTCCATCGCGGGCGACACAGGGGGCGCCGGCGGGCCACATGCGGTGAGTTTGAGACCCCTGCCTTAGTCCTTCCGTTTCGATGGCATATTAACAATATATAATTACACCTTTTAACTGCAGACTCACAATATGCAATTTGATGTATTTATGATAAGTCACAATGTGCTCGTCAGTTATAATAAAACATGACCAACTACATTTGGGTGGCAAATTCAAACAGAGTATCACAATTGATCTTTATTTTGCTTAATCACTCCTTCTGAAAGAAAGAAAAGTGATCTAGACAAGTGCTCTAACGTAACCCACAGTACTGCTTTAACTTTATTTTCATATTATATGAATGCATTGTAACGTATACCAAATCAACCTGTGGCTCAGTAATAACACACACAATGAACGGTATTTTACTATAGATCCACGGCCCAGTATGGACATCAAAAAGAATCCTTCAAAAAATCAAAAATGGGTTAAGGAAATACTGCACTGCAATCTTCTTACAAGGTTGCCGTTTGGATTTTTGTTGAAGTTATTTTCGGACACATTCCACGGCTGGTTGTGCAACCTTATTATATGGGAAGGTACAGTTACAATCCGTTGTCCACTTTGTCCAGTAGACTATACATTCAAATAGAATCCATTTAGAGCTGTATGGAAGATTGGGAATGCTTTCCAGTGGTTATCTCTCACCTCATAAACACACCTGTCAAGCAGTCATGGTATTTCCACGCGTCGCTATTTTTAGACATTTCATATTAAAGTCCCTCCAGAGAGAGAGAGAGCGAGAGAGAGGAGAGGGAGAGAGAGACACCCCAAATCTAATCAGATGGAGGTGTAGTGCCTTCCAAAGCTGGTGAGCCGTATCTTCTCGGGCAGGATGATGTTCACGGAATGCTTCGGCTCTTCCTGGCTGGTGCCGCCCGCCTCTCTCAGCAGGTGCTCCCGCTGCTGCCGGACCAGCTGGGTGTACTTGGCGTTGGCCAGCCAGGTCTCGCACCGGCCGAAGAACACGATGCCCGTCGTGCCCAGGACCACCAGGCAGGTGAGCAGGGCCAGCAGGCCGAAGCAGAGCAGCTGTCCGCGGGTGACCAGGACGCCCGAGGAGGAGGAGGAGTGCACCGTCTCCTTGAGGGTGATCTTCAGCAGGTCCCTCTCGGGCGGGCGGAGGAGCTTGTGGAAGGCGTGAGCCGGGAGCGAGTAGTGCTGCGGCGTCAGCGAGAACACCCGGTGCTCGAGGGGGGGTTCGAGGGCGGGCTTGGGTCTGGCCCGCGGTCGGTGCTGCAGGGAGCACGTGGGACCTGGAAAATAGGGATGTGTTAAAAGGTATTGATAGTATATTGATACGAACATTTTTTGAAACGGATACGATACTCATTTGCAACAGTATCGATAGTGCTTTCTCTGAATGAAAAATCAGACATACTACTAGGGTTGCCAACTTCTTGAAATGGAAATAAGGAAGGGGGGGGGGGGGGGGCGCGCGCGCGCGCGGGGGGGTGTGAGTAGTGGACTTAAATATAACAATCACATAACTGCAATTGCTTCGGCTTCAACCATTTACACATTATTATTATTATTAACAGAAGCAAACACTTTTGCGCATAGCCTATTCCTAGATTATCATCCAAGAATTGTATTTGGGCGTCGCAAATCAAACGTTTCTCATTCTTAACACGTTGACTGCCACTGACGTATATATACGTCAAAAAAAATCCAGCGGTTCACTGCCATTGACGTATTAATACGTCAAAAAAATTTTTTTTTTTTTGACGGTGCTACGTGGATCAATGCCCCCCGCGTCTCCTATGGAGATATTGGAAGTATTGAATGTGTATAATCTATTTTACCGACCAGCTAGGTGGCGACGGTCCTCTCCCGACAGAGATAAAGTCAACCAAAAGCAGCCGCCTCCCGCGGCTGCTTCCTCCATTCTCAAGGAAATGGCTTGGCGATTTTACAGTCAGAAACGAACGAGCCTCATTCTCATACTGTAGGCGGGGACGCTTTCGCGCTGCTGCGGTGGGGGGTTCCAGAAATGGACTGTGTGGGCAGCATAAAGCCTAGAGTCGCACGGGGCTTCATCGGGGCTCTCAAACCCAAGAGACGAGTGAGACCTATCCACACTCGCTGCCAGGGAGGGAGGCTGCTCAAACTCGCTGCCAGGGAGGGAGGCTGCTCAAACAGACGCTAAAACCATGCTGTACTCAACGGCTAATATCTACATAACTACTAACTCTACAAACTAACTCTTTTAGACAGAGAAAGCACACATTCTATTAGTACTTTTGTGAACTTTGTGTTGACAAACTCCAAGCAGAAAAGAATCCTCGGCTCTTGTAAAATGAGCCAGAATCCTCAAAAAAACGGCTTGGCAAAAGCTACCTACAGCAAAAAAAAACGGCTGGCAGTCAATGTGTTAATAAAACTGCTGTATTAAAAAACAAACAGTAGGCTAGTGCAAACAGTATTTTGATATAGGTCTAAATAGCCTACTTTACATTTGCATGTAGGCCTACTTATTCAATTTTCTTTTAACAGTGCAAACAGCTATTCTTTTGAACAGAACAAACCTGGTATGAAAGTTTAAATCATTAGTGCAACATTTTAGATTTCAACTGAAATCGTCCGAACACAACAAAAACAAATAGCATGCTACATTTGTATATGTACAATGTAAATAGCCTACTCAATGTGCTGTCTTCAGAGTTTAGTTGAATCTGGCAACACTGACAGCGCTTCATTGGTCGTGACTCACAACAACAAACAGAATGAGAGAGGCGCAATCTAGGCTGAGGGGCAGAGCAGCAGCGGCTGCGGGTTTAACTCGCTCAATACAAATAGCCCTTCACTCTTTGCACTGCGTGTTTCTCCAATACGGGACAAAGCGCGTCCCGTATCAGTTCAATATGGAAGACGTCTTTTAGTTTACAAATACAGGACGATTCCGTATTTTAAGGGATGGTTGGCAACCCTACATACTACTGATTGGGCGTCCGGGTAGTGTAGCACTAGATTCCCTGCCTACCAACACGAGGGTTGCATGTTCGCGCCCCACGTGTTACCTCCGGCTTGGTCGGGCGTCCATACAGGCACGATTGGCTGTGTCTGAGGGTGGGAAGCCGGATTTGGGGGTATGTGTCCTGGTCGCTGCACTAGCGCCTCCTCTGGTCGGTCGGGGCGCCTGGTCGGTGTGGAAGGGAACTGGTGGGAATAGCGTGATCCTCCCACGTGCTACATCCTACCGGTGAAGCTCCCCCTGTCAGGTAAAAAGAAGCGGCATGTGCGCATACTGCGCATGTGTCGGAGCCAGCATGGTGCTAGTCTACGGCTCTCCCCAGATCGGCAGAGGGTGGAGCAGTGAACGGGGCAGCCAATAGGGCAGCATGGGGATCAATTGGCCAAGTATAATCAGGGAGAACATGGGGGGAAATCAAAGGAAAAAGCAACAACAAGATACTACTGATTTCTCCTCCCTATCATTGGTGGGTATCGCTTCAATAAGCTAAAAGTGTTGCAATAGGCTGATGACTAGAGCAGGGGTAATCTGCTGTGTTGTGATAGGCTGATGACTAGAGCAGGGTTAATCTGCTGTGTTGTGATAGGCTGATGACTAGAGCAGGGGTAATCTGCTGTGTTTACAAATACGCAGACGACACCACCATCCTCGGCCTCATCACAAACAACAATGAATCAGCATACAGACGAGAAGTAGAGAGAGTCGCAACATGGTGCTCTACTAACAACCTCCTGCTCAACACCTCCAAAACCACCGAAATAGCCATAGATTTCAGGACTGCAAAAATGACACCCAAACTCCCACTGACAATATCCGACCAACCCATAACCCTCACAGACTCTTTCAAATTTCTCGGAACACACATCAGCAATAACCTCAAATGGGACCACAACATCACCACCATCACCAAGAAAGCACATCAGCGACTCTATTTCCTCAGGCAACTGAAAAGATACAGGATTAAACAACGCCTACTGCTCCGCTTCTACTCCGCCATCATACAAAGCATCATCACCTCATCCATAATTGTCTGGTTCGGCTCAGCTGATCAATCATCTAAATCCAAATTACAGCGCATTATTAATAAAGCAGCAAAAATCATTGGTTGTGACCTCCCCACCCTGGACTCCATATACACCTCCCGAACCATCACCCGTGCCTGTAAGATCATTAAGGACCCCTCCCACCCAGCCCACCCCCTGTTCCAGCCCCTCCCCTCAAAAAGACGATACAGATCAATTCCCACCAAAACTACCCGCTTCAAAAACAGTTTCTTTCCCACAGCCATACGGACTCTGAACTCCCTCAGCACCCCTCTCCCTCTCCCCCCTCCCCCCTCACCCTAACTTTACGTCTGTTGGTCTTGTATCCTGTATTTATGTATTTATTGTTGGAAGTGGGAAAGGTGTAACTGTTTAATTGTCTAAATGTATCAATGTCCTGTTTCCATGTCTTGCCAGAGCTATAACATCATGTACTGAAACTAAATACCACCAACCTGGTTGCGTGGCAATAAAAGTATCTGTATCTGTATCTGTATCTGTGTTGTGATAGGCTAATGACTAGAGCAGGGGTAATCTGCTGTGTCGTGATAGGCTGACTAGAGCAGGGGTAATCTGCTGTGCTGTGATAGGCTGATGACTAGAGCAGGGGTAATCTGCTGTATTTTATTGGGCCTAGATTACTGTATGGAGAAGCGTGCGTCTGTCTATCTGTTTTAGCTCCTTTTTATGTCTCTTGATGTGTCCCCCCCCCCCCCTGGTATCGAAAACGGTATAGAGTATCGGCATTTTCCTGGGTAACCGGTATCCAAGTTAGAAATTCTAGCATTGTGACCCAGAGTCTATTTTTCAAATAAAAATAGACTGGGTTCCCGGATTGTGTTTTCGTTGGCGTTTGTCTGTTTGTTAGCAGGATTATGGAAAAACTACTGGGCCGATTTGCATTCAACTTGGTGGAAAGGTGTAGCACCGAAGGCCAAGGAAGAACCCATTCAATTTGGCCGTGGATCCGATCCAGGAGGGGGGCGGTCTAGGGTAAAGGGGGCCGTAGCTAGGGATAGGAAGGTCATCGTAGAGAGTCGGGATTCGAGGGGTGGGTAGGGGGAGTGGCTAGCTGTATCTGGGTGGTGAGAGGGGGCGTGGTCAGGCTGGGCTAGGGAAAAGGGGTCATAGGTCAGGGTTCGAGGGGTGTGTAGGGGAGTGGCTGGTGGGTCAGGGTTCTGATCCGACTCACAAAACGTGCACATCATCATAGAATGAAAGGATTGGAGTTCCGGAGGTCCGTGTTCTAGTTTATCAGTGTTTTCTGTGTTCTGTTCTTATCTCAGCGGGGGGAGAGAAGCAGTGCTTATCTCATTTTATGCAAATAAGAAAATCTGCACCAGTAGCACGCAACAAAAGGAGCTTTGTTATTGCCCGGCCAATTACTGCACCCACTCATTTAGCATATATTCTGATCAACGCTTCACCAAAGTGCACTGATGAAAAGCCGGGCTAAAAAAAAAGAAACCCAATCAATATCTGCTATAGTAGCCCCACGTAATTGCACAAGTCCTTCACTTTCCAGCTCTGCTTTATCCATCAAACGAAGCGCAGCTCCGGCAGGCTATTTAGACATCTGTGGCCCTCTTGTAGAGGAGCTGCTTAACGAAGGCTGACGCAAGCCTAATAATGGAGACGAACTCCCACCAGCAGAGTGGTTCATCATCTCATTTTGAAATGTTTAAAATCGGGCTCAAATGATTATTTATTGAGCGGGAGGAGGAGGAGGAGGAGGAGGAGGAGGAGGAGGAGGGGGAAGAGGAGAAGGAAGATGAGGAGGAGCAGGAGGATGAGGAGGAGGAGGAGAAGGAGGAGCAGGAGGAGGAGGAAGAGGAGGAGGAGGAGGAGGAGCAGGAGGAGGAAGAGGAGGAGGAGGAGGAGGAGGAGGAGCAGGAGGAGGAGGAGGAGGAGGAGGAGGAGGAGGAGGAGGAGGAGGAGGAGGAGGAGGAGGAGGAGGAGGAGGAGGAGGAGGAGGCGCGGGGGCCGTATATTGGATTCCAGGTGTCTCCCTCAAAGTCAATAACGAGGACATCTCACAAGGAGCAGAGATGGGAGGGGTTTAGCGTCTGGACGGCCGTGTCAGCCAGCGGCGTCCCCAGGGCCTTTCGTTTTATGGATCTTGACAGGCAGGAGAGTGATCAGTCCCGCCCGCCTGTAAGTCAACGCTGGAAAGCCAATTCCCAGCCAGGGCTTCATCGCCATGTATTAATTAAGACAGACACTCAAAGACGGACGCGGCGATACCCGTTTGTCAGGCAGAGTCCTTTCTTCAGGTGGCAGTTTTCGCCCGTGTAGCCGCGGGGGCAGACGCAGAGGTATCCGCCCTCTCCCGTCTCGATGCAGGTGGCGTTGCCAGCACATGGCCTGGATGAGCACAGGCGCGTATCTGTTGGAGAGAGAGAGAAAAACAGCGCATGTTGTTTGTTTTTAGATGCTGTGCGCGGACTCTCCCTCCCTCCCTCCCTCAGCACCTTATCGCCACAAAACCCAGAACAAACCAACCATCGCAATTTATAGGCGAGCAGCGCACATAACTGAACGTGGCAGAGATGTATACAGGGCTCACTGTGCTCCATGATCCAGGTCAAACAGAGACAGAAGCCGAGAGGACATTATTGTTCTTTTAATCTTCCCTCCTGCGTTTTGTTTGCTTGAGGGGAAGCAGGTGATTGTGTGCAGACGTAATAATGTTTGTTTTTTGGACGCACTCCTCCTCACACTGTAGTCACAGGCTTTGAGCATAGAACAGCTTGCACACATCCGCACAGCATCTGCTGAAATGGAAAAAAGGGGGTATTTTCCCCCTCCCCCATAACAGCCAAAAGGCAGCCAGAGTGTGCCTTGCTCAGTGGCACGAGAGCAGAAGATGGGGCACTTTATTCACCAGGCACTCGCAGAGCAGAAGGGTGTGTGTGTGTGTGTGTGTGTGTGCGTGTGTGTGTGTGTGTGTGTGTGTGTGTGGGAGGGGGGAGGGTTACAGTGAAGGCATGCCCAACACCCTTCAAGAAGAACTTAAATATCAATTTCGCAATAAATAAAATATCTGGTTGACCTTTCAACCCAGGAAGTTAAGTAATCGTCTGCGTCTCTGTGACGTGCGCAATATTCCCCCCCCCCCCCCAGGATGGCGAAGGCATGACCCGCCCTTCTCTTCTCTGCCTCCGATTGGCCCGGCGTCAAACGTTGTTGATCCAATCACATTCGCTTGGCTATTATCCTAATCCTGCGTCTCTCCCCATCTCCTGCTCCAATCAGAGGCAGAGATGGGCGGGTCATGCCTTTGCCATCCTGCCCACTGCCCCAGCGCCGACTGACTGACTGGCGGTAGTCTCTCCCCCCAGACTCAAATATTACGTTGAATCGCTGCATTCCGCATACTACATAAAATGAGTCTGTGCCACTTCACAGCCACTGCTGGTTTTTGAAGGCGGGTTGAAATTGAAATGAGTGACAGGTCGTAGCACCGATGAGAGAGCGGTTCGAAAAATGGGCTGCGCCTCCCTGATCGCAAAGTCGTTACTGATTGGTTGAGGATGGAGAATCCACCACTGGCATATGACTGGCCAAGTGAACGGTTCCCTCCCACAACCAGCCGGCTGAGGTAAAGTGTCCCAGACCCAGAGATCTGCAGCATGCAGTAACGTAGTGTATCAGCGTAAGAACTCTCATGGGTCTGGCGTTGAGACTAGACTGGTGGGTTAGCAACAGTGAAACCGTGCCCCCTTTTTTGTTTTTTGATCCCCTGCTCCTCTAAGGGTCTCTGCACAGCCCTGCTCTTCATGTATTTTTTTATCATTTGTGGGGCGGCTTTAGCTCAGGAGGTAGAGCGGGTCGGCCAATGATGCAAGGGTTGGTGGTTCGATCCCCGCTCCCTCCCAGCTGCTGTCGTTGTGTCCTTGGGCAAGACACTTAACCCTCCTTGCCTCGTATGATTGGTGTGATTGGTATGAATGGTATGATTGGTATGAATGTAGACATGAATGATGGTGGTTCGGAGGGGCCGTTGAGCGCCAATGTGTGGCTGCCACGCTACGAATGGTGTGAACGAATAATGATTCTGTGAAGCGCTTTGAGCCTTAGGAAAGGCGCTATATAAATCCAATCATTATTATTATTATTATTATGTATGACCAGCGTCTCTACAGGTGCTCTATGCTGTGTGTTGCACATCATCGCCTGAGCCTTCACTGTCAAGACATGACCCTCATTTCGCCTGAACTCTTCTTTTTTTGTTGCCTCTAAATCAGATCTTTGCTACAGTCGGTTTCTCCTCAAAGACACCGGCTTTACGACTCTGTGGGAAACCCAGATCCCTCCCAGCAGCACAGACAGAGGAGAGACGCTCGGGCGGCTCCTCCCCCTGCGTCAGGCGGCTCCTCCCCCTGCGTCACTAGCGATGGCTATGAGGCGCGTGTCTGCATGGGGGAAGAGGAGCTCAATTAGCCTCACCTTGGTCACACTGGCTGCCCACCCAGCCATCCTCACAGACACACTGCCACGCCTTCTCACACGCGCCGTGCAAACAGCCAGGGAACGGCATGCACTGGGTGCACGTCTCCCCACGCCAGCCTGGCTTGCACCTGAAAAAACATAAAAGACTAATCAGTGGTTCTCAAATGGGGAGCCCAGGGAGTCCTTGAGGGGGCTTCCAGGGGGTCCCCACAGCCAAAAGGGGGGTCATTTATTTTTTGCTATAATTCCATTCATAAGTAACACAATGCCTATTTTTGGTCATGGGTTTTATACACTTTCTGTAATAAAACATCTAAAAGCATCAATCGTTATTATCATATGGGGGGACCGCGGGACAGAATCCTATCAAATGGGGGTCCGTGGTCTAATCTTTGTCAGTTTAGGGGTCCCTCATGTGAACATTTTTGAGAACCACTATACCTCCCGCAGAGCCTTACAGGCAGTGATGTTTTGGAGTCAAGTCCCCATGATGAGTAGCATGCATGGGATACAATAGCCTACATGTCCACATGCCATTCCTCAGATCAGTGTTATAGGTATATTCCATTTAGTTGCATTCCTTCACTAAAACCCCAAATTAATAATCATAATTTTGGTGGATAGCCTATAAACCCTTTCAAAGTCTCCAATACTACATGCTGTGTGACCATGCGTTTGAGCTACCTGTTGGGAAAACACTCTGTAACAATGGCTTGATTTAGCTGCAGTTGATTCAACACAATGCATGCGCCAAACAAACCCAGGAAAAAAGAGCCAGTTGGCTGGATTGTGATTGCAGTTGTCAGAGGGATGAACACTGACAGTGTTAGTTATAGGGGAAACATGGTGATACAGGAATCTAACGTTGCTACCTGCACTTCCCTGGCTTCTCACAGAACCCGTTTTCTGCGTTGCACCCTGCGCTGCATTCCCAACCTTTGGGGGAGAGAAACAGAGGACAGCAGCAGCAGCATGTCACCATGTAAAACATAAAAATAATCTAACCTATTAAACACACAGAGCAATAACATATTCATTCGCTATTAGGCTACTTTCTTTGAGCCCAGCAGTTCAGAAAAGAGTTTGGGTTTTTGACTGATGTCTTTGCAGCTTTGCCAATAAACCTCATGTGCCACTCCACCCGGACTGTAGCTACACAATCATTGATTACCTTTGGCGATGCCTGTCAGGAGCAGACTGAACACCACCGCTGTGAGACGCATGGTTAATTTCGGGAAAAGCCTCTTCGCCCTGCAAAATGAACACTGGTTAAGTCACAACGCTTTGTCTCTGTGACTGAACACGCATCTAAATTCGCATCTAAAAATGGATCTCGCGGCTCGGATCCCAATACGAAAAACATTGTAGTAATGATAAAAGACATTCAGAGAAATAAATATCACGACAAAGCTACCATGATGATAGCTTTATCAGAAAAGAGCAAAACGATTATAGCACGATACGATTACCACAGGAATCTGATGTCTCGTTCAGAGCAGATGCAGGTAGGCTACTATTGCAAATTGGCACACCTGCGTCTGCTCCCGAAATAGCTACCCATTACGCACTAATTACGCACAGCCAGCAAAAGAAAAAGAGGGTACAGATTGATATAGAACTATCAACATGCTGATGGTCAAAGTCAAATGAACTCGGACAAATTAATTACCTCGAGGCACCGTCCAGCAAACTGCCTCACTATGTCGCGCCGTCGCTCTGAATCCAAACAGTTCGGCTCATAATTGAATGAATTTGTCCTTTCTTTCTTTTTTGGCAGTGTCGCTATTCAGTGATACTGGAGCAGATTTTGACGGGACTGCTGCAGCGTGCGGCGTCACCCCCGTCCCAGGGAAACACGCTCCGCCCACCCTGAGAAGAACAGTCCAGCAGACTGACCATGGTCTGAGCCCCCCCACACGGAAAGTGTATGTCAAATGTGCCTGAATCCTCAATGCCTTTGCGATTAATAAAACATTTTTCTAATTTAATAGTCCTAAAATAAGTGCGTCTGGTGTCATTTTCCACTTAAGTGGAGCAGGGATGATTATTAATGATGATAACATAATTGTTTGATCAGTGTGATAAAAGTGGTTCTCATGGTTGTGCAGATCTATACCAGCGGGTTTTCCTGGTAGTTATATCACCTGCTGCCCCAGCTCTCATCAACTCAAGAGGGATTGGGACCCACTGTGATAAATGATTAGCTGTAGGTTAAAAGCTCTGAGGGATATACTACCCCCTGATATAAGTGTGTTACGCTCGGCCCTATGGGAATAATGCTCCACCAACATCTTTGACAACAATATACCCACCCATGATTTACTGCCATGAAAACATGCAAAAACCACCAAGACACTAAATCAAAGAAATCGGACAACACGTATATAGGCTCAATCAAATTTCAGGCTGAGAGGCAGCAAGAGCAGCAGTTCACAGAAGCCTCTATCTGGAACAGGAGCCTGGAGTATACAGTATGTGCTTCTCTCCTTGGTCAGGTGCACCTCATGATAACTGCTTAGTTGCATGCAGACCTTGGAGGAGAGGAACAGGGAAACCACCACAGAGGGAACACATTATGGCCGTAACAAATGATATGGCTTCCAACTACATTATAATGCTCTCTCCATTATCCTATAATAAGAATGTGAAGTGTCTGTGTGTGCGTGCGTGTGCGTGTGCGTGTGTGTGTGTGTCTGTGTGTGTCTGTGTGTGTCTGTGTGTGTGTGTGTGTGTGTGTGTGTGTGTGTGTGTGTGTGTGTGTGTGTGTGTGAGCAGAAATTGTGTTCGGCCACAGCTATGCCATTTTATGTAGGCTACGATCGAATCTTTCGGGAAGTGTAAAGATCACCCCCTGGGTAATTAGTGCTGAGTAAATGGGCAAAAACTGCTAATTAGTGGCCAAAATGCCTCAACACAAGTTCAGCACCATGGAGAGGTCCAGAGTGGAGGAGCACACAGGTGAGCGGAGTTGGAATCAGCCAGGGAGGTGGACTACGAAAACCCTCTGTGGAGAGAGAGGAGAGGCTGCATGCCAACTCTGTAAGCGAGGCCTGCGCAGATTAATGGTCAAACTTGCACAGCCCGATACACTGCACACGTATTCCACTAGTAATGACTAGAATATATGCCTTCGCCAACAAGTGAGCAGACTTTTACGTTTGAGCCAAATGTGAAGAAATTCCATCAAGGCGTTAATGAGATATCGCGTTGATGAGCTTGGAAATGGCGTTCGTGAGGTCACAGTGACCTTAACCTTTGACCACCAAAATGTAATCAGTTCATCCTTGAGTCCAAGTGGATGTTTGAGCCAAGTTCTAAGAAATGGCGTCAAGGCGTTAATGAGATATCACGTTAACGAGCGTGAAACGGGCGGTCGTGAGGTCACAGTGACCTTGAACTTTGACCACCAAAATCTAATCTGTTCATCCTTGAGTCCAATTGGACGTTTGAGGCAAATTTGATGAAATTCCATCAAGGCGTTCCTGAGATATCGCGTTAACAAGCATGAAAGGAGCGGTCGTGAGGTCACAGTGACCTTGACCTTTGACCACTAAAATCTACTCAGTTCATCCCTTCGATGTTTGAGCCAAATTGGAAGAAATTCCGTCAAGGCGCCCCTCAGATATCGCGTTAATGAGCTTGGAAATGGCGTTCGTGATGTCACGGTGACCTTGAACTTTGACCTTTGACCACCAAAATCGAACATCCTTGAGTCTAAATGGACGTTTGAGGCACATTTTATGAAATTCTGTCAAGGTGTTCCTGAGGTTCCTGAGATATCGCGTTAACGAGCATGAAACGATCGGTCATGAGGTCACAGTGACCTTGAACTTTGACCAACAAAATCTAATCAGTTCACCCTTGAGTCCAAGTGGACGTTTGAGGCAAATTAGAATAAATTCCATCAAGGTGTTAGTGAGATATCACGTTAACGACCTTGAAAATGGCATCCGTGAGGTCACAGTGACCTTGACCTTTGACCACTAAAATCTAATCAGTTCATCCTTGAGTCCAAGTCGACGTTTGAGCCAAATTGGATGAAATTCCGTCAAGGCGTTCCTCACGTTAACGTTCCATCAAGTTAATGAACCCTAACCCTATGGACGTACGGACGTACGGACGGACAACCCGAAACCATAATGCCTCCATCCTGGCTATCGCCGGCGGAGGCATAATAAAAACTATAACATACATTTTTGACTCTTGTTCGTTAGGTCGTTGCTGGATGTCCATACTTATTACCTTGTCATACCAAACATACCTCCAAACCTTGCAGTTATGTCATCAGACTAATTATTCCACAGGCCTTTTTCAAAATGAGGTGTGAATCTAAAATTGGAATCCAGATCACATGTCCATTCCCCATTTCAAAATTATTCGCCTGACTGTCCTTACACAGCGCATACCTGTTATGCATATTAATAACATCCGACTCTATTCTTAGTCCTTCTACTTCTGTCCCCAATTCTCCCTTATCCTTTCCCAAGGGCACCGAATGGGATTCTCCTTCCCAGCATGCACAGGGCTCAGCCTAAAGGCCTAATTCTGAGTTTTCCGAGCTTCTCTCAGACATTATTGGGTCTGCAGTGGAGATCTGGAAGTTGATGGGTGAGCATCGGGGGGAATCTAGCACTCTGGTTACCGTTCGATCTCCTTCCATGATAGATGGTGACCTACATGTTCCATATAGATCCATAGCGAGAGTAAGGTGTAACATGTGCTGGGTTCCTACTGGTTCCTGTTCCATGTCCAAATCATCCTGAGCAAGAAATGTGGGTTTTACGTTAGCCTGGTATCCAGCTGTCAGCACTCCATCCTAATGATGGATTCATCGGGGATGGTTACCAGGCTGGGTAAACGTACGCTTTTATGCTTTATGCATTTTGTAAGACATACAAATGTAAGTAAATAAGTAGCAAGTCATTATTTGTGGGGAATGCAGAAAGGCCACTTTTCCGATCACACAAGAAAGAAAGAAAGAAAGAAAGAAAGAAAGAAAGAAAGAAAGAAAGAAAGAAAGAAAGAAAGAAAGAAAGAAAGAAAGAAAGAAACAGGGATACTTGTTATAAAGAGACAGGCTAGGCAGCAGGCAGACAAGCTGATGTGAGTGGTGGAGAAATAGATAACTCTGTGTAGATTTGATATAATCTTTTGAAAGTTCTTACCGCAGGGATGATGTATTTTTGTAGGCTTAACCAGAAATTGACGCCATTTTGGTTAGTCGGGGGAAAAGTGAATGGGGATTTCACTTAAATGCATAAAATAAGGTCTGTGGTTAACAAAAGTTTATGGGAACGCAAATTTGGGTTCAGCAGGATAATCTTCACAAACGTGAATAACTTTTATGACTTTTGAAGTGTTTTATAAAAATCAAGTTTTTATTTATTTACGCATTTACATTCCAAGACTAGACTTTTCCTCTCACAAACCCGGAAGTATACTTCCGGACTCATTCCTGTGGCTCTTTATAGTTCTGCCTGCTTCAGTCGGGTTCTAATGTGTTTGTTTGCAAATCTACAGAGACAGAGCTCAGAGCCAGCCAGGGATAACATGGCAGCAGCACAGCTACCCACTAGATCCACATCAGCCAGTCTACCCACCAGATCCACATCAGCCAGTCTACCTGCACCAGATCCACATCAGCCATGCAGTCTACCTGCACCAGATCCACATCAGCCAGTCTACCTGCACCAGATGCACATCAGCCAGTCTACCTGCACCGGATGCCCATCAGCCAGTCTACCCACCAGATCCACATCAGCCAGTCTACCTGCACCAGATCCACATCAGCCAGTCTACCCACTAGATTCACATCAGCCAGTCTACCCACCAGATCCACATCAGCCAGTCTACCTGCACCAGATCCACATCAGCCATCTACCCACCAGCTCCACATCAGCCAGTCTACCCACTAGATCCACATCAGCCATCTACCCGCCAGCTCCACATCAGCCAGTCTACCCATTAGATCCACATCAGCCATCTACCCACCAGCTCCACATCAGCCAGTCTACCCACTAGATCCACATCAGCCAGTCTACCCACTAGATCCACATCAGCCAGTCTACCCACTAGATCCACATCAGCCAGTCTACCCACTAGATCCACATCAGCCAGTCTACCCACTAGATCCACATCAGCCAGTCTACCTGCACCAGATCCACATCAGCCAGTCTACCCACCAGCTCCACATCAGCCAGTCTACCTGCACCAGATCCACATCAGCCAGTCTACCCACCAGATCCACATCAGCCAGTCTACCTGCACCAGATCCACATCAGCCAGTCTACCTGCACCAGATCCACATCAGCCAGTCTACCTGCACCAGATCCACATCAGCCGGTCTACCTGCACCAGATCCACATCAGCCAGTCTACCTGCACCAGATCCACATCAGCCAGTCTACCTGCACCAGATCCACATCAGCCGGTCTACCTGCACCAGATCCACATCAGCCGGTCTACCTCCACCAGATCCACATCAGCCAGTCTACCTGCACCAGATCCACATCAGCCAGTCCTTTTAATGAAATGTCAGACTTTATCATCCATTGATTTTTGTTTAAATCTCAGCCCACATCTGATCTTCTATTTGATGCTGTCCCAAGTGCTAAAGGTTTTAAATTAGACATATGGATCAGAGGAGTGTGTGTGTGTGTGTGTGTGTGTGTGTGTGTGTGTGTGTGTGTGTGTGTGTGTGTGTGTGTGTGTGTGCGTGCATGTGCCTGTATGTGTGAGAGAGTCTATACAGTATCTAGGCGCTTTGGGTGCTATGACAGTTCTGACAGTTGAAGGTCAAATTCAGCTCCTTACACGTCATTCCTTCATTGGGTTATAGGGGGAGAGAGACGATTATCTGACGGCTGAAGTTTGAATCGTGTTACCAGCTGACCCGTCCCTCATTTCCAGTAATCATATGCATCAGCGGGGACCGGCCGTTTCACAATCAGACTCATAATATTATACAAGAGTCTCATCTCTATAATCTCGGCCAAGCTTAGTTCCACACTACGCAAAACTTGTAATAATTCCATTGGGATTCTTCGCACGCAGACGCACAACGGGAAAGATTCATCCACTCTAAGATCTGAAAGGAAAAGCCCACTCACTCGACATATTCCAGTTCACTGCTGCAGATTTTGACACAGATCATTTCATTGCAATTCTTTGAAGATTGAAGATGATTCTAAGCATAATTAGATGGGTATTGGGGGCATGGTGGTGCAGTGGTAAGCGCTGTCGCCTCACAGCTAGAAGGTCCTGGGTTCGATTCCCACCTGGGACGCTGTGAGCGCTGAAGGAGTGCGTGCCCGTCCGGCGTCCGCATGTCCTCGAGTGTCTGCCGCCTGGGTGGGGTCGTCAAAAGGGCCTTTCTGTGTGGATGTTCTCCCCGTGCCCCCTGGGGGTTTCCTTCATATAGGAACCCCACACCAAAACATGCAATATCCTGATCACTGATGTGGTGCCTCCTCTGGTTGTTAGGGGCGCCTGTTCCGAGGGAGGGGAACTCGTTGGAATAGCGTGATCCTCCCACGTGCTATGTCCTACTGGTGAAGCTTACCCTGTCAGGTGAAAAGAAGCGGCTGGCTAACTGCCCATGTCTCGGAGGAAGCATGGAGCCAGTTTTGGCTCTCCCCAGATTGGCAGAGGGTGGGGGGGGATGGGGGATTAAATGGGTAATAATAATAATAATACAGTTACTCAAAGATGCTTTACATAATAGTATAACATAAATGTACACAGACACAGAACATACAAATATAGGGGTTACAAAATGAAAAAGAATGATGGAGGTAGCCTATAGAAGTCAGATATTGTAGGCTTTCTTGAAATGATGGGATTTGAGTTGGTTTTTGAAAGAAGTGAGTGTGTCAGAGTTTGGGATGTTAACTCATTGAGTGCCAGCCACTTTTGGAAAACGGATGCTCCCAGTGCCAGCCCTTTCAGAGCGTTTTCAGTGATTTCTCGAGGCCCACATAATATTGTGTGATATTACTATGTAAACACCGAACACGCACAAAGAACGATGAGACTCTATTGTATCATCAGCAAAAAAAAGTTTATTGATATCATTTTCTGTTCTTTAGTTATCAGCCGGAGAAGATAGGTTGTTTTCACCAAAAACAGACGTTTCAAATTAGAAGCTGAGATAATGAGCCTTTTGTGAAATGAAGCATTTCAAGCACATCACTGACTCTGAAGCTAATATTTTTTGATGTAGTGACGTGGTGTAGTTGTGTGGTGCCCTGCGTGCCCCACCCCCCTCAACTGCAAACTCCTCCTCCGTGGGAGTGTCTCTGGTGGCTCTGCTCAAATCTCTGCTACCTGCGTCAGGCGACGAATCTCTGCATGGAGCTGGGATAAACTCATCCCCACACCAACACACAGCTTGCATGCCAGAGCTGGGAGAAACTCACCCCCACACCAACACACAGCCTGCATGCCGGCGGAGCTGGGAGAAACTCATCCCCACACTAACACACAGCCTAACACGCACCCAGCGTCGATTTTCAGAGCGCTCCGTTTTTGTGCGCCGGCTCCAAGCGCGACCTCGAAAAGCCAAACCAGACTGCTGAGAATGGTTTGGCCCTTCGGCGTCGGGTGCTGCTTTTCTGGTGGCTAATCGTGTGGAGAAACTATGCAGCAGAGACAGAGGGGCTCAGTTGTGGGAGCGGATTGACTGCTGTTCGCAGCTAACGTTAGCTCCAGCCAGAGCAATCTATACGGCTGGCTCCAGCATCGGTTTCCGTTTCATCACGGGGCTTCTTCTGCTGTTTTTCCTCACATTTCTCTAATCTGGAGAGCACTGTCGCCACCTAATGGGTCCGTAAAATAGCTTGTACACCTTCAACATCCACCATATTTGTACAGGAGATGCATCAGGCTATGATCCACATCCCACCGTCAAAAACGCATTTGACGTCATTGGCACTCTACGTTACTATTTGAATTGACGTCTTTAGACGTCATTGGCACTCAATGAGTTAAGGGGCAGGGAATTCCAGACTGGCCAATTTCTCCCTATCCTGTGTGGGGTTTGTTTAACGGATCAGACAGGAGATCATGTCAGGTGGAGCTTAGTGGGCCATGTTCAAATACATGATGTCCAAGAAGACTAATCTGCTCCTCTGTTTTCACAATGTAGAACACACAGACAGACAGACAGACACACACACACACACACACACACACACACACACACACACACACACACACACACACTGAATATGCCACTGTCTCTGACTTGTCTTATCACTATACTGCCTTATGCTTGTTGTGTCTCTTGCTGTTTTTGCACCCATATGCCCTGTTATATTTGTTATATTTGTACTATTTGCACTATGTTGTAAACGGAGTCCACAGCACAAGAATTTCACACGTGATACTTGTACCATGGAGTGACAATAAAAATCTTGAATCTTGAATCTTGAAACACACACACACACACACACACACACAAACACAGACAGGCACACACAGACAGACACAGACAGACAGACAGACAGACAGGCATGCACGCACGCACGCACGCACGCACGCACACACACACACACACACACACACACACACACACACACACACACACACACACACACACAGGCAATTACAGTCTTGTTCACTGCAGTGTGGGGGAACCAGTCTGATGCAGTCTATCTGTATGGCAGCACTAATATGAAGATGATCCCAGTGTGAAGCGGTAGAGGTGAGTCAAAGTGATGGAACTAGATGATCCAGTGTGAAGTGGTAGAGGTGAGTCAAAGTGATGGAACTAGTGAGCTGAATCACACTGGGGGATGAGAGGAGCCCCAGCGCCTCTGGGGACACAGCGTCACACCAGGAAGCCTTCTGTAATTGACAGACAGGGGGCGATCTCTTTCCCCCCCCCCAGTCAAATTTGGTCTCCTGCCACCAATTTCTATTGTGATGAAGATTTCATAATGCTGTCTGATTGCAAGACGGCATCGTTACGCACGCTTCCGTCTCTGAGGGAGACATGTGCCGGGGCTGGGGGAGGATGGGGGGGGGGGGGGGGGGGGTGAAGGGGTATATATGTCAGCTAATTCTGTTTTCCAGCCTCTCAACTTTCAAATCCTTAATTAGTCACATGGGAGAACGCTGGATCTGCCTTTGGGGTTAACTGCTCGTTTAATGGCATGACTATAGTGCAGGGCTAAAGAGGAAACTGTCTGCTCACTGGAATAGTTACAAATCCTTAGTGGGTTGACTCCTCATTCCTCTGGGTTCCATAGTCTGTGTGTCCCACTACATGAGGTACAACAGCTGGGCTATTACCTGTGATTACCACACAGGATATAGAGACACCGCATGAAATAGGCCATGCGCATCACGGGGGAAAGCTCTCCATTCACTCCCATACACCAGCGTCCTTTTCCTTGAATTAAACATGGCTAAAAGCTGCGCAGACAACAAATGTAAAAAATCGCCAATTCTAATTTTTGTGTACTCCCGAGCAAAACAAGGAAGCCGTTGAGAATTGGCGATTAAGAAAAATGTGGATCTAGCTGTCAAGGAAGTAAGTTGGAGTGTTCATCTTCCGAATATATGATCTTGCAACACGTGACATAGGAGAACGCCAGGATTGGGGGGCGGGGGGGAGTTTTTGTTCCCCCCTGTTTTGGATGTGGTTTCTGAATGATGGCGCGCTTCGCAGTGTCCCTATTGGAGTGATTGCTTGCTCTTCGATTAGGCCCCTTAGTTAGGTTGACGAGGAGTGGGAAAAACCGCTCAGCTCCAGCAGCACTCAAATAGCCTGCAGGTGCACTCGGGTAATACAGTACATCACTCTCTTGAAATCATACTTTCTCTTTTTTCGCCAGCGCTCCTGCAGTGCTCTATATGATATGTTGTGGAAATCTCACTGCACATTCCCTTTTCCAAGCGCCCCAATTCTATTGCAGATATAGTGGAGAGAGAGCCGTCTCCCTATCCAAAGGGCAGACTGCTCGGCAGTCCCTGACTCCCTCCCCGGGTCTGTTCTTTTGGCAGAACGTCAATCAGCGTGCACTGCACACAGCCTGCTTGTGTCAAATCTTCACGTTTGCCAGTGCGGGCAAAAAAAAGCCTTGAGAGGAACGGTTGGAAGGCAAAACGTCCGGTAGCAGCGCCATCTGCTGGTCTGTTCCCAAGTCCTGCATGAAGAATAGGGCTGTCCCCGAATATAAATTGCTAGGCTTCGAATCTTCAGCGACAAGTATTCGAATAGATTGGAAGCTTCGACAGGGGGTGCGGGTTCGACGGGGGTTGCGGGACACGTAAACGTCTGGGAGCCGAGACTAGGCACGTAGTAACAATGAGAGGCGAGGAGAAAAATAAATCGGACTTCAACAGTTTTCCTTTTCATTGAAACGAAAATGGATTAAAAAAAAAGTGCAATAAGCACATCAAATAAATTACAGCCCATAAAAAGGAATTTGCTCATATACAGTAGGCCCTGGTGGCTGCATGGTGGAACTGTTGCAAGTTAGATGAGAGCTGTGAGGCACAATGTCCTTGTCAGGGAGAATAAGTGATAATAATGAATGTTGATGCATAATGAATAATGTTGGATTACTATTTCAAAATACATTTCAGAAGAAAAACAAAGCATTTGAATACAGATTTGGAAATCAATTACCAATGGCATCGATTGAAGCTTCGAAGCATTTAGAGCCAATCAAAGTGTCACACAACAGACTGAGCACTTGGTAGGTGTTTTCAAAATCAGCTCGAGCAACAGGTTGACTTCAGGGTTCATACAGACGAATGCTGAAGTCCCTCCAGTCTTTGCAAGCTAGGTTAGCGTTGTTTATGTTAGACATGTAAGTAGTCTGTCTCAAGGTAGGCTAATGGTTATAGAGAGCCAAAGTGAACGTCACTTCCTGCTTCAGCATGGATGGTACCAGAGATTTTCATCCGCCATTTATTTTCCCATAGACATTTCGTAAAATGCATAGAAAAATAGTTGTACTTGTTCAAACCAAACGGTTCAGATATATTTAGAAACAGGAGAGACCACATTTCACTCGGACCAAAACGTAAAAGAAAAAAAAAAATTTTTTTTTAAAGAAAATATATTTTTGATGTCGTTTTTTCTAAGTTGAGTGTGAATCAAGTGAAATGTTCTATGGTCTCTCCCGATTCGAAATATAGCTGAACCGTTTGGTTTGACCAAGTAAAACTATTTTTATAAGCATTTTACGAAATGTCTATGGGAAAATAAATGGCGGATGAAAATCTCTGGTACCATGCTGAAGTGACGTTCACTTTGGGTTAGGCTATTCCCTTGCAATCAAGAGTACTGTATCACAGTATTTCAACCTACTCACTCTATACTGATATAAACAGATTTTGGGGTGACACAACTCCCACCTCCTCCACTATCCCTATGGTTACTATAGGAATAGTGTAGACCAGGGATGGGCAACTTTGATGATAGAGAGGGCCACAAAAAAAATTCCTCGCTATACCAGAGGGCGATATTTTGCTGAGGGCTGGGAGGCGAACGGCGCCGGCGCGAAAGATTTGGGGCATTTGAAGCCAGGTTTAGAGGAATAACTCATTTTAAATGAACAGTTGTGATGTCATTATTCAGTCTTAACCACCAATATTTGATCCTTTTCTCATTCACTCCTATGTCACCACCTGCTCTCCCTGCAGGGCTTGAAATTAACTTTTTTGACCACCTGCCAATATGGCTGCTAGATTTTAAAGTTACCAGCCAATTAGAATTTCCACTAGCCCAAATGTTTTTCTTGAAATAAACCAGAATATGAGTGGGTTAATGCATAAGTATCAGTAAGTGGCCCGGGATTCTCAAAGCCTGTGTTGAGGATCACACGAACAAAAATGCACTCTTGAAGCTAAATAAATACATTTATACGGGTATCTTGCATGTTGCGTTCAGGTGCACTGTAAAAAAAATAATAATAATTGCAATTCCAGCGTGGGCGGCACAGGGGGCGCTCACGGGCCAGTTGCCCAGTTGCTCACCCCTGGTGTATACTATACTATGTATGTATATTGCACACTCATACACAACGTTGACAGTTTCACCATATTGCATTGGTGTTGCATCAGCTGAGAAAAGCTGTGTGCAGAGAAGACTGTGATTAGTCTTTTTGAAATGCGACCTTTTTATAGTAGCCTCATACCCTCATCTAATGACTTACTGTGGCTATTAAAGTGAATGGTGAATCGCCTCGCTAAGAACTCCTACTGCTCCAGTTTTCAAACTGGACAGTCTTTGATTTTCTGCTGCTGCGTTCCTACCAAACACAACTTCTTCCCTTACTCTATTCACCTTATTCTTTGACCATACAAGGACGCTTCTGCATGACGTCATTTTGTAATCGTCTTTCTGGCTTTAGACACGGAAGTAGATTACGCCTATACCGTAGTACTTTTTAGACTTGCCAAAATGCTGTTTTCAAGCAAAAAAAAAATGTTTTAAAGTTTTAATATTTTTCGGGTGAGAACGTAACATATATGTGACCAATTTATCAGAATAACGCCTATTTGGAAATATTTAACGAGCAGTGAGGACTGGGAGCGCTGGCTGTGCTGACACCGGTCGGACTAGCTATCTGTCAAACCCTACTGTACAGGCTACTGGGAGTGAGAAAACACTGTCGACGTGCTTTTGTAACTAACGTTAAATGCCGACCGGGTACAGCCATCGGCTCCTCGCAGCGGTAACCCTATCAACATGTAACTGAAGTTGGCCGCAGTGGTAGCTTAATTCTGAATGTTGCCAAACTTCATTCATTATTATAGTGACGTTTTGTTTTGAAATTGGCCGCCAACTAGCGCTGAACTGGAAGAACAAATACAATTTGCATGTAACGCGGAAGAGAGAAAAAGTGGGCGTGGTGAATAAGGTGAATAGCAGGGCTATTCAACTGGCGGCCCTCAGGCCAAATCCGGCCCGCCACTCATGTCTATGATGTAGCTAAAATGAGCGAAACAAGTCAGATGCATTATAAATGTTTTTCAGGAGTCACACAAGAAAGGTGCAATATTAATGTTTTTTTTCCAGGAGGTGGCGCTGTGATGTAGCTAATCAAGAAAGATGCATTATAAATGGTTGTTCAGGAGATGTGTGATGTAGCTAGCTATATAGGTTCTAAACAAGAAATATGGTTAAAATGTTTATACTAGTTTTCCTTTCTTGCTGCATTTACAGTACAGTGGCTAAACACAAAAGATGCAATGTTAAAGGAGAATTTCGGTTTTTTTGAACCTGGAGCCATTTCCTGGCATTAATTAAGATTTGGCCACTCACCTAGCGATGTCTGCGGCGTTTCTGGGCGTCCTAGCGTTGTTTTGAGATCAATATCGTCCAAGTCGGTCGTAAAATGGAGTTGATTTGGGGCCAAGTGGAAGCCTGTATTTCCTGCATCTAAATAGCTATTTTTCTTCCCGTTTTCACCAAATATCGCCGTACTCTGATCAGTCTACATCCAGCAGAGTAATATTTCACCCCAGGCTGTTTCCTGGAGTGCACAGGCATCCACTACAGGGATCAAATTACCTCAAACGTGATCTAGGTCACCAAGTCTCGTGAAGTCCCGCGATACTTTCCTGTCGACTGGCCAAATACAGCCAGGACGCTTTGCGGTCGTGGTTTTAGCGTAACCTATGTGGGGTTTGGCGTAACCTATGTGGGATTCGAAAGAACGAAGGTTATGCCAAACCCCACATAGGTTACGCTAAAACCACGACCGCAAAGCGTCCTGGCTGTATTTGGCCAGTCGACAGGAAAGTATCGCGGGACTTCACGAGACTTGGTGACCTAGATCACGTTTGAGGTAATTTGATCCCTGTAGTGGATGCCTGTGCACTCCAGGAAACAGCCTGGGGTGAAATATTACTCTGCTGGATGTAGACTGATCAGAGTACGGCGATATTTGGTGAAAACGGGAAGAAAAATAGCTATTTAGATGCAGGAAATACAGGCTTCCACTTGGCCCCAAATCAACTCCATTTTACGACCGACTTGGACGATATTGATCTCAAAACAACGCTAGGACGCCCAGAAACGCCGCAGACATCGCTAGGTGAGTGGCCAAATCTTAATTAATGCCAGGAAATGGCTCCAGGTTCAAAAAAACCGAAATTCTCCTTTAATAGTGTTCCATGAGATATTCAGTATTTAATACTGTGCTAGGTTCTAAACAAGAAAGAATGTTTACAGTTGTTTTCCTGATGCACTATACATGTTTACAATGCTGTGGTGTAGCTAAGGAGATGTCAAGAATTGACCGAATTATATTTCAAATGGCTGACATGTGTTGTAGAATACTTAAGATTTGTTTCAAATATGCGTTTACTTTTGGGGCTTCAGCACAGCTTGTGTTGCACAGAAATTAAGCACTTTTAAATGAAAATTAAGCTACTTTTGCAATGTAGTGAAACACAAGTTTTGAAAATGTGGTGGCGCGTTAATAGCTGGGGGAACGGTCCGGCCCCCGGCCCCTTTAGGTTTCTGACAATGTGGCCCGCCTGAACAATTCAGTTGAATAGCCCTGCCCGAGGGCGATTTAAACCCTGAAAGCTTGCGGGCGCTGCGTCTTCGTACTTCAAATGATGACTTTCAGCTATTGGAGCATCCTTCAGAAGGTTAAGCGGGTGCGTTTCATTGATTGGTTGCCTGTCAGCTGACACATTTTGTCCAGATTAAACCAATTGATACAATGTGTCTAATGCACGGGGCTCTGTGCTCTCTCTATAACAGCAATTTGTACATATCTCCACAACTGTCATTTTAAATGGATGTGACCTTTTATGAGGGGCAGATCTATTGTTTATGTTGTATTGTTTTGTGGTATCATATCTATTTACTGTGTAGTTATGATGATTGATGGAGATAGTTGCAAAAGAGCTATATTATGCAAAGACCCCAAATAACAGCTTTTACAAATGTCGGCTGGAGTATCTCAGCACAATATTGATTGCTCCGACGAATCAGCTCTCGCCCTCTGTGGCTGCAGACGCGGGACCTACCTGCTCCACTCACTGACTGCAAGAACAGTTGACGTCGATATCTGTGGAATTTGCCATCTGCTCGGATGTGAGCCGGTGCGTCAAGGTTAATTTCATTTGGTTTCATTAACGGTGATAGCGTGCGTCCTTTCATCGAGACAGAGAGGTATGGGCGACTGGAGAGGAGGAAGAGAATGAGGAAACGGCGATGCGTCATATAATGACTTCACCTGATGCCATCTTCACCTGATGCCAGTGATTCTTGTCTCGTTGCCATAGAGACAGGGAGACGAGGCTATCTTCTGGGTGTTGCCAGATTAAATCACTGTAATCACACTTGTGTTGAATTAACCAGTTTGGGCTTTTCCATCAGGTTTGGCTTTGCTGTTAATGGATGCACCTGTTTGAAGCCCTGACATGCTGTGCTTTAGACATCACGAGGAAGTGTTTGTTCCACTGGTCTCCAAGGCCTTTTTCAGGCCAGCCAGGGAAATAGGCCTTTTTCAGGCCAGGCAGGGAAATAGGCCTTTTTCAGGCCAGCCATGCAGGGTAATGGGCCTTTTTCAGGCCAGCCAGGGAAATGGGCCTTTTTCAGGCCAGGGCAGCCAGGGAAATGGGCCTTTTTCAGGCCAGCCAGGGAAATGGGCCTTTTTCAGGCCAGGGCAGCCAGGGAAACGGGCCTTTTTCAGGCCAGCCAGGGAAATGGGCCTTTTTCAGGCCAGCCAGGGAAATGGGCCTTTTTCAGGCCAGGGCAGCCAGGGAAACGGGCCTTTTTCAGGCCAGCCAGGGAAATGGGCCTTTTTCAGGCCAGCCAGGGAAATGGGCCTTTTTCAGGCCAGGGCAGCCAGGGAAACGGGCCTTTTTCAGGCCAGCCAGGGAAATGGGCCTTTTTCAGGCCAGGGCAGCCAGGGAAATGGGCCTTTTTCAGGCCAGGGCAGCCAGGGAAATGGGCCTTTTTCAGGCCAGGGCACCCAGGGAAACAAGGAAATTGCACGAGCGCTGGCAAAAGCTGATAGCCTGGCACTGAAGTAAACCAATATGATGATGATATGAAAAGTGACGGGCAGAATATGAATAACCCACAACACTCACAGACTGAGTAGCTCTGCAATATATGTAATGGTTTTCCACAGGCACTGATTAAACCTCCGTCCGTGACCAAAAACATCCCTGGACTTTTGTGATCTATGTAACCGATCGATTGATGTTTATGAATTAGTTGTGGAACATAATTGAAATTAATATCTACTTGGACGTGCTCCGTTGCCTTAACAGTGCTGTGTCAATGTGTCTCTGAATAGGATAGAATGGAGATGAAGGCTGTAGCTATGCTGCTCTGACTGACTGTTCCCCCAAGTCTGATGTCAGACTGAACTGTCAGCTCTCGTTGCACGCCATTAGAGGAGTGGGTGGATTCAAAGGTCTGGACCCCAGCAATCCCCCCCCCCCCCCCCCCCCCCCCCACATACACACGCGCGCACACACACACACACACACACACACGCACACGCACACACACACACACACACACACACACACACACACACACACACACACTCCACCCACTACCTACCATTGCCTCTGATCTTTCATTGAGCTCTACAAACACACACACACACACACACACACACACACACACACACACACACACACGCATACTCACAAAATAACACTGCAGCAGAGAGGGAGGAAGGAGACAGCCTGAGAGGAGAGACATGTGCTGAACCAACAATAAGATCAATAGGTTGCAGGAGGCAGTCATCCAACCTGTTCAACTCAATGTTTTCCTGGGTTACTTGGCTACATTACGCATTTGTCCAAAGCGACTTACAATATAGTACATTTTGCCAACAGTAAGCCATATAAGCCAATATCTCATTTTAAGGCTGGCATCATCATGGTCTCTCTCTAATTATTGTTTAATAAGTATAAGAATGGAAATATAAGAAATATTAGAATATGAGTAGAATTACAGAACATGAATACTCATTATTGTATGTTTAGTAATGTAATGTATAGCGCTTCACTGTTCACTGTTGCTTTTGACCGTGCTCAAAGACACTTTACATATACAGGATAAAACTACTTTAATAAAGAGAGAAAATATATATATAATATATATAGCTATTATATATACATTACAGGTCAAAAGCAACAGTGAAAATGTGGGTTTTGAAGGCTTTTTTGGAAAGATGACATAATGAGTATGAAAGCCAATGAGTTTTGGCCTGTCAGATGCGTGTTGGGCAAGCTACTCTGGAAAAGTAATTAGTTCCTGATTACTGATTACTCCTTAAAAAAGTAATAAAAGTTACTTTACTGATTACTTTTTCAAAAAGTAACTAGTTACGTTACTAGTTACTTCTTTTTTTATCCCAAAATACCTTACACTTAAGTTGTTACATGTCTAGCATGTCACTGTATTAATTATTTTCGCTTTGGTATTAAGGGCATTTTACTTTGAAATTTGCAATGGTGAGAAAAAAAATAAAACAAAAAAAAAGTTACTACTGGGGGGGCCTGGCTTCCCTGGCTCCCCATTAACTCCACCCATAACACATGACACTAAAAATAAAACTAACTAACTAACTTTCGATGCATATTTTGAAGGCATCCTGCAGACATGACATTGACATTTTAAATCAACAACTGGCATCAATGAACACAGGATATCAACAGCAGTTTGGTAAGTCTGCGTTGATTTCATCATTCCTTAGAACTGTTGTCTGATATTAAAATAACCTAAGTTACTGGACCTCTAACGACTCCTGGCTCAATCTTTTTGATCTCAAGTGATTTTCTTCATGTGGTTCACTATTTACCTTTTGGCTGTTAAATGCCAATCTACAGCAATTTACATTCCTGTACATTTAAACCTCATTTTAAAGCTACAATATGCAATCCTAGGCAGGAAGGAATTGAGGCAGGAAAAGTATTGTTTGTCTCCTCCCCCGCAGTCAGTCAAGTTCACACACCAACACTGGTAACGCATCTTGATGAACTGTCTTCCTTGAAACGGCATCTTGCCTGAGGCTGAGGTAATTAAAGTCCAGCCTCCAGTGAACAGTGAACACAGGCAACCTGCAATAAAATCAAAAAGCAATACTGATGTTTAGCCAGGCAACCTGCAATAAAACCAAAAAGCAATACTGATGTTTAGCCAGGCAACCTGCAATAAAACCAAAAAGCAATACTGATGTTTAGCCTATATGTACTTGTGTTTTTTTAACTTGCCGCATAGCTGTGCTTTTCTCCCCTGAAAGTGCTTGTTGATTTCCACTGGCATAGTTGTTGCTACTGTATGCCTTCCCTGCACTTGATAGCCACAATCCAGCTCGCCACTGCACTGGCCACGCCAGCAGTGTATACGCCCAGAAACGCCTCGAATGTCATGTAGAAGACAATTTCAAGCACACAGGGGGATGTAGGCAGGAGAACACTAACAGGCACAGACTAATAGATCCTCTTTGAATATCATTATTGTGATGTCAACAAGGTTGTTATGTAACCTCATTGGTGTAGCACTGGTAATTTCACTCATTTAAACACAATTTCTCATTCTAAGCTAAAAGTTGTTCAAATGCATTTAAAAATGTGTAAAACATATTCAAGCACTGTGTCATACTTGCAGTTAAAAACATTTTATTGAGAAACATGCAGCATCTGTCGTATGACCTTCCCTCATGCCTGCACTGCCTTCTCCTACGCCGTGCTGTCTTAGGTTTTTAATTGTTATAACTAAAACCACAGTGAAGCTAGTGAATACTTTTTCTTAAAAGAAGTCCCGTGTGTAAAGTGAGGAGAACTGTCATAGATGTACAATAACTATTACACTCTACCTCTATGCTTGAAACGAAATGGGGGGTATAGTATTTCAAGTTTTGAAATTAGCATTTAGATGCGTATATATCAAGACTTGCAAAGGAGGACAGAGAACATTTTGTTGAGTTGTATATAATATATTTGTATATATATATATATATATATATATATATTTATATATATATATATATATTTATATATATATATATACATACATGCACGCGCGCACACACAAACACACACACACACACACACACACACACACACACACACACACACACACACACACACACACACACACACACACACACACACATATATATTATATATGCATTCCAGGAATCTATTGCCTACATAGTCGAGCTGTGGTCAAGGAGACCTCAGAAATACAGTTCTGTTCTCCTGTTCTCATCTAATTAGATTTCACCTTTGAGCAGAGACCTGTGGGTGGCGGGCAGCGAGGTTGAGACACTATTGATATTACCTGTCTGCTCTCTCTCTCACTACAGCCCCTCTGTATGAATTATTCAACATGCACAGTCACAGCTGAGCAGAACCACACACACAAGGGGAGATCAACCCAAATGTCAGACCACGGCGCTATATAAAAAAGCATATATTACTCCTTTGGGTTATAGCGTTTTGCCTTCATGTGTTTATGTCTGTCTACCACACCAAGGCATATTTATGAATGGGATTCAAACAGCGGCACCCTAACTGCTCCCTTTCACTGGCATTCAAAACTCTCTCTCCCATGACCTTCCTGCAATTTTCGACCAATATGTCCCTGAAACAGCGCTGGCACTGGAAGCAGATAATGAAAGTGTCTGTGTTCATCCAAGTGTAACCAACATGATGACGTTAATTTCCTCGCTCGTCTCCTATTTCCCCAGATGCAACAGGACAACCGCTCTACCAACCGCCGAGCAAGATTGTTAAGCGTTACCAAAACAATGCGTCCGAAGGGAATTCTCCAATAGTGTGAACTTATAAGCATCTTTTTTCCAAACGTCATCTCACTACTGTAATGGCGAGGGGTTCTGTGGGGCGTGGCTCATAACTGTGATAAGGCGAGGGGTTTCTGCGGGGCGTGGCTCATAACTGTAATAAGGCGAGGGGTTCTGCGGGGCGTGGCTCAACTATAATAAGGTGAGGAGTTCTGCGGGGCGTGGCTCATAACTATAATAAGGCGAGGGGTTCGGGGCGTGGCTCATAACTATAATAAGGTGAGGGGTTCTGCGGGGCGTGGCTCATAACTGTAATAAGGCAAGGGGTTCTGCGGGGCGTGGCTCATAACTGTAATAAGGTGAGGGGTTCTGCGGGGCGTGGCTCATAACTGTAATAAGGCGAGGGGTTCTGCGGGGCGTGGCTCATAACTGTAATAAGGCGAGGGATTCTGCGGGTGTGGCTCATAACTGTAATAAAGCGAGGGGTTCTGCGGGGCGTGGCTCATAACTGTAATAAGGCGAGGGGTTCTGCGGGGCGAGGCTCATAACTGTAATAAGGCGAGGGGTTCTGTGGGGCGTGGCTCATAACTGTAATAAGGCGAGGGATTCTGCGGGGCGTGGCTCATAACTGTAATAAGGCGAGGGGTTCTGCGGGGCGTGGCTCATAACTGTAATAAGGCGAGGGATGCTGCGGGGCGTGGCTCATAACTGTAATAAGGCGAGGGATTCTGCGGGGCGTGGCTCATAACTGTAATAAGGCGAGGGGTTCTGCGGGGCGTGGCTCATAACTGTAATAAGGCGAGGGATTCTGCGGGGCGTGGCTCATAACTGTAATAAGGCGAGGGATTCTGCGGGGCGTGGCTCATAACTGTAATAAGGCGAGGGATTCTGCGGGGCGTGGCTCATAACTGTAATAAGGCGAGGGATTCTGCAGGGCGTGGCTCATAACTGTAATAAGGCGAGGGGTTCTGCGGGGCGAGGCTCATAACTGTAATAAGGCGAGGGGTTCTGTGGGGCGAGGCTCATAACTGTAATAAGGCGAGGGGTTCTGTGGGGCGTGGCTCATAACTGTAATAAGGCGAGGGGTTCTGCGGGGCGTGGCTCATAACTGTAATAAGGCGAGGGGTTCTGCGGGGCGAGGCTCATAACTGTAATAAGGCGAGGGGTTCTGCGGGGCGAGGCTCATAACTATAATAAGGCGAGGGGTTCTGCGGGGCGTGGCTCATAACTGTAATAAGGCGAGGGGTTCTGTGGGGCGAGGCTCATAACTGTAATAAGGCGAGGGGTTCTGCGGGGCGTGGCTCATAACTGTATGGTTTTCAACAGGGGAAATGGTCCTACCCCTATAGAGACACTGCATGAAATAGGCCACGCCCATCACGGGGGAAGGCTCTCCGTTCACTCCCATTCACCAGCTTCATTTTCCTTGAATTAAACATAGCTAGAAGCTGTTGTGTTGGGCTGCGCAGACAACAAATGTAAAAAATCGCCAATTAAAGTTTTTTTGTACTCCCGAGCAAAACAAGGAAGCCATTGAGCATTCGCGAGAAGAAAATGTGGATTTAGCTGTCAAGGAAGTAAGTTGGAGTGTTCATCTTCCATATATATGATCTTTGTGTGCAACTACGTGACATAGGAGAACGCCAGCGCGTGTGATGCCATCTGTCTGATGTTACACAGCGTTATTTTCATCAATTCAAACATGCCCGCCTTTCTGCTTCCCATTCCGGTTGGTGCATGCTTCTCCCCCACGTATTACAGACGGTATGGCGGAAGCATTTGAAAATTGCGGAAGCCAACTCGTCTGTTTTAAGAGACTAGGTGGGCTGTAACCGCTTGTTATTGTTGTCCAGTTAAAAACCGCCTATATACCCTAATCCACCCACATCCCCCCAGCCACTCCCCCTACCCACCCCTCCAACCATGACTCTCTACGACCTTCCTAAAACTGCAAACCCCATCTGAAATATACACTGAAAGAAAGAGAGATACAGACAGACAGACAGACATTCACAGTTAATTAGGTGCAGATATATGACCTTGACATTCACAGTTAATTACTGGTTGCAGGTAGAATATGACCTTGCTTTCCATTTCCTCTCATTTGTCACCTTCTTTCTCTTCTATCTCTTTCTGTGTCTAATGGTTTTTCACCTTCAGTGAAGAGGGGGGGGAGGGAGGGAAAGGAGAGTGAAAAGAAACTGATGAATAGCTGGAAGTTGAAAAGGTGAGAAGGAACAGAAACGGGTGGAAGAATAGGAGAGTGAGTGCAGAAAGAGGGGGCCGAGAAGAAGCTGTCGCTGTAGCTCGAGTGGTGAGACTGTTGAGTGGAGGGGGGTGAGACTGTTGAGTGGAGGGGGGTGAGACTGTTGAGTGGAGGGGTGTGAGACTTTTGAGTGGAGGGGGTGAGACTGTTGAGTGGAGGGGGGTGAGACTGTTGAGTGGAGGGGGGTGAGACTGTTGAGTGGAGGGGGTGAGACTGTTGAGTGGAGGGGGGTGAGACTGTTGAGTGGAGGGGGTGAGACTGTTGAGTGGAGGGGGGTGAGACTGTTGAGTGGAGGGGGGTGAGAGTGTTGAGTGGAGGGGGGTGAGACTGTTGAGTGGAGTGAGGTGAGACTGTTGAGTGCATGTCACATTCTGATTAGGGGCTGAGCCCCCCAAGAGGTCTGAATCTGATCCTAGAATCACCCCTGCTGAGGCACACGGGTACCGGGCTCGTTAACGTCCGACGCACAAGGTGAGTGACAAAGCGGCGGTATTTGACACCCTCGGAATGAGAATGTTTTGGAGCAAACAGCTACACATGTAGTTTAGATCACATTTTGAATGAGAATGTGTTGCCAACAGCTACACATGTAACTAGTTTAGATCACATTTTGAATGAGAATGTGTTGGAGCCAACAGCTACACATGTAACTAGTTTAGATCACATTTTGAATGAGAATGTGTTGGAGCCAACAGCTACACATGTAACTAGTTTAGATCACATTTTGAATGAGAATGTGTTGGAGCCAACAGCTACACAATGTAACTAGTTTAGATCACATTTTGAATGCACTGACTTAAAAGAGCGCCAAGATACAGACAGACATGTCATTACAACTATACCCGGTCTCGGCTACTTCTTCTTTTGTAAATAACTCAAGAGTTTTGTGGGTGCAAAAAGTGATGGGGAATTTCTTTCTATGTCCTATTTGAGTATACCTCTGATCTGAGATAGTACATGGTTTAGTTGGAAATGTGGCTGGGGTATGATGCATTTCCATAGCAATCTTCTCGTGGTTTCACATGCTTTGGCACCTGGTGGTTTCACTTCCTTCAGTGCGGTTTTAGCTTGACGATGTCTTTAGATCTTGTTTTCTGAGCATTTTCTGAATACTTCCTCTTTATCAGATTGTAATGGTTGTAAGGAGACAGAGTTGATCGAGAGCATGATTGATGAGGAGATGGTGGATCATGTCTACCAAGCCATGTAATGCTTTATACCACAGGTGTCAAACTCAATTTCATTCCGGGCCACATCAGCATCATGGTTGCCCTCAAAGAGCTGGTTGTAAATGCAACATGATATAAATGTATCAAGCCTACGTGTTATCATCATTTCATATAGCCTCTGATTTGATTATTATTGGATTTTTTTTGTAACAACTTAATACTTAATAATAACTAACTAGCTCTGGGATAACAATGGCAAACAGACAACTAGTAGCCTACAACTATTATTAAATTTACCAATTGATATTTTTAGCCGTATTGCACAAATTGTTGCGCAAATTGTATTCTTGATAGCTCTCATGGGCCACATAAAATTAGGTGCTGGGCGGGATTTGGCCCCCGGGCCTTGAGTTTAACACATGTGCTTGATACCAAACATGCTGTGATAAGAATGAAAAGTGTCTGTCTCTGTGTGAGTGTGTTAGCAGAATTGTCTTCGGCCACACCTATGTGTGACCTAACGGAGCCAGATTATTTTAATTAGGTAATTAGGGCCGATTAATGGCCAAACTTGTGATGCAATGGCTGTGCAGCCTCCGCTGGTCACACATCACTGCAGGGGTATTCTGCTATAGTAACAAAGAGACGAGGAAAGGGTAGAATGGAATTATGGTACTCGCTCATTGCGGTTTAGGAGACAGGATTTTGCTCTTAAAGGTCCCATTCCGTGCAAAAGCTGTTTTTACTTCTAAATGCATATATGCTGTTGTCATCCCTCCCTGTAATGAGTGCTCAGAACCTCAGAACTGCCAGAGTTGGATTTGTCCCTATCCAGCTCTCTCCTGCGGTCTCCTTCAAGCCACGCCCCCTTACACTCTGTTCCCAGAGGGATAGGTGTTACGTCACAACGCGCCTTTAGCATACTGCGCGCAATCTCTCTCACACAAGCTACCTGCGCCATTTTGTCTATTGTTTGCCATAGCAAGCTGTTTCAGCGCGAGATTGCATTCAAAATACATATAGTCCAGTTACAGTAGTTTATTTGTATGGTATAGGCCTATGGCCTGAAAGTGCTCATGTATCTCTTGATTTTGGTTACACCTTTAGTGATAAATGATCATTATTTTTGATGTTTTGCACTCAATGTAGTCTCTGGCCCAACATAATAATAAAGACATTCACTGTAAACATAAACTTCTCCTCTCTTGTATTTACTCCAAAAAGGAAACAAAAAACCACTTCCTGTGTGACAGAGTTTGTGACAGAGAGTCCCAGAAAAGAGGAACCCGCAGATACAGTAGGTGCTTAGAAAAACAAATATAAACATGTTGAAATGGCTACAGCTTGAATTAGTATCAATTAGTGATAGAGAGTAACAAAATGTACTTAATTGAGAAATGTGGATCATTCAGGGGCGGATCTAGGGAAATATTCAAGGGGTGGCATGAGGGTGGCATGGAGATTTTAAGGAGTGGCAGAAATATAGCCAATATAGTATATTTGCTGATTTATTCCCAAACGGCAAACAATCACATATCATTGCTTGGAAAAGCCCCAAAATGAAGATATTTTAACTCAAAAACTTAAATGTGACATGAGTGAAGAAATTTAAGTTAAAAAAAAAGTTTTAAAAAAAATCACTTTTTTAAAAAGGAAAGATGACTTTTCATGTTTCTTTTTTAAACTTTATCTTTCCCTCCACCCCTCCATACCACCAATGTTTGTCTTTTTTACAGGGGACATCTTTAGGGTGAGATAGAAGGTCAACAGTATAGTAAAGTTTTATTTGGTCATAAATCTGTAATAAACATTGTGTTTTGATCCCCAATACGTCTCATAAGTTGTTACATAATTGTTGGGGTTGATACCTTTACATAGTTTTGGTGCAGAATTTTAAAATGATTGACCACTTGAGAATTAATAAAAAAAACAAGGTCAAAAATCCAAAATACTGGCCTGCAAAGCCAAAAGGGGCTAACTCAAGCAGAGTGTAGAACTGATAAAAATGACTAAAGTTTTGTTGTTGTCCAGCCAAATGTATTGTAGGGAGAATATTGGAAATGTGTAAATTATTCGTTTTTTTTAATGTAGTCATTTATTTAAAAAAAATTGGTTCAAACTTGACCTTTGACCCTTATTTGGAAGTTACCTTACTCTGTCTTTGCATTGTCTGCAAAATAATAAGTGGTGATGCCAAGCCAAAAGACAGTAACTTATATTTTATCCTTCACTTGGTTGCTTATCACTATATAAAACAGACACACGCACACACAAAGTCCCAGTGATGTAATCAGTGATGTCATAAATTGTGACATCCTCAGCGATGTCATAAGAGTTCCACTAATGATGTCATCAGTGATGTCATAAGAGCAAATCAAGTCCCAGGGGCAGGCACTGAAAGAAGTGGGAGTCTGGCTTCAGACCCCACAAGCCATGGACAGCTGGATGTTGCTAGCTCCAGGGCAGGTGAGCCAGTATCCCTGAAGTATGCCATCAAGGAGCAGCCAGGCCGAGCTGTGTATGCAAGCTGCAGGGTGGGCGAGCCGGTCTCGGGGGGTAATGTCATATGAGTGGTGCCTCGGCGGTTAATGTGGTATTATGAGCTGGCGCCTCGGGGGTTAATGTCATATGAGCTGGCACCTCTGGGGTTAATTTCATATGAGCTGGTGCCTCGGGGGTTAATGTCGTATGAGCTGGCGCCTCGGGGGTTAATGTCATATGAGCTGGCACCTCTGGGGTTAATTTCATATGAGCTGGTGCCTCGGGGGTTAATGTTGTATGAGCTGGCACCTCTGGGGTTAATTTCATATGAGCTGGTGCCTCGGGGGTTAATTTCATATGAGCTGACGCCTCGGGGGTTAATGTCGTATGAGCTTGTGCCTCGTGCTCCTGCTCATGTTTAATTGTTGTTATTGAGTCTATTTCTGCAATAACTTCACTTATGGCTGTGTTTATGCTAACGTTCACGTTACTGCTAGTTACTTCGGAAGCCGCCATGTTTGCTACAGCGTCGGCCTGTATTCACGTCATCAACTACGTCGGTCCGCCCCTGATTGACCAACTTGCGCTGTCAATCACAGGGCACTGAGCGCAGTCGCTGATTGGCTCTTCCGCTTTGCAGCTTCTGCTTAACACCCTCCCAGGCCTTGGGGCCAGACAGTCTCGCAGAACCAAATGAGATGTGAGTTCACTTGACGGGCTGGTTTACCAGGCTACATGTCTGTCACCCACGGGACCCATTCTCATTCAGGTGTCTTGAGGTGAGAGGTGAAGGGACCCCTTTGAAAATGGGCAGGTGAAGCCTGATTGGCCCTGATTGTCCCCCTGTGGGGACACATTTTCCACAGCAGCCTGCAGCACTCACATTATGACATGCATGTGTCAGCTTCCTTCCTTAGTGTGGTCTGGAGGTGGGGTTGACCCACCCACATGCTGACAGAGTTCACTCTATCACACTGTAGAGGCAAACAACAGATGCAGAAGTCACAAGCAGAGAGATGCAGAAATGGCGAGGTTTGTCCGACGAGATGAAGGTGCCGTAATCGAGGTCAACGAGGATCATCTCAGGACGGCCAACGCTGTTGAGAGGCGTCAGCAGGCCACCCAGAAACATGGTAAGGAACATAGTGTGATGGAAAGAGAAATTGAAGTTTTTCAGATTTCCCTGAACATTGGCGGCTAGTGTTTTTTGGCGGAGCGCTCTGGGGTCTCAAGCTGAAAAACAACAATCAACATCAAACAGATGAAACCAGCTGGCTACCGTCCGTGTGATCATTGCATCCTGAACTGAACTGCACGCAACTGCAGGGGGAAACAAAACACAACACAAAAAATGCTCCGTGCGCTGTGTTTTGTGTGCAATGGAAGCGCTCTCAACATGATTTCCAAAGTGTTCGTATGTGAAATACACATGTCCTACATGCACGGCCGCTTATGCATCTGTATAGGACTCACCATAGACTCCACGGTAAAGCCTCTCGCAGTACTGGACGCCTGCAACTTTCTCCCCTAGACCACGGAACACACAGTCTGGCGTACATTTTCTGCCCAATAAGGCATTCTGGTTTGAATGCATTTCTTTGCTTGCGTTCTTTGGTGATCAAAAAAGAAGAAGTTGTAGATCAATTTCTAAGGCCAAATGACAAAAAAAAACAAGACTAGGTCGAAACCTAGCATAGGGCCAGCGCGGAAAAGCGTTGACGAGCCTGTTCGCTGTAGCTGTTAGTGGCAAAAGTATGAAGGATACTTGTCAAACATATTTCATTGCAGGATGATGTTGTGAGTTTGTGTAGGCTACACCTTCAAATCAAATAGCCTACGTGTTTGATTTTAAGATATTTTTTACCCCAAAAATAAATAGGCTACAATAGCGTATTGTGTCTTTTAATCCAGTGGTTCCCAACCTTTTTTGTCTTATGTACCCCTTGAGCTGTTTTTCCATGACAATAGTACCCCTCACTCATGTGTGTTGATGATTACATATAGTAAATCTATACAAAATATATGTTTCACTGAACTGCCGGTGTTTAGGCTTTTTAGTTTTTTTTTTTACATTATCAGTAGCAGAACAGTGTAGCAGTTGACACTTGCCAGCAGAACTAGTTGCGGCACACGCATCACATTTTAACAATGGGCTTATGAAATGACTTGGAATATATATTTATTTATCATTTTGGAAGTAAATTGTATTCCCCAATCATTCCAAGTACCCCCTGCAAGCTGCTCAAGTACCCCTAGGGGTACACGTACCCCTGGTTGGGAATCACTTAATCAATCACCTAAATATCATATTATGTTATCAATCATATAGGCTATTCTCTTAATTGTATTATATGATCTAATTTGATATCTTATAATAATATATCATAAAAACAGTTTGAGCTGGTGCTATATAAATAAAGTATATTATTATTATTATTATTATTATTATTATTATTATTATTATTATTATTATTATTATTATTATTATTATTATTATTATTATTATTATTATTATCATTATCAAGTGAGCTGGTTTCCCACATGTGAATGTTTGTTCTCAGAGGGAAGACCTTACAGGCTGGTCTTCATGAGCTTTGGGCTGCTGTGTCTTACACAAGTCGCTCTCAACATCTCTCTGCGTCTCATCGTGCGTAAGTGTCATTCTATATTCATTTCCTCATGCTTGTCCAAGCCCGGATTTGCAACTATATGGGCAGGGTGAGTGCCCTGGGGCATCGGCTACTTTGGGGCATCAGCCAAAATGATTCCATGGCCAATTTGACTGTCTTACAGAGGCTGTAGCAAGCTCATTTTTAAAGCTAGAGCGAAGCTACTGATATCATGAAACTAGAAGACTGAGTGAATCCATACCAACCATGACATACTAGCTTGTCGGGAAGGGGGCTAAATACTACTAATTCAAATTGCACCCAGTAGCGAATTATTATTTTAAAAGTAATGAAGTAGATTACATAGTGCAATCGATACTTAAGTAAGAGTAAAATTACAGACTTGAAAGAATTGCTCTTAAAACTACAAGTACCCCCAAAAAATTACTTAATTACAGTAATTTGAGTAGTTAGTAATTAGTTACTTCCACCCATGCCCAGGGGCATCACACTGTGTTAATCCGGGCCTGTGCTTATCCATTGCATTGCCAAGAGCAACATAGCCTATATATCAGTTCCTAGTTTGACTATACTTCAAGGAAAATGGTTTTCTCTCAACATTTTTTCCCCAGATAATTCAGATGCGCAGAAGCTTGAATTGTTGAAGATGGAGAGAGACCAGTTACAGACCAGTTACAACAACCTGTCTGACCAGTTAAAGACCAGTAACAACAGTCTGACTGAAGGGAGAGACCAGTGTAAGACCAGTAACAACATCCTGACTGAAGAGAGAGACCAGTGTAAGACCAGTAACAACATCCTGACTGAAGAGAGAGACCAGTTACAGACCAGATACAACAGCCGTGAGTATTTATCTACTAATTCCAGGGGGCTCTGTGTCCATGTCCAAATCTGCCCCAAACTTTGCATATTTCATTAGTCCCAGCCTGAAGACATCTACATACCAATATTCAGTTATAGTCATAGCGCCACCTACTGGCAACAGGAAATAACATTTCATACTTTGATGTAATCCTAGCGGCTGAAAGATATGAGGCATTCTTAACGCTGACATCACGCAAGCAAGTAACCTTGCAAGCCAGCTGGATTCTCCAGCAAGATCTCTTTTGTGAAAACAATACCGCCCCCATCTGGCAGTGTCAGGTTAGCAAGCAAGCGGCGTGTGGGTACCGGATCGGCTCGCCCTACCGGATGTGCTCGGCTCGGGGTCCGCAACTAGGTTCAAAAAACACAGGATAATAAGATGTAAATATCCCTTGTGCAAGCACTTACTAGAGAGTCTTTTGATGGTATCTGCAACACTGAAGTGGCTAATGATGGAATTTGACACAGAGGGGCGAGGGTTAAAAGAGTCATTGGAGTCATCAGGTGGTAACCCCCCTTCACCGGCGTTTCGACGACAAAACCACTACACCTCTAGAGGGCTCGTCGGCAACACCTGGCGTCCCAGGTGTGCCCTCCTCTGCTTTCAACCCTCCCCTCTGTGTCGTCTCCCACAGTTTATCAGCAGCACCGGGCAACAGCTTCCGTGCCAACTCCAACTCCTCCATGACAGTGGTATTGATGCACTGCAAACTTTGGTTTACATCCCGTTGCTGTGCTTCACTCGACTGATTTGACCTTGCCTTCGCAGATGTATGACAGTCAGAAGGGTATAGTCAACGCGAGGCCTCTGTCCCTCCTCCCTCCAACACGGAAGCCTGTGGGCCACAGCCTCCGTGCTCGAGTCAGACTCCTCCATGACACCATTCTCCCTCAAACACCGAAGCTTGTGGCCCGCCGCTGCGATTCCTGTGGTGCTCTCTTGCACTGTGCTCGTGTTGCTCATAGTCGTTTCCGGTCCATCTATTACCGCGATATCAGCCGATGAGTCCTCTTCCGCCCCCACTCTCGCAGACTCCGGGGGTATTCTCTTATATTTACTTTTCGTAGCTAAAGCGGGTGTTTCCAACGTGCTGAAAAGCCTGGGAAACTACAGCCATGGGAAAACCCATGCCTGTCCCGGTGGGGTCTGTTCCCTCCTGTCAGCTGTCTCTCCATGCCGCCACAAGGCCTTTCCCCTGTCGTCAGCTGACCTTTCTCAGCAGTCACTGGACAAATCCAGAACATCAGGTTCAAAAAACACAGGATAATAAGATGTAAATATCCCTTGTGCAAGCACTTACTAGAGAGTCTTTTGATGGTATCTGCAACACTGAAGTGGCTAATGATGGAATTTGACACAGAGGGGCGAGGGTTAAAAGAGTCATTGGAGTCATCAGGTGGTAACCCCCCTTCACCGGCGTTTCGACGACAAAACCACTACACCTCTAGAGGGCTCGTCGGCAACACCTGGCGTCCCAGGTGTGCCCTCCTCTGCTTTCAACCCTCCCCTCTGTGTCGTACAGATGAAGTTAAACTCTCACATTTATTTTCAAAAAGTACCGCTCATGTTTATGAATGGTCCTGCAACACTTGAATCATGATTATTGAATGTTTGTATGATTCATATTTTGAATTTAGTCTGATTACATCACTAGCCTAGCTTGTTAGCTAATCTAAAGCTGTCGCCAGTGAGACATTTTGCCCACGTTAATCCACATGCCCGACGTACAACCCATCACAATGCATGCCCGACGTACAGCCAATCACAATGCATGCCCGACGTACAGCCAATCACAATGCATGCCCGCGCCGATCTGGTAGGTGAGTCGAAATGGCACCGACAGGGGCAGGAAGAAACCCAGAACTGGGGGCAATCTGCGAGTCAAAGCAATAGAGAGCCAAAGTGAACGTCACATCCTGCTTCAGCACTGTACCAGAGATTTTCATCCACCATTTATTTCCCTATAGACATTTCGTAAAATTATTATAAAAATTGTTTTACTTGGTCAAACCAAACGGTTCAGATACATTTAGAAACAAGAGAGACCATAGAACATTTCACTCGGGCCAACTGTGGATTTAAAGAAAATGTTTTTTCTATGTTGTTTTTTAAGTTTTGGTCCAATTGGAATGTTCTATGGTCTCTCCCGATTCTAAAAATATCTGAACCGTTTGGTTTGACCAAGTAAATTTTTTTTTATAAGCATTTTACGAAATGTCTATGGGAAAATAAATTGCGGAATAAAATCTCTGGTACAGTGCTGAAGCAGGAAGTAGGCGGTCACTTTGCCTCTCTATATGAGCGCAGACATGAATTCTGTAAATAAACAAGTATCAATGACACGGACGTGATCTGAGCTTCGGTTTTTAGCCCGAATATTACAAAAGACCCCACTGATTCATAACAGGTCTACAGTCATGTTATAGCTGTTGGGTGCACTTAGTGACAAGCAAGACAACAGTAAAACTGACAGGTTTTTGTATTGAGTTTGGCGTTGGTGGGCGTAACTCATAGGAGAGCGAGCCCCGTATCCCCAATGCACTAGTTGAGAATAAGCAACATAATTATATTAACATAATAGTATTTTGTGTACATGTTGTGTTGTGTTGATTAGTTGCAGCACGGACCTGTCCATGTCCAGCTGACTGGATCAAATTCAACTCTAAGTGTTACTACGTCTCCAATAAGCTGAAAACCTGGGGAGAGAGCAAACAGGACTGTCTGAACAGAGGAGCTGCTCTGGTGACCATCAACAGCAAAGAGGAACAGGTGTGTGTGTGTGTGTGTGTGTGTGTGTGTGTGTGTGTGTGTGTGTGTGTGTGTGTGTGTGTGTGTGTGTGTGTGTGTGTGTGAGAGAGAGAGAGAGAGAGTGTGTGCATGTGTGAGAGAGAGTGTGTGTGTGTGTGTGTGTGTGTGTGTGTGTGTGTGTGTGTGTGTGAGAGAGAGAGAGAGAGAGAGAGAGTGTGTGTGTGTGTGTGTGTGTGTGTGTGGTGTGTGTGTGTGTGTGTGTGTGTGTGTGTGTGTGTGTGTGTGTGTGTGCACGCGAGAGAGAGAGAGAGAGAGAGAGAGAGAGAGAGAGAGAGAGAGAACAAGTAGAGGATAGTGGGAAAATAATTAACAACACATTTACATTTGACATGCAATCACTTCCATTTATTCCTGTTTGTTTCCCTCTCTATCAACCAGGACTTCCTAACACAGCTCCAAAAGAAGGCCTGGATTGGACTGGCCTACAGAACTACAAAGGAATGGCAATGGGAAGATGGGACAACCCTGACCACAAGGTTCTTACACTTTTTTGTATTTAAATTCAGTCAACTGGATCTTAAGTTTCATACTGTCAAGGCACTCTATAGTACCAGACCTTTATGCTAGATTCATGATTTAAATCTGTTTCCGTGCCAACAATAGACTGTTTCCCGCCGGCAGACATTTTGATTTTGATATACTAGGGTATCAGCACGAAGGGGCCGATACCCTAGGCTTGCCCACTGTGCGGGCTCGTCGCCCGCAGCTCTGCTGCTGCGTGGCCTCGCCTGCTCTATTGGCATGCACGTCGATGATTTTGGTCAATAATGATGTCACTGATGACATCATTGATGATGTCATAGACATTGTGACATCATCAGTGGGACAAAAATTGAAACAAACAGAAACCCAGTTACTCATTTTATATAACTAGGCATCTCGCGTGCACGATTCCTAGGCTCGCCCGCCCTGCAGCTCTAGAGCAGCTTGCTCTAGAATACGGTCGAATAATTGTGTGACTGTGATTATTTTCCATGTTTATGATAAAACATAATATTATTCTGGTCTAATTTCCATTACTGTGGTATGGCAGCCGGATGACAGCCATGACAGGCAATTACGACGCTGTACATTTAAACGTAGGCTACACTGCTCAGTGCTCATGCATAGCTTTCTCCTTTTAGCAACTACACCTACCAACCGACCAACCACCAACCTACACCTTTTCAGATCTGCTAGTTAATTAGGCTACTTAACGTTATAGTTTGCTCCTCTCCCCTGCTCGATTCTCTCTCTCCACGCGTCCTCCAGTCCGAGTCCATGCGGACTCCACTCTAAACAGAACTAGCTTTACTACTCTGTGGTGTCCACAGCAGCCCATGTAGTGTAACGTAATGTTACACCGCCACTTGGGAGTATTACTGTATGCCTATAGGAAGGGCACGCGCTTATTCAGCTCACGCACGTCAGGGAATTGACCTATAGGAGAATCTTCCTATCATTTTGCGTACAGAATGGCTCCAACGAGACTGGCCTTGGAACCCGCTCTGATTGGGCATATTAGTCGGGATATGAAAATGCACCTGCTGCTATCCTAATTATTAACACGTTGACTGCCACTGACGTATATATACGTCAAAAAAAATCCAGCGGTTCACTGCCATTGACGTATTAATAATATACTCATTTTATATAACTAGGCATCTCGCGTGCACGATTCCTAGGCTCGCCCGCCCTGCAGCTCTAGAGCAGCTTGCTCTAGAATACGGTCGAATAATTGTGTGACTGTGATTATTTTCCATGTTTATGATAAAACATAATATTATTCTGGTCTAATTTCCATTACTGTGGTATGGCAGCCGGATGACAGCCATGACAGGCAATTACGACGCTGTACATTTAAACGTAGGCTACACTGCTCAGTGCTCATGCATAGCTTTCTCCTTTTAGCAACTACACCTACCAACCGACCAACCACCAACCTACACCTTTTCAGATCTGCTAGTTAATTAGGCTACTTAACGTTATAGTTTGCTCCTCTCCCCTGCTCGATTCTCTCTCTCCACGCGTCCTCCAGTCCGAGTCCATGCGGACTCCACTCTAAACAGAACTAGCTTTACTACTCTGTGGTGTCCACAGCAGCCCATGTAGTGTAACGTAATGTTACACCGCCACTTGGGAGTATTACTGTATGCCTATAGGAAGGGCACGCGCTTATTCAGCTCACGCACGTCACGGAATTGACCTATAGGAGAATCTTCCTATCATTTTGCGTACAGAATGGCTCCAACGAGACTGGCCTTGGAACCCGCTCTGATTGGGCATATTAGTCGGGATATGAAAATGCACCTGCTGCTATCCTAATTATTAACACGTTGACTGCCACTGACGTATATATACGTCAAAAAAAATCCAGCGGTTCACTGCCATTGACGTATTACGTATCGATTTTTTTTTTTGACGGTGCTACGTGGATCAATGCCCCCCGCGTCTCCTATGGAGATATTGGAAGTATTGAATGTGTATAATCTATTTTACCGACCAGCTAGGTGGCGACGGTGCCCTCCCGACAGAGAGAAAGTCAACCAAAAGCAGCCGCCTCCCGCGGCTGCTTCCTCCATTCTCAAGGAAATGGCTTGCCGATTTTACAGTCATCAGTCACCAGACTCGCCGCTCTCGGGCCGCGCCAGCAGCAGCACACGGGGGATTGCAAATTTGCATAAGCCTAGAGTCGCACGGGGCTTCATCGGGGCTCTCAAACCCAAGAGATGAGTGAGACCTATCCACACTCGCTGCCAGGGAGGGGGGCTGCTCAAACTCGCTGCCAGGGAGGGAGGCTGCTCGAACTCGCTGCAGCAGCAGCAGCAGCAGACCACTCGCTTGTGACAAACGCAGGCTGAAAGCCACTAGACACGCCCACGGAGGGAGGAGTTGAAGGAGAGGGCGTTCGGAACTATATTGTTTGGATGTCCGATCTCTCACTGATGCCAAAAATAAATGGTTAAAGTGACTGTTCTGCCTGTTTGATTGAATTTCACAAAACTGCGATTATCTCAGCTTTCACTCTCAGACAGCTGAAACCATGCTGTACTCAACGGCTAATATCTACATAACTACTAACTCTACAAACTAACTCTTTTAGACAGAGAAAGCACACATTCTATTAGTACTTTTCTGAACTTTGTGTTCACAAACTCCAAGCAGAAAAGAATCCTCGGCTCTTTTAAAATGAGCCAGAATCCTCAAAAAACGGCCTGGCAGAAGCTACCTACAGCAAAAGAAAAACGGCTGGCAGTCAATGTGTTAATGTTCCTCTAGATTTTTTCTGCACCCCCAACCTTTAAGTTTAAACTTCGCCTATGCAGACAGACGAACAAACAAACAGACAGACAGACAGACAGAGCCCCAGCTCCCTTTTATATATAGATAGCAGCTCGATTCTTAGGCTCGCCCGCCCTGTAGCTCGCCCACTGCACGTCGCATACGCAGCTGTCACTGATGACATCACTGATGACAGGTAATTAGGGCAGTCACCTAATTAAAAAAAATCCGGCTCTGTCAGGTCACCCGCACGGGTGCTCTTTACACCCCCTGAAAGTTTCAGCCCCCGATCGCACGTAAAACGGCACAGCTGTGTCCGGCACAAAATTCTGCTCAGTCACTCACACACATGGACACTTCTCATTCTTATTATAGGATGAACGATGGCCTGCAGCAACACTGTAAACAGTGAGATATGAAGGCGCTAACATGAACGTAGAGGCGACATCTGTAGTCTTCTAAATGCACCATTTTGTTAATAGAGGCCTAAATGTTTGTCTGATAACACTTTCCGAGGATGTTTTAATGTGAATCATTGTCAAGCCATAATATAGTGATCATTTTGTGTTGTGTTTGGCTTGATGTTGGCCACATCCTGTATGTTGCTGTACAATCAACTGCTTCTTGCATTGCGTTATTTGAAAAAAGCTCTATTCTGTTTTTGGGTTTCAGCTACTGGGCCTCTGGAGAGCCTAACGGCGGCGGAAAAGAATTCTGTGCAGAGATGAAGTTCTTTAATACGCCAAACAACTGGAATGATGCAGATTGTGACCTTAAAATGTTCTGGGTGTGTGAAACGGCAGCAGCAGCTCCATAACTCAGAATGCAAACCCACGACACAACTCCACACACCACAGTCAGTTTCATCTGAACTGCTACAAAGACGGCATTAAGCACTAGTTATTGCTGGCTGGCTATTGGCAAAGTGGCTTAATTATAGACATAACGTTATACATAGGCGAACACATGCACATGCATTTGTGTCTAGGTTTACTGCTTCACGCAAACGCTGTAAAATAGTATCCTTCCTACCAGGGTCAATATTTCAAAGGATGAAGATTTCCATTGTGGTAATTTCCCTCTGCTGGTTATATTTTGCACTTTATTTTACCCTGGTCATTTTTGGAATAAAAGAATAAAAGAAACGCTTGTTCAATTCAGTCTGTGTTTATTTCTAGAGGGGGTTAGAGATTCCTGTAGGCATTGTGTATGATCAGTCTGTGCAGGGCGATCGGAGACAGTAAAAATACATACTTTTTTTACACATGCAAGTGACACGTCTCCACATTTTGCTTTCTCTGTCCTCTCTTCTCTTCCCCCCCCCTCGCTCCACAGGGAGGTCAAAGGTCGGCTACAGAGCAGCAGTAGTGTCTTGCTCAAAGACAGTTCAGCAGGGAGGGTGCTTAAGGGCCACTAACTTAGAGAGACACCCCTCCCCCCTCCTGTCCTGCACCCACGGGAGCTAAGCTATATATATACCCTAAGCCCCTCCCACAAGCACAAATCAACAAGTACAACGATCAATTAGCAATTGGCTTTCAAACACCACGAAGGGTTCAATTCTACACAATAACTGTTACATTGGCAACACTGCATAACTGGATGACCAATCTTAATATTTATTGTAATGTCCCTGAAAATTGGCAGCCATCTTGGATTTGAATGTCAAGAATAGGTAAAATCGTCAAAATGACATACATTATGAATCCCTCGACCCAAAACGTCTCAGAAATCAGGTACTTTGCAGCATTGTAGGCCAAACCATCATTCTAAGCCACTCAAAAGAGAGACAGAGGTATTTAACTAGCCGGTTTAAACTCCACTCTTGAGCCGGTACCCAGATGGTAGTGGTATTTGTGAATTTGTGAGCTCAATACCGCCCCATCTGGCGGAGTCAGGTTAATCAATTTCCCCCCTCTCTACTCAACACACCTGGCTCCACTGAGGACTAGCAGGTGCAGCAGAGAAGAGAAGCAGAGGAAATCTATAATAAACAAATGAAAAGTTAAAGCAGGTTATAATATTTGGCATACAGGCTATAGAGCTGAACAGTCACGTGACGTCTCCTGGAAGAGAGTTCCCCATTCATTTTCTCCATCGAGATTTTGGAAAATCCTTGTGTAACGAGTTTTAAGGCTGGAACCACCCAGTGACGTACTAAATCGTGAGCGACCATAAAACATTTTACTTGGAGCAAAAACTAAAAACGGAGGGGAGGGGGGCTGCGGGGGGGGGTTCAAATATTTGACCCCCCCCCCCCCCGCAATATAATAATATAATATGATATATAATATACTATAATATAATATAATATAATACAATACAATACAGTACACAATACAATACAATGTAATACAATACAATACAATACAATACAATACAATATAATATAATATAGCGTTTAGGTGATTGATTAAAAGACAAAAACATTGGGCTAAACAGGGGTAAATATTTATTTTAGGGGTAAAACAAAATAATATTATTTTCATCTTAAAATCAAACACACCAAAGAAAATATCATCCTGCAATGAAATATGTTTGAAGAGCTTTATTGCATTTAGGTGATTGATTAAAGAAAATATATACAGTACTACTCTGCACCTAATGAAAGCATTGAACTGTTCGAGCTGATCCCCCCCCACTCCCCCCTTTTTCGGTGCCGCAAGGCATTCTGGGTATTGCGGTGACATGTGTGACGTCATACGTCATTTTGTAGTTCACTCTCATGTGCTTCCTCGTTCTAGGGGCAAAACTGCCATAGGATCAGATGGTAAAATAAACAGAAAACACTTCAAACAAACTATTAAAAATGGTTTAAATTCATATCGGCATGCCGAAGAGTTGCTGTGTTGTTGGTTTCACTAACAATGAATGGACAAAAACCCAGATCTAGCTGCATAATATTAATTACTAATTAGCTTGCTTCAAAGCTTCTTTCCCCTCCCCCGACACTCAAAAACCTGTTGCTACTATATTTGACTAAAACTGCCAAGAGATCAGCTAAATGCTGGCTTGCCCCATTTCCTTATATGGACAGGCAGCCACACCAAACTCTATTCAGAAACCTGGCAACTAAATCTAGCCCTGCCTATCGGAAAACTAAATACATAATTTACAAACCTTATGAATCGTTACACACCATCCCCAAGAAGCACTTTGTGAATGTCAAATCTCCTGTTGGGTATAGTGGTTCGCTGTGCTGCTCAACTACCGCCCTCCACTGTGCATTTGACTATGTGAATCACCGGCGAAACATTTAAATATACTTGGAATGTGTGGATCTTATTGAAGTATGTGTCGTTTCCATAAAAAGTGTCAACTTGTATGTTCAAACCGTAAGCTCTGTAACTAGGTCAAGTCAATTAAACAAGGGACATGATGAGGCACATGATGAATCAAATGAGTAATGTCTCTAAGAAAAATTGAAAATGAAATATTGGTGGGGGCGGAGTCAGACAGCAGTTCCCAATCAGATTGGCTTTCTCAGTTCCCATCTACAAAGGTCAAAGGGCAAGAGAATGACGGAGTTAACATCTCAGCCAGTGTTTGCTCATGGCCAGCTCTACACACAGCCTTCTCCAGGGGCAAGCCAGCCAGCAGCATGAAAGTACTTATTATTAGAGGGAATAACATATAACATTGTTCAAGATTCAAGATTTTTATTGTCACTCCGTGGTACAAGTATCGTGTGAAATTCTTGTGCTGTAGACTCCGTTTACAACATAGTACAAATATAACAGGGCATATGAGTGCAAAAACAACAAGAGACACAACAAGCAATAAGGCAGTAGAGTGATACGACAAGTCAGAGACAGTGGCATATTCACTGCACATAGGTGCACATGTCATGTGCATACTTTAGACGTGCTTAAACATTTTAAATTCGACGTATTTGACATACAGGTGCAAATAGCATATACCTAATTAAACATACAATTAAACATTAGACATACATAATGGTAGCAGCTACAGTACGGTACAGTACAGCTACTACACTATTTGTGTATGTTAAGGAGTCTCGTGGCCTGCGGGAAAAAACTGTCCCTCAAGCGATTTGTGCGTGCTTTTGGGACCCTGTATCTCCTCCCTGAGGGTAACAGGGAGAATGGGCTGTTGTGGGGATGGTTTGTGTCTTTGATGATCTTCGGGGACCTCCTGAGGCACCGCTGGTTATACAGTTCCTGCAGTTCTGGCAGCTCACATCCTGTTACGTGCTGGGCCGCGCGTCTCACTCTTCGTAGCGCCCTGCGGTCCATGGTGGTACAGTTCCCGTACCAGGTGGTAAAGCAGCCAGTCAGCAGGCTTTCAATGGTGCCTCTGTAGAAGTCCCTAAGGATTTCTGGCATTAGCCCAAATTTCTTCAGGCGCCTGAGTCCGTGTAGTCGCTGTTGGGCCTTTTTGACAACAGTGGCGGTGTGACCGGCCCATGTCAGGTCCTGGTGGATGTTGACTCCCAGGTACTTGAAGCTGTCCACCCTTTCCACCACTATGCCGTTGATGGTGATTGGGGGGTGTGCGCCCCCCCCCCCCCCTCCCCTCTTGTAGTCTACAATGATCTCCTTGGTCTTGGAGACGTTCAGAGAGAAGTGGTTGTCCTGGCACCATTGTTCCAGGGCCCCCACCTCCTCTCTGTAGGCCGCTCGTCGCTCCTGGAGATCAGCCCCACGACCGCTGTGTCGTCTGCAAACTTCACGATGGTGTTCGAAGATTGAGTCGCCACGCAGTCGTGGGTGTAGAGGTCGTACCAGAAGGGGCTGGAGACGCACCCCTGGGGCGCTCCTATGCTGATGGTCAGTGGGGAGGAGGTGAGGTTGCCCACTCTCACCACCTGGCGGCGATCTGTCAGGAAATCTAGGATCCAGTCACACACATGCTGTGTTTAGTCCCAGATCCTTGAGCTTGCGTACCAGCCTGGAGGGTACTATGGTGTTGAATGCTGAGCTGTAGTCCACGAACAGCATTCTCACATAGGTGTCCTTCCCCTCCAGGTGTGAGAGGGTGGTGTGGAGCACGTGTGCTACTGCATCCGCTGTGCTCCTGTTGGGGCGGTATGCAAATTGTAGCGGGTCGTGGTCCGGGGGGAGTGTGGGGCGGATCTGTGATATAACCAGCTTTTCAAAGCACTTGCTGGCTATGGGCGTGAGGGCTATTGGGCGCCAGTCGTTGAGGCTGGTCACTTTCTGCTGCTTGGGAATGGGGATGATTGTCGCTGCTTTGAAGCAGGAGGGAACTTGTCGGAGGGAGAGGGACTGGTTGAAAATGTCTGTGAATACGCCTGCCAGCTGGTGGGCGCAGGCCTTGAGGACACGCCCGGGGATGCCGTCCGAGCCGGCCGCCTTGCGTGGGTTGATACGCAAGAACGACCGGCGCACCTCATCCTCAGTGATGGTGAGAGGGCGGTCTGGATCTGTGGGGGGTGGGAGGTGGGGGGGGGGGGGGGGGGTTGGTGGTTAGGTGGGAATGGGAGGGGGTGGGGGTGCTGAGGGGTGGGGGGGAGGAGAGGAGGAGGGGTGGTTGGGGGGAGAGGTGGCGGTGTCTATAAGGAGCTGCTGTAACCCTGTACTCAAAACATTTCCATAACTGCACCCATGGCGCATCATCTCCAGAGTTTCCACCCTAGAAATGTTTCGAGATTTCTAGTTATAATATTTTATTGTTATTATTATCATTATTTATAATTACACTATTACCCTATTACCGTGTTGTTACTGAGCTATAATGTACAACAGAATGACAACACAAAAGTTAGTTCCCAATTTCCCATTTCACCACCTCTGTTTACAGTATCACGCAGTCTCTGTGCAAATCCTTGAACACGAGGCACAATGATTGATAGGATGACTGATTATTTTGCTGGCAGATCTGGTCTTTCAGATGATCAAAGATTCACACAATAGTGCTCTGTCTTCAGCTTGTATCTCTTTGTTGTTACTTGTTACTAATTGTTTCATTACAAAATGTCCATTTCGGAAATATTTTGCAGCCTAAAAATCAAAAGCACTGATTATTCTATCTTGCTTTTTTTTTTTTGAAAGAGCAGAAATGATGATCAAATGGTGGATGTCTTATTTTGGAAATCAATCCTTCGGTCTCACAATACAAATTCTATGTTTATTTTGCTCTGTTAATAGCAGGTACACTGCACACTCAATGTTCTCACTGTTAGTGTGAAGCCGCCTGTGTGTGTGTGTGTGTGTGTGTGTGTGTGTGTGTGTGTGTGTGTGTGTGTGTGCGTGTGCGTGTGTGTGTGTGTGTGTGTGTGTGTGCGTGTGTGCGTGTGTGTGTGTGTGTGTGAAGCAGCCTGGGTACTCACACAGCCATCCATCAGGTGCATCATGAGCTTGAGTGGTGCAGCTTGTTGAGTCTGTAATCATGTTCTCCTCACAGTCAGTGGTGCATATCTCCCACTGAGCCGCCTGTGTGTGTGTTCATACAGTGCTGGCAGTGTGCAGACTCTGTTTTCTGAATACAAATCGTCTGCAGCGCTGCTTCCAGCTTGGTCAGACGTTCCTACAGACGCAATTGGGCGTGTCTGCGGGTGGGACGCCGGTGGGGGGTATAGGTCCCGGTCGCTGGTCACTAGTGCCTCCTCTGGTCGGTCGGGGGAACCAGTTTGGGGGGGGGGGACTGAGGGGAATAGCGTGATCGTCCCACGTGCTACGTACGTCCTGCACATGTACCGGAGGAAGCATGTGCTAGTCTACAACTCTCCCTAGATCGGCAGAGGGGGTGGTGCAATGACCAGGACAGCAGGGGGGAATCGGAGGGAGGACATCGAAAACACGTCTTGTATCAATTGCCTGTCATTTGACTGAAATTCAAGGTGTGAAAATAAATATGAATATCAATAAATATTCATTTTCTTTTTCTGGGTCACTGGGACCTATCCCATATTAGGCAGAAGGCGGAGAAGGAAACAGTCCATCACATTAACACACAAAGCAACACACATTCATACTATCACCGTAATGTAGAAGAGACAGTCTGGCTTGAGAGACAAACAGGAAGCAGGGTGGGACTGTTGTGGATCATTTATATGTTGCATAATACATGTCATGTCGAAATGATAGGACAAACTCTCTCTCGCAGGTGTGAAGATGGATCTGTTTATTTATACACCACACAATCCTTTTATACTGAACTGAACCGAGCCTCGCACGCAAAGCCCAAGTTCACACAATGAAAGGAAACCACACCACCTAGCTACCGGTAATCGTCGCTCAGGGAACTTGTTGTTCACAACTTCTTACCTAGAAACGCTTTCACCTATTCCATGCGTGAGTCATGCAGAAAATCCACAGGACTGGGACTAAAAAACGGCCTTGGACTTTTCTACCAGACCAGCCCACCTCAACCTCAACCGGTCGCTCCATCGACGCACAAACGCAAGAGCAAGCCAAAATTCAGAGGGGGCAACACAAATTTTGGCGGCAACGTTAGCTCGCAACCGAAATTTTTGGCGATGTTTCTCTAAAATGTTGGTCGTTTGAAGCTTGATTTAGAGGAATATCTCATTTTAAATTAATATTAGACTGTTGTGATGTCATTATTCAGTTTTAACCATCAATATTTTCTCATTGTCTCATTAGGGTAAATACTGTATATTTATATTCAGAGATTTTTGTCAATTATATGTGCTGTTATGGTTATTAGCTTAGTCACTCACTTCTACTAGCTTCTACACTATTTCCACAGGAGTAATCCTGTGGGGATGGTGCATTCCCAAAGTGGGCCACTGGGGTTCACTGTCTCAACAATATATGTTTAATTTGTTTGCCTGGTCAAGCGGCCCATCAGCCCACCGGGATTTGTCCCGGTGCTCCCGTTGGCCAGGCCGACTACGACTGGCAGAGCTTATCCCTGCACAGCCTGCCTCCAGTGAGTCACTAGCTTTTGACCAGAGAGACGATCCTCTGGTTTGAGCAGGAAAAACAGCCGGCGTTTTGAACAGGAAGTCGTAAGACAAAGGGGTCAAGTGGGCGGGGCTACGTAAGGTGAATAGACTGACACATTCATGCCTCTAGCAATTTAGAGTGTCCAGTCCATCTGCTTCACAAGTCTCTCCAATATGAAAGGAGACTAATGGACACAAAGGGAGAACATGCAAACTCACACAGGGAATTGGACCTGGATTATTCTTGCTGTGAGGCAACCAGTGTAACAGCTGGCCACCATGTAATTAAGCATTCAACATTTAATCATATACCGGCCTATATAATTCCTATAATGAGATTCTCTATACAGTATATGAATGAGATTGCGATGGATGAGAGAGAGCTCATTGCCAAAATGATAATGATCTGTATTGAGAGTGTCAATTTGTGTGTGTTGTAACTAGAATGAGGGGAAAAAAAAGATTTGATTGACTGAAATCCAATTAGGCTATAATCTGTGTAATTGACGCCTTTTGGCTTTGTTGTTGCTTAGGAACAGGCAGGCAGCCCTACGTGCCAAGAATGCCTCGGCTTATCCATATTAATAACGATGACATAGAATCAGGGTTGGGGAAGCTACTTCGAAAGCATAGTTTAGGAAGCTACCAACTACTTCACCGTGGAAGTAGTTGAAACTACAGCAATGCTACCCTGGGAGAAATGTAGTTTAGGAAACTACAAGCTACGCAGAAAAAGTAGTTCAAAGTCCTTTGTTTAAAAAAAAAGCATTAAATTGATATATGAAATATAATAGCCTACAAACAAGCACAATGCCAGCAAAAGTATGCCTCTCAATTGAGTTTTATTGCAATAGTTGACACCCAATACTTTCAATGTTATATTTTTGTTGTTGTAATCAAATCTGGGTTCTTCTGGGTTTTGTTTTATCAGACAAATAAAAAGTAAAGACTATAGGACTGGTTAAAGGTTAGGGTAAGAATCTCAGGGCAATAGTAGATTAACTACTTGACTCACTACGCAAATATGAATGTAGTTGAACTACCAGTAAGCTACTGCAAAATGTAGTTCAACTACATAGTTCAACCACATGTAGTTTACCACTCCCCAACAACACTGCATAGAATCGTTGTACAGGATTAGTGAAACTGCAGCCTTAGGTCTACCGCTGCAACGTCTCTTTAGTATTACGTACTGTATGAGAGGCCATGGTTGTGACTTCATTCATTCACAACTACTTCATTCTAAAACAGCACTGTTGCTAGTTAGTAGGGGCATTGAAAAAATGTATACAGCATAGTATTGCAATATTTTGTGTGGCAATATATAGTATCGCACGAATGCAAAGTATCACAATACTTTATCATATAAATTTACCGGTGCATCATGCAACGTTTATGACAGCTTTTTATGACAGTGTTGCTCAGTCTGTCAGCTTGACAATCCCATTTTGCTGCAATAAAAATGACTGAAGTGAGATGAACAGACTGGAGACTTTATCTCATTAGATAAAACAGATGTTGACAACGTTTTTTCCTTTGGGGACATCATTTGCAGTTGAAAAAGCTAATAAATCACAATATATTGCAATATCGCAATGCTCAATATATTGCAATGCAAGCACATCGCAATATTGCAACACTATCGTTTCGTGGCTTAAATATCGTGATAATATCGTATCGTGGGGCATCTGCTGATTCCCCACACCCCTCTACTAGTTAGGCCAATAAGTCTTTATGAAGCAGAGTTTCATCTTCTGTAGCGGATGTGTCTTTCTCTTTTCATGCTTTAGTTTTCTTGTGGGGAGAGGATTTATGGCTGTCCTCATTATGGCTTTATGCACTAGCCACGTCCCCTGTCCTCATTATGGCTTTATGCACTAGCCACGTCCCCTCGGGACACAAATGCCACCCAGCGAACTGAGACCCAAATTAGCACAGAAAACCGTCTGAACTCTAGTATCCATAATAACAGCAGCATCACAAATAAATCCAACTGTAGCAGGCAAAATGTCACGGTATGAAAAGTCATTGTGAGATTAAATGTGAATGAAAAGTCATTGTGACAGTAAATGTGAATGAAAAGTCATTGTGAGATTAAATGTGCAGAAAAGTCATTGTGACAGTAAATGTGAATGAAAAGTCACCGTGAGATTAAATGTGAATGAAAAGTAATTGTGACAGGAAATGTGAATGAAAAGTCACTGTGAGATTAAATGATTAAATCATTTAATCTCACAGTGACTTTTCATTCACATTTAATTTAAATGTGAATGAAAAGTAATTGTGACAGTAAATGTGAATGAAAAGTCACTGTGAGATTAAATGATTAAATCGTTTAATCTCACAGTGACTTTTCATTCACATTTACTGTCACAATGACTTTTCATTCACATTTAATTTAAATGTGAATATCCCCCTTATACAGTATTCTCATCATCTTCCACATTCCAAGGTTGCATCTCATAATCTGCACAATTACAGCATACTAAAATATGTGAACTTCTCGTTCGAACAATCCCTGCACAGAGGAGAGAGAGAGAGAGAGAGAGAGTATGCGTGTACGTCTGTGTGTGTGTGTGTGTGTGTGTGTGTGTGTGTGCGTGTGTGTGCGTGTGTGTGTGTGTGTGTGTGTGTGTGTGTGTGTGTGTGAGAGGGTGTGTTGTCAGTCTTCTTGTTCACAACGAGATAATTGGCCCCTCTGCAGCTATGTACCAGTCTTCTTCATACATATGCACTGAGCGGCCCGCCGTAACCATGGCAACAGAGAACTGCTATACCCCAATTGTATTTGAGCAAACATACATCCATAGGGATTTTTAACAACTTTTCACAGACACTTTCACACACACACACACACACACACACACACACACACACACACACACACACACACACACACACACACACACACACACACACACACACACACACACACACACACACACACACACACACACACACACTATTAACCCCCTAAGTTTATCTTAACACCCGGATAAAAGATTGACAGACAGGGGCGTCCGCGTAGCGTAGCGGTAGATTCCCTGCCTGCCAACATGAGGGTCGCATGGTTCGTGCCCCTGTCTTACCTCCGGCTTGGTCGGGTGTCCATACAGGCACGATTGGCTGTGTCTGCGGGTGGGAATGAGGCGTGATGTGCCCCGGTCGCTGCACCACTGCCTCCTCTGGTCAGTCGGGGGGCACCTGTTCGGGACGGAAGGGAACTGGTGGGAATAGCGTGATCCTACCCACGTGCTAAGCTCCCCACTGTCGGGTGAAAAGAAGCGGCTGGCAACTGCACATGTATCAGAGGAAGCATGTGTGTGTCTGGGGAATTGGCCAAGTACAATTGGGGAGAAAATGGGGGTTGGGAAATCACGGAGAAAAAAAAGCTTCACAGACGGCGTCAAAAAAGTTCAGTGCTTTTGGACGATGGTGCACGTTTTCATTCTAAACTCAGTGGTAAGTGTTAAGAGGAGATAACCTAGTCAAATCAGGTCTAACCCACTCCAGAGCAGAGCCGGCTAAAAAATAAAGTTATCATCTTTAGAATAGTTAAAATATGCAGTCTGAAAAGCCCTCAGGAAACAATGTCAATGGGCACCACAGCTCTCTCTGTCTGTCTCTATCTCTCTCTCCCTCCCACCACCTTGGTAGTAGCATTCCATGTGTGCATGGGCAGAACTTGTCAGATGGCTTGTATTTCCAAGACATGTAGAAATGTGTGATAAGAAGACTACTACACAAACTTATGTAACCGAGTCTCCAATGTTCCAGTAGATTTTTAGGTATTCGGGATCTGAACGCCTCAGATACTTCCTGGGGGAGCTGAAGCCTTAGATACTTCCTGAGGGAGAGAAGCCTTAGATACTTCCTGAGGGAGAGAAGCCTCAGATACTTCCTGAGGGAGAGAAGCCTCAGATACTTTCTGGGGGAGAGAAGCCTCAGATACCTCCTGAGGGAGAGAAGCCTCAGATACTTTCTGGGGGAGAGAAGCCTCAGATACTTCCTGAGGGAGAGAAGCCTCGGATACTTCCTGAGGGAGAGAAGCCTCAGATACTTTCTGGGGGAGAGAAGCCTCAGATACCTCCTGAGGGAGAGAAGCCTCAGATACTTCCTGAGGGAGAGAAGCCTCAGATACTTTCTGAGGGAGAGAAGCCTCAGATACTTCCTGAGGGAGAGCAGCCTCAGATACTTCCTGAGGGAGAGAAGCCTCAGATACCTCCTGAGGGAGAGAAGCCTCAGATACTTCCTGAGGGAGAGAAGCCTCAGATACCTCCTGAGGGAGAGAAGCCTCAGATACTTCCTGAGGGAGAGATGCCTCATACTTCCTGAGGGAGAGAAGCCTCAGATACTTCCTGAGGGAGAGAAGCCTCAGATACCTCCTGAGGGAGAGATGCCTCAGATACTTCCTGAGGGAGAGATGCCTCAGATACTTCCTGAGGGAGAGAAGCCTCAGATACTTCCTGAGGGAGAGAAGCCTCAGATACCTCGAGCCTCAGATACCTCCTGAGGGAAAGCAAGAGAGGATATAACCCCAATTCATTCCAGCATGAAGGTGATTAAAGTCATTGCACTTCATTTGTCACTTCACTCTAACCCCAACCCTAACCCTAACCTTAACCCTAAGCTGACCCCATGTTTAACATTAGGCTAAGATTAACCCTAACCCTAACCCAGACATTGAACATCGATCGACTGCTCTTTTCACACTGGAAACTCAGAGAGACGCTTTAGTGGCACATTAGCATATAGTCGTCACCTGATGGCAAGTTGAGTATCAGTAATGGCCTCTCTATCCACACAGTGTGAGTCAGCTCACTTCAGATAAGTGCTTTGATTTTTAAACACTTTCACTGCTGGGTGGGCGGATTCAATGAATGCGGCATTAGCGTGGGCAGAGGAGATGGGATCATCTGCGTGCTGTCATGGACACAAGATGTCCATGACAGCATTCTGCAGCAGTCTGCGCATTTTTAATAGCAACATGCCGACAGACACAAAGCTGTCTATACGATTAAACGTGGGCACTGATGAACATGGGGGAAATGTAAAATGTTGTCCAAAAGCATGCCACTGTTTCCTACTCCATGTTCAGTCGGACCTTTAAAACGACATGCTGCACATAGCAACAATTAGCATGCTGACATTGGCATCTGCAGGTGGGTTGACCCACTGGAGACATCATGGGCTAATCACCAGCTCTGACATGGTGAGGAATGCCAGCATATCAAATCAACTAAACTGACAGGAATGTCAAAGGAAAACGGAGCTGGATACACACTGATGTTTCATTGACTATTAAAGAAGATACGTCATTGTCAACACTACGACTTATTTCATGTGTAATGACACTGGTTTGTTCAGCACAGCGTATATGCACACTGACACATTGTGATTAACACACTATGAAAGAAAGGAACACAAATGTGTGTTGTACAAAACTAGACAACTAGTCATAACATCTCATCAACTTCAACAGCAGTGTAAGCCTCACTGCAGAAATATGCAGTGTTGGGGCTAATTACAATGTAATATGTAGCAGTAACTCAGCAATATAACTTAGCAATAGGATTCAGTAATATTATACCAGTTTTACAAGTTACAAATTTAGTTACTTTTTTTTATCAAGGTAGTGGGCACATATTTAAATAAAGATACAATAATTTCCTAATCAAACTGCAAACTGAGCATCTCGCGCGCTCGATTCCTGGGCGAGGCCGCCCCCTGCGCCTCACCGAGCTGGCCCTGCAGCTCACATACGCAGCTCGGCCGCTATGCGGCCTCACCCTGGCTGCTCCTTGATGGCATACTTCAGGGATGCTGGATCACCTGTCCTGGAGCTGGCAACATACAGCTGTCCATGGCTGAAGACGGGGGTCTGAAGCCAGACTCCCACTTCTTTTTTGTGACATCACTGATCACTGATGATGTCACAGTGAGATTTATGAGATCACTGATGATGTCACACATCACTGGGATTTATGACATCACTGATGCTGTCACAGTGAGACATGGGACAGCCAGAGAGACAGAGAAACACACAGCCCTAGGTCCCATTTATATACAATACCAGCATTGTGCATTCCTTTTGTCTCTTTTGTGCAAATAAGGATATTAAAAGTGAGCCCCCTATAGGTTGTTGTTATTATAATCTGACACTTAATTGGTTGATCAACGCACTCTTTAGTACTTCCTCTACTGTGTATTTGACTCGTTGTAGTGGGGCTGAGAGATGATACCAGATCCCCCGGGGAGTCTTTTACAAAAATGTTCTTTAACTTTATCTTGTCATACAATCCTTTCAAGGAATAAGATTAAAAAGACGAATAAAAGACATGCATAAAAGCATATACTCTATATGGACGTCGCATTGTGGATAATGACATTTGTTTGATCTTTGAACAGTAGAGAGGCCAATTTGACAGCAATTTTGAATTTGAACATTGATCTAAAAAAGAAATTACTCACTTTCTACACAAAGTACAGTAGGGTTGAAGTACAGTAGGGTTGTTAGATTTTCAAAACCATTCAAGGAAATAATGACATTTACACCCTTCAGTTGACTCCACAGGCTCCCCCACAGTGTCAAATCTTCAGAGGAAATCAGTGTAATCTTGATATAAAGCACATCTGTTCATATGACACTGTGGACAAGAGGCTTCCACAAATGAGGCCCTGCTATGCATTATGGATTATGCAGTGAAAATGACTGAAAACATTCTGAACCTCAATATTCCCATGTGCATTCAGCCTGCATGCTGTTGCCATGCAGAGACAATATGCATCTTCTTAAGATTCCTGTCACCGCTTTCCTATTTCCATTTGCTCTCTGCTATTCTCATTTCTCTCTCGTGGATATGTGTGACTTTCACCGATGGCTTATTGATATTTATGAATCCCGTTCGGAGGTGTGAATCATGCCGTTATACTGATGGCAGCTATTGCAGCTGTTGCCATCTATCTCAATCCTTTGTTACTGAGTGTGCATCTGTGTGTCCCAGCATACATCTGTCTCTTTGTTACTGAGTGTGCATCTGTGTGTCCCAGCATACATCTGTCTCTTTGTTACTGAGTGTGCATCTGTGTGTCCCAGCATACATCTGTCTCTTTGTTACTGAGTGTGCATCTGTGTGTCCCAGCATACATCTGTCTCTTTGTTACTGAGTGTGCATCTGTGTCCCAGCATACATCTGTCTCTTTGTTACTGAGTGTGCATCTGTGTCCCAGCATACATCTGTCTCTTTGTTACTGAGTGTGCATCTGTGTCCCAGCATACATCTGTCTCTTTGTTACTGGGTGTGCATCTGTGTCCCAGCATACATCTGTCTCTTTGTTACTGAGTGTGCATCTGTGTGTCCCAGCATACATCTGTCTCTTTGTTACTGGGTGTGCATCTGTGTGTCCCAGCATACATCTGTCTCTTTGTTACTGGGTGTGCATCTGTGTCCCAGCATATCTGTCTCTTTGTTACTGAGTGTGCATCTGTGTCCCAGCATACATCTGTCTCTTTGTTACTGGGTGTGCATCTGTGTGTCCCAGCATACATCTGTCTCTTTGTTACTGAGTGTGCATCTGTGTGTCCCAGCATACATCTGTCTCTTTGTTACTGAGTGTGCATCTGTGTGTCCCAGCATACATCTGTCTCTTTGTTACTGAGTGCGTCTCTGTGTCCCAGCATACATCTGTCTCTTTGTTACTGAGTGTGCATCTGTGTCCCAGCATACATCTGTCTCTTTGTTACTGGGTGTGCATCTGTGTGTCCCAGCATACATCTGTCTCTTTGTTACTGAGTGTGCATCTGTGTGTCCCAGCATACATCTGTCTCTTTGTTACTGAGTGCGTCTCTGTGTGTCCCAGCATACATCTGTCTCTTTGTTACTGAGTGTGCATCTGTGTGTCCCAGCATACATCTGTCTCTTTGTTACTGAGTGCGTCTCTGTGTGTCCCAGCATACATCTGTCTCTTTGTTACTGAGTGTGCATCTGTGTGTCCCAGCATACATCTGTCTCTTTGTTACTGAGTGTGCATCTGTGTGTCCCAGCATACATCTGTCTCTTTGTTACTGAGTGTGCATCTGTGTGTCCCAGCATACATCTGTCTCTTTGTTACTGAGTGCGTCTCTGTGTGTCCCAGCATACATCTGTCTCTTTGTTACTGGGTGTGCATCTGTGTCCCAGCATACATCTCTCTCTTTGTTACTGAGTGTGCATCTGTGTGTCCCAGCATACATCTGTCTCTTTGTTACTGAGTGTGCATCTGTGTGTCCCAGCATACATCTGTCTCTTTGTTACTGAGTGTGCATCTGTGTGTATGCATGCATGCACGCACACACACACATGTACACACACTCTCTCACACATACACACACACGTATGCATGCACGCGCTCACGCACACACTGGTATTTGGGGCGGTAAACGTTTTTTGTTAAGCGAGCGTATCCAGAACCGGGCAATTCGCTTTTTTTTGGGTCTTCATAAATATGCTCCTCTTCCTGCAGTTAGTGGAGAAATGGGGTGGGACCCTTGTGTGGTCAGATGGAAAATCAGTATGGTGAACCTCTGGAACAGACTGCTGGACCTACCATCCAATAGGGTTGCTAGTCAGATTTTCTTCTGGGACTTGTCTGTTGAAGGGGAGTGGGTCTCAGATATGTATGACTTGTTTCAGGAGTGTGGTTTTGGAGAATATTACTCTCAAAGAATGTGTATAAATGTAGAGTCGTTTAAATCTCAGATCCGCGCTAACTGGTTACAATCTTGGACTGAAGAACTATGGCAGAAGCCAAAATTAAGAACTTACTGTTTATTTAAAAACGAATTTAAATGTGAAAAATATGTGATGTTTAATTTACCTAAAAGTAAGAGGTCCCTATGTGCTCAGTTACGATGTGGTATTCTGCCTTTACATATTGAAACAGGCAGATACAGAGGGACGGCAGAGGAGGATAGGATTTGTGAATATTGTGAGTTGATGGAAGTGGAGAATGAATTTCATTTTATTTTGTACTGCCCTTTATATCATGACTTACGAGAGATACTATTTAAAAAAGTTCACTCCCCTGAGTTAAACCTGTTAGACTTTGAAGAAGGTGCCATACTTGAATTTCTCTTTGACAACATCTTTGCTTTTTCCGAATATATCTCTCATGCGTGGGATAGGAGGAAAAAGATGACATATGATAGATAATTCATATATTTTACTTAATACACATTGTAGTTAAATCTGTGTTTTGCTGCTGATGCCGCGTGCTGCTGTGTGTGTGTTTGTACGGTTTTGTATTGTTCAAGCACCGTAATAGATATGGAAATAACTGTATGTTGATGTGTCTGATAATCCCATGTGGGATGGGTCATGTAAATTGTCCTGACACGTAAATAAAATTTTCATTCATTCATTCATTCATTCATTCATTCATTCATTCATTCATTCACACCAGCTCAGTGGCCTTGTGGTTTGAGGGTCAGCCCTGAGACTGGGAGGTTGTGAGTTCGATCCCCGGCCGAGTCATACCAAAGACTATGAAAATGGGACCCATTTGCCTCCCTGCTTGTCACTCAGCATCAAAGAGTTGGAATTGGGGGATTAGATCACCAAATGATTCCCGAGCGCGGCGCTGCTGCTGCTCACCGCTCCCCCAGGGGATGGGTCAAATGCAGAGAACAAATTTCACACACTCAGGTGTGTGACAATCATTGGGACTTTACTTTACATTACTTTACTCTCACACACACCTATGCATGCATGTACGCGTGCATGCACTGCAGACGTATACACAAACTCTCTCTCTCACACACATACACACACACACACACTATGCATGCACGCACTCACGCACACACACGTACACACAAAATCTCTCACATACACACACACACATTATGCATGCACACGCTCACGCGCACACACACGTACACACAAACTCTCTCACATACACACACACACATTATGCATGCACGCTCACGCGCACACACACGTACACACAAACTCTCTCACATAGCCTACATACACATACTATGCATGCACGCGCTCACGCACACACACGTACACAGAAACTCTCTCACACACACACACACACACACACACACACACATACACACCCACACACACACACACACACACACACACACACACACCTGCAGAGAAGTATAAATACATCAGATTTTCCCATCGTGTTAAATCAGACCACCACATACAGGCTACCGATCACATTAGATTAATCTTCTTTCTCTCATGTATCATTACCAAAAATAGCGTTGGATCTGTTTCTGCCTCAATGTGACTGTCTCTGTCCACAAGCAGTAATACAGGTGGATGGGCAGATGCTTCAAAGAGCTTTACCACCTCTGACCACTGGAGAGCGCTGTTGCATGCACAATGGTCATTTGGTTAAAGACCCCCTCCACTCAAAAACATATTGTTGTTCTTCTTGTTCCTATACGGATGGATGTCTGAGCTTCTCTGTGCAGAATGATGTCTGTGCTGATGAGTTTGACACTAGAAGACTGTTGAGAGTGGAACGTTTCTCCGTCTGTGCTCAATGAAAAGGCGATTTTCAACAAGCATCATTTGTGACATCACAAATACTTGGGGCCAATATCAAATAAAAATCAACAATATTTGCATATTTACAGATTCTGGAATTTTTAAGGGAGGGGAAGATGGCGGGGAAGTCATTTTAAAGGTTTTAACCAGATAATTTATCTTTTTGTGGAAAAATGTACATGTCTGTATTGCGATATTTTGTGTGGCAATATATCGTATCGAACGAATGCTGAGTATCGTGATACTTTATCATATAAAATGTCATGTGCATCATGCAACATTTATGACAGGTTTTTATGACAGTGTTGGTCAGCCTGTCTGCTTCACAATCCCATTTTGCTGCAATAAAAATGATTGAAGTGAGTCCTTTGAGGACATCATTGGCAGGTAATAAATCGCAATAGATCACAATAACGCCATATTCAATATATCGCAATACTAGCATATCACAATATCGCAAAACTATCATATTGTGGGCTTAAGTGATCGTGATAATATCGTATCGTGGCTTAAGTGATCGTGATAATATCGTATCGTGGCTTAAGTGATCGTGATAATATCGTATCGTGGCTTAAGTGATCGTGATAATATCGTGGGCTTAAGTGATCGTGATAATATCGTATCGTGGCTTAAGTGATCGTGATAATATCGTATCGTGGCTTAAGTGATCATGATAATATCGTATCGTGGGCTTAAGTGATCGTGATAATATCGTATCGTGGGCTTAAGTGATCGTGATAATATCGTATCGTGGCTTAAGTGATCGTGATAATATCGTATCGTGGCTTAAGTGATCGTGATAATATCGTAACGTGGCTTAAGTGATGGTGATAATATCGTGGGCTTAAGTGATGGTGATAATATCGTATCGTGCCTTAAGTGATGGTGATAATATCGTATCGTGGGCTTAAGTGATGGTGATAATATCGTGGGCTTAAGTGATGGTGATAATATCGTATCGTGGGCTTAAGTGATGGTGATAATATCGTATCGTGGCCTTAAGTGATCGTGATAATATCGTATCGTGTGATCGTGATAATATCGTATCGTGCCTTAAGTGACGGTGATAATATCGTATCGTGCCTTAAGTGATCGTGATAATATCGTATCGTGGGCTTAAGTGATCGTGATAATATCGTATCGTGGCTTAAGTGATCGTGATAATATCGTATCGTGGCTTAAGTGATCGTGATAATATTGTATCGTGGGCTTAAGTGATCGTGATAATATCGTATCGTGGGCTTAAGTGATGGTGATAATATCGTATCGTGGGCTTAAGTGATCGTGATAATATCGTATCGTGGCTTAAGTGATGGTGATAATATCGTATCGTGAGCTTAAGTGATCGTGATAATATCGTATCGTGGGCTTAAGTGATGGTGATAATATCGTATCGTGGCTTAAGTGATCATGATAATATCGTATCGTGGGCTTAAGTGATGGTGATAATACCGTATCGTGGGCTTTAGTGATCGTGATAATATTGTATCGTGGGCTTAAGTGATGGTGATAATATCGTATCGTGATCATGATAATATCGTATCGTGGGCTTAAGTGATTGTGATAATATCGTATCGTGATCGTGATAATATCGTATCGTGGCTTAAGTGATCGTGATACTATCGTATCATTGGCTTAAGTGATCGTGATAATATTGTATCGTGGGCTTAAGTGATCGTGATAATATCGTATCGTGGGCTTAAGTGATGGTGATAATATCGTATCGTGGGCTTAAGTGATCGTAATAATATCGTATCGTGGGCTTAAGTGATCGTGATAATATCGTATCATGGGCTTAAGTGATTGTGATAATATCGTATCGTGGCTTAAGTGATCGTGATAATATCGTATCGTGGCTTAAGTGATGGTGATAATATCGTATCGTGAGCTTAAGTGATCGTGATAATATCGTATCGTGGGCTTAAGTGATGGTGATAATATCGTATCGTGGCTTAAGTGATCATGATAATATCGTATCGTGGGCTTAAGTGATGGTGATAATATCGTATCGTGGCTTAAGTGATCGTGATAATATCGTATCGTGGGCTTAAGTGATGGTGATAATATCGTATCGTGGGCTTAAGTGATGGTGATAATATCGTATCGTGGCTTAAGTGATCGTGATAATATCGTATCGTGGGCTTAAGTGATGGTGATAATACCGTATCGTGGGCTTAAGTGATCGTGATAATATTGTATCATGGGCTTAAGTGATGGTGATAATATCGTATCGTGGCTTAAGTGATCGTGATAATATCGTATCGTGGGCTTAAGTGATGGTGATAATACCGTATCGTGGGCTTAAGTGATCGTGATAATATTGTATCGTGGGCTTAAGTGATGGTGATAATATCGTATCGTGGGCTTAAGTGATGGTGATAATATCGTATCGTGGCTTAAGTGATCGTGATAATATCGTATCGTGGGCTTAAGTGATGGTGATAATATCGTATCGTGGGCTTAAGTGATGGTGATAATATCGTATCGTGGCTTAAGTGATCGTGATAATATCGTATCGTGGGCTTAAGTGATGGTGATAATACCGTATCGTGGCTTAAGTGATCGTGATAATATCGTATCGTGGGCTTAAGTGATGGTGATAATATCATATCGTGGCTTAAGTGATCGTGATAATATCGTATCGTGGGCTTAAGTGATGGTGATAATACCGTATCGTGGGCTTAAGTGATCGTGATAATATTGTATCGTGGGTTTAAGTGATTGTGATAATATCGTATCGTGATCATGATAATATCGTATCGTGGGCTTAAGTGATTGTGATAATATCGTATCGTGGGCTTAAGTGATGGTGATAATATCGTATCGTGGGCTTAAGTGATGGTGATAATATCGTATCGTGGGCTTAAGTGATCTTGATAATATCGTATCGTGGGCTTAAGTGATGGTGATAATATCGTATCGTGATCGTGATAATATCGTATCGTGGGCTTAAGTGATGGTGATAATATCGTATCGTGGGGCATCTGGTGACTCCCAGCCTTATCTTACCCTTAAATGAAAAAGAGGTGCCAGTGACACGGCAATGAAAAACATGGGCTGTCACGGCTGTCAAACTCGACACGCTCGGTGGGACTTTGCTACTGACATCTCCTATAGGTGTGTCTTGTACTGCCTTGACATTTGGAGTGAAAGCTATACAACTCTCTGCTCCCTATGGGCACATAGCTAGACAGGAGGGGGGGGGGGGGTGGAGAGAAAGAACGATGGATCCAGATCACAATTGCTGTTTCCATGACAACATGGATGTTGACACCAGGCCGTTTGTTTGAGTGCTCATTCATAAGATGAGAAGAAAACAAAAGGAGGAGATAGTGGGACTGAATGAGCCGTGGCTTATAAGACAATATTCAAGTTGAAGTTGAGGTGAATTATTGTTGGTAGGCAATACAAGAGTCCTGTCATCATGAGTTGAGCAGCCGCCAGGCTTGCAATGCAAATATGAATGCACGCAGGCTGGAGGTAGTTTACATTTGGATCAATTAAGGATCAAGGATACTTTATTGTCATTCATCGTCCCAAACATTAATGAGCGAAAAATGCAGTACTCAGGTCTCAGTACTAAGTAACCTAAAAAACTATAGCATAAAAATAGAACTATTAGGGATTATGAATAAGTAACTAAAACCAAAACAGCTCTATTAAGTTAAATTAAAATAAACAACCACCTAAAACAACAATGCACAGCAATAAAAACATACGGAAAAAAACTAAAAAACAACAACTAAAAGACTAGAGATAACTAAAAGACAGCAGCATCACAGTAGCAGCATGATCAATCTCTCAAAGGTGCATTCTTTTAGAGTTAATCTGTTTAAAGTGCCGTAATCACAGGCAGAGTCGAACAGTTCCAACAGTCTGACAGCATCCGGGAGAAAGCTGTTCCTCAGCCTGGGGGTTTTTGCCACCAGGCCACCAGGGGTGGAACGCGTACAATGGGCCTCAATGCAGATGTGTGTGAGTGAACATACAGCAAATAGCTATGGCTTGATTATAGACGATCATAAATAATGATAGACACAGGCTGCCTCGTGTGGTGTGTTGAGGGGCAGAGAGCTCCTGAGGACAGAACAACACTAGCCTGGTAAAGCAGTCGGTCACCTGACCTCACATTTCATTTGGTTCTACCAGACCGTCTGGCCTCAAGCTTTCACACAGTGTTTGCAGTGGGTGGAAGTTGGGCGGGTGTACTTGCCTTGACAGACAACTCCTTCACCCAATCAGCGTTGGATCCAGTCAAACCCAAATCCACTCGGGAGAATGGCAAAAACATATTTTCCACCGAGAAACTCTGTTACACATACTTGTTTAATCGTTGTTATTGAGTCTATTTCTGCAATAACTGCCCTTCATGGCTGTTTAAACGTGACGAGCGTTGACGTTACTGCTCGAGGCGGACATGCACGGAGGCAGCCATTATTGTTTTCCCAGCAACGTTCCTGATTGGCCGGTTACGATGTCAACCACGAGGCGGGTCGCTGATTGGCTCATACGCTTTGCAGTTTCTGCAGAAAGCCCTCCCAGAGTTGAGGCCAGACAGTCTGGTAGAACGAAATGAAATGTGGCTGCTTTACCAGGCTAGAAAAACACTTCCTGATATTTCCATGTCATTTCCATGCTTTAAAATAGGATTTATTGTTAATTAACCTGCCGGCAACTTGTCTTACACATTGATTTGTGTTGATCCACACGACAACAAGTGCACAACACACACAGTAGCCTATACTAAACACACACAGTATACTAAACACACACAACAGACACAGTAGCCTATACTAAAGTCTATACTAAACAGCATTTCAATCGGGCGAGACTATTTAGTTAACAACGATTCATTGCACGAGACTAATGATTTAATTCCATGTGAACAATGATTATGAAATGTACAAAGTCTTTGGCGATTAGACTCCGTCACTATGTCACCCTGACGTCGTGGTGATTATGAAGGGGGTGGTGAAGCTCAGAGTAGAGTAGGAGATCCCCCTGCATGTGGAGTCTAGACCTGGTGCTGGTGATGAACTCTGAGGACTGAGAAGGGCTTCTGGAGATCTTTAGGGCTGTCTTTGTCTCAGAATTCTGTCAGTCGAATCGGATTTGGCTGTTCAACATGAATATTCCACTATTCTTTTTCTTCTTCTTCCTTTTTCTTCTTGCTATCAGAAAATCCATTGGCATGAGCTTGTTTGATTTGTTTTGTTTAATTGGGACTTGGGTTTACGGGCGTGATAGGCTGATACTTACACCGAAATAGCACAATCTATTGGGAGAAACCAAGCAATTCTCTCTCAAATCAGACATTCAGCACCCCCATATAGCCAGAATGGAACGATCCTTGTTTCATGAGCACACTTTGCGACTATTCGACTGTGACATTGGCAGACGAACCAGGCTCCTTCCAAAGAATCTATTTGGGGGTCACCCCTAGAAATCTATGTTAGACCTGGAGGAGAATGGGGTGGAGGAGGGTTGCAACAAATCACACTGAAAATGGCAGCAGACAGAGTATGAGAAGAGGAGCTCTTTCAAGGTTGCCGCTAAGGGTGATATTGGCTGAATGGGAAGATGTGGCTAACTCTGATTGGTTTAGCAAAAGCGCTGACGCTCCCCTAATCAGCTGAATGCAGGGCAGCTGGAAGGATAGATGGAGAGTGAGTGAGTGAGTGGGAGAGTGAGTCAGTGAGTCAGTGAGTGAGTGAAAACAGGACAGTCTTCCTGTTTGAACTTTCACATAAGCTCCATGTCTCAATTTACAAATCTAACACCCCATTCACACCTGGTTTTTAAATGTGACCTGTATCCGGATAAGTTATCTGGATAATGGTTGCGTTTAAAAACCAGGTGTAAATGGGGCTGAAAGAGATCTGAACACACAATGTGAGCCAGACTACTTCCACATGTGGTCAGCATGATCTGATCACAATACATTTTTTCCTTATCCATAGAACATCCAGATAACCTATCCGGATATAGGTGAGGTCACATTTAAAAACCAGGTGTAAAATGGGGTGTAAATGTGTCCCGGGACCGGCATGCCTCTGCATGTACAGAATCTGTTCTGATCTGATCTTTTTCTTTCAGCTGTGGACGCTTTGGGGAATCATCATGACCGTACTCAGAGGGCATGATGAGTCGACACAGAGTTCATTAGCCAGAATTATTCAAAGAGCTCAGGGATGCTTATGTTATCTAACCTCATTATATTGTTATCCTGTTGAATTTAATCTGATTTTTGACAGCCTCTCCTCAGCACGTTGGAGCTAAATGTCAGCACACAACATGAACAGGTTCATGAAGTGGGAAAAGGCTTATTAGAAGAGTGGTTCTCAACCTTGTTGGCAGGTGATTCCTTAAAAGTGCAGCCATGCCTAAATTTGTCCTATTCTGCATAAATCATCTCACAACCGCCTGGGTGGTCCCAAGGTAGACAGCCACTGTTATAATAGATCACCTCAGCCTCGAAGGTCTGGCAGCTGCTACGAGCGAGTGTTTGGATTCCAGTTTACTTGAACATTTATTGTGATATTTTTATTTATCTGGGGAGAATTTTGATCTGTTTCTCGTCGTGACTCAGCGGGTGCTTTGCGCATTAACAAATGTTCCATGTTCTCGTCCGGGTAGTGTAGCGGTAAAGTCCCTGCCTACCAACGCGATCGGGGCACAGGTTCGCACCCTCGCGTTACCTCCGGCTTGGTCGGGCGTCCATACAGGCACAGTTGGCTCGTGTCTGCGGAAGGGAAGCCGGTTTGAGGGTATTTGTCCTGGTCGCTGCACTAGCGCCTCCTCTGGTCGGTCGGGGCGCCTGTTCAGAGGGAAGGGAACTCGTTGGAATAGCGTGATCCTCCCACGTGCTACGTCCTACACCGGTGAGGCTCCAGCTGTCAGGTGAAAAGAAGCGGCTGGCTACTGCTCATGTCTCGGAGGAAGCATGGTGCTAGTTTCGGCTCTCCCCAGATCAGCAGAGGGTGGAGCAGCGACCGGGGCAGCAGGGGGAATAATTGGCGAAGTGAAATTGTGGAGAAAATGGGATTAAAACAAAAAAAAGTTCCATGTTCTCAAGTTAATGTTAGCTAGTGCACTAGCTTGCCAGCTAGCTTGCGCTGCCTGTCACTGAGGTGCATAACACTAGTACAAGTAGGGGGCGGGGGTTGTGCAGGTACGGAAGCCTAGCTGGCCATATTCGAGTCACGCTTTGCAAAGACAGAATGACATTATAATACATAAAGTATTAAACTCTTTCTTTTAGCGGGCATTTAAAAGCCCCCATCGTCCCAATTCCATGGGCAATTTTTTAGGGGCATTTAGCCCTGAGCGCCCGCTAATAGACCCTTTTCACCGGGGCCATTTTGTGTTGAAAAGGCAGAATAAACACAGGTGCAAGCAAAACACTAATGAGGGTTTCCAAATTCCAATCATGGAAGTTGGAAACCCTCATTAGTGTTTTGCATCACAAGATGGCCCCTGTGAAAAGGGTCTACTTGGTCTTATACCATTTCTTTTCACTTTCGGTGTTTAGTATATTGACCTGTGTGAATTGAATGTGAGATGTGTAAATTGCATGTGTCTATTTGGGTTCATTACAAGGCCAAAGACTGCTGCATTATCCAGAAAACTGCATTGCTGAATGCATCCTTAGTCCTGTTTTTTCTACCAATGTTCAGTGTTCAGTGTGAGGAGGATTTGGGGAGAGGTTGACTCCCTGAGAAACCACTCTGCATATTGGCGATGGGGGAGAAACTGCTCCTCTATGCAGGTTGTAATTAAAGCTGCTACCCAGTTCGATTTGAAAGTTGAAGATGCACCCCCTTGAGTCCCAAAGTGTCTTACCGTTGCAAAGAAAACTTGTTCTTACTTTAAATACCCCCTAAAGTCATGTTTTAAAGCCCCATTCAGTAAGTTTTCCAAGTTTTGCTATTGGGGAAACTGCGCCCTCTGGGTCCAATAGTATCGATAACGATATCGCCGTTCAAAGTCAACAAAACACAGCACCAGAAAGCTCTATGTACATGTTGTGACATCGGGTACTCACCACGTGATGAAATAATAATCCATAGTTCCGTGAAACATCATTTTCGTAGCAAATCCGAATCGAGTTACTTCCTTGTTTTCCTGAAGACAGCGCTTCCGCTGTACAGCGCATGCGCGCATCCTTTTCTTTTTTCTTGCCACGGGACGTGGCAGACAACTTGCTTAGTCCCAGGGCTGGCCAATGGAGGGCGGTGTGGGATAAATAAAGTCGAGGGTCTCCCTATTACAAGTCAATCTACCATGTCCTGTGACTAAAAAGCTCTTATATTACAGTAAAAAAATTCAAAAATCTTACTGATTGGGGCTTTAAGATGTATATAAAATACTCTATGTTTAATAATACTTTGTGTCTGATGGTTTGTTTGTTTTTTACCTGAAAAAGAGTTAAATTATCTTGTTAAAATCCTTAAAATGACTTCCCCTCCCTCTGCCTCATTTAAAAATCCGAAGCAACCAATCAGGGTTATCTAGAACATAACTAGCCAATCACAGCAAACAACACACAGGCTTTCAACACATTCTCACTCGTGACAAAGTGATGACAAGAAGGGTTCCTGACCGATCTGTAGTATATGACGAGATGGGAGTGAGAATGTGTTTGGGCTTTAACTGCTGAATACTGGACAGGGATTGGCTCCAAGATTCGTGATGTCACAAATCTTGCTTGTTGAAAATTACCCTTTCAGTGATCTCTGAGGAAATGTCCACTTTCAGAAGGTGATTGTGGAAACGGCCTTCTAGTGTCAAACTCTGCACAGACATCATTCTGCACAGACATGCTTCTGCACAGACATGATTCTGCACAGACATCATTCTGTACAGACATCATTCAGCACAGACATCATTCTGTACAGACATCATTCAGCACAGACATCACTCTGCACAGACATCATTCTGCACAGACATCTTTCTGTACAGACATCATTCTGTACAGACATCATTCTGCACAGACATCATTCTACACAGACATCATTCTGTACAGACATCACTCTGTACAGACATCATTCTGTACAGACATCATTCTGTACAGACATCACTCTGTACAGACATCACTCTGTACAGACATCATTCTGCACAGACATCACTCTGTACAGACATCATTCTGTACAGACTTCATTCTGTACAGACATCATTCAGCACAGACATCATTCTGTACAGACATCATTCTACACAGACATCATTCTACACAGACATCATTCTGCACAGACATCATTCTGCACATCATTCTGTACAGACATCATTCTGCACAGACATCACTCTGTACAGACATCATTCTGCACAGACATCACTCTGTACAGACATCATTCTGTACAAACATCATTCTGCACATACATCACTCTGTACAGACATCATTCTGTACAGACATCACTCTGTACAGACATCATTCTGTACAGACATCATTCTGTACAGACATCATTCTGTACAGACATCATTCTGTACAGACATCATTCTGTACAGACATCACTCTGTACATACATCATTCTGCACAGACATCATTCTGTACAGACATCATTCTGCACATACATCATTCTACACAGACATCATTCTGTACAGACATCATTCTGTACATACATCATTCTGCACAGACATCATTCTGCACAGACATCATTCTGTACAGACATCATTCAGCACAGACATCATTCTGTACAGACATCATTCTACACAGACATCATTCTACACAGACATCATTCTGCACAGACATCATTCTGCACATCATTCTGTACAGACATCATTCTGCACAGACATCACTCTGTACAGACATCATTCTGCACAGACATCACTCTGTACAGACATCATTCTGTACAAACATCATTCTGCACATACATCACTCTGTACAGACATCATTCTGTACAGACATCACTCTGTACAGACATCATTCTGTACAGACATCATTCTGTACAGACATCACTCTGTACAGACATCATTCTGTACAGACATCACTCTGTACAGACATCATTCTGTACAGACATCATTCTGTACAGACATCATTCTGTACAGACATCACTCTGTACAGACATCATTCTGCACAGACATCATTCTGTACAGACATCATTCTGCACAGACATCATTCTACACAGACATCATTCTGTACAGACATCATTCTGTACAGACATCATTCTGCACAGACATCATTCTGTACAGACATCATTCTACACAGACATCATTCTGTACAGACATCATTCTGCACAGACATCACTCTGCACAGACATCATTCTGTACAGACATCATTCTGTACAGACATCATTCTGTACAGACATCATTCTGCACAGACATCATTCTACACAGACATCATTCTGCACAGACATCATTCTGCACATCATTCTGTACAGACATCATTCTGCACAGACATCACTCTGTACAGACATCATTCTGCACAGACATCACTCTGTACAGACATCATTCTGTACAAACATCATTCTGCACATACATCACTCTGTACAGACATCATTCTGTACAGACATCACTCTGTACAGACATCATTCTGTACAGACATCATTCTGTACAGACATCACTCTGTACAGACATCATTCTGTACAGACATCACTCTGTACAGACATCATTCTGTACAGACATCATTCTGTACAGACATCACTCTGTACATACATCATTCTGCACAGACATCATTCTGTACAGACATCATTCTGCACAGACATCATTCTACACAGACATCATTCTGTACAGACATCATTCTGTACAGACATCATTCTGCACAGACATCATTCTGTACAGACATCATTCTACACAGACATCATTCTGCACAGACATCATTCTGTACAGACATCATTCTACACAGACATCATTCTGTACAGACATCATTCTGTACAGACATCACTCTGTACAGACATCATTCTACACAGACATCATTCTGTACAGACATCATTCTGTACAGACATCACTCTGTACAGACATCATTCTACACAGACATCATTCTACACAGACATCATTCTGTACAGACATCATTCTGTACAGACATCACTCTGTACAGACATCATTCTACACAGACATCATTCTGTACAGACATCATTCTGTACAGACATCATTCTGCACAGACATCATTCTGTACAGACATCATTCTACACAGACATCATTCTGCACAGACATCATTCTGTACAGACATCATTCTGTACAGACATCATTCAGCACAGACATCACTCTGCACAGACATCATTCTGCACAGACATCTTTCTGTACAGACATCATTCTGTACAGACATCATTCTGCACAGACATCATTCTACACAGACATCATTCTGTACAGACATCACTCTGTACAGACATCATTCTGTACAGACATCATTCTGTACAGACATCACTCTGTACAGACATCATTCTGCACAGACATCACTCTGTACAGACATCATTCTGTACAGACTTCATTCTGTACAGACATCATTCAGCACAGACATCACTCTGTACAGACATCATTCTGTACAGACATCATTCTGTACAGACATCATTCTACACAGACATCATTCTACACAGACATCATTCTGCACAGACATCATTCTGCACATCATTCTGTACAGACATCATTCTGCACAGACATCACTCTGTACAGACATCATTCTGCACAGACATCACTCTGTACAGACATCATTCTGTACAAACATCATTCTGCACATACATCACTCTGTACAGACATCATTCTGTACAGACATCACTCTGTACAGACATCATTCTGTACAGACATCATTCTGTACAGACATCATTCTGTACAGACATCATTCTGTACAGACATCACTCTGTACATACATCATTCTGCACAGACATCATTCTGTACAGACATCATTCTGCACATACATCATTCTACACAGACATCATTCTGTACAGACATCATTCTGTACATACATCATTCTGCACAGACATCATTCTGCACAGACATCATTCTGTACAGACATCATTCAGCACAGACATCATTCTGTACAGACATCATTCTACACAGACATCATTCTACACAGACATCATTCTGCACAGACATCATTCTGCACATCATTCTGTACAGACATCATTCTGCACAGACATCACTCTGTACAGACATCATTCTGCACAGACATCACTCTGTACAGACATCATTCTGTACAAACATCATTCTGCACATACATCACTCTGTACAGACATCATTCTGTACAGACATCACTCTGTACAGACATCATTCTGTACAGACATCATTCTGTACAGACATCACTCTGTACAGACATCATTCTGTACAGACATCACTCTGTACAGACATCATTCTGTACAGACATCATTCTGTACAGACATCATTCTGTACAGACATCACTCTGTACAGACATCATTCTGCACAGACATCATTCTGTACAGACATCATTCTGCACAGACATCATTCTACACAGACATCATTCTGTACAGACATCATTCTGTACAGACATCATTCTGCACAGACATCATTCTGTACAGACATCATTCTACACAGACATCATTCTGTACAGACATCATTCTGCACAGACATCACTCTGCACAGACATCATTCTGTACAGACATCATTCTGTACAGACATCATTCTGTACAGACATCACTCTGTACAGACATCATTCTGTACAGACATCACTCTGTACAGACATCATTCTGTACAGACATCACTCTGTACATACATCATTCTGCACAGACATCATTCTGTACAGACATCATTCTGCACAGACATCATTCTACACAGACATCATTCTGTACAGACATCATTCTGTACAGACATCATTCTGTACAGACATCATTCTGCACAGACATCATTCTGTACAGACATCATTCTACACAGACATCATTCTGCACAGACATCATTCTGTACAGACATCATTCTACACAGACATCATTCTGTACAGACATCATTCTGTACAGACATCACTCTGTACAGACATCATTCTACACAGACATCATTCTGTACAGACATCATTCTGTACAGACATCACTCTGTACAGACATCATTCTACACAGACATCATTCTACACAGACATCATTCTGTACAGACATCATTCTGTACAGACATCACTCTGTACAGACATCATTCTACACAGACATCATTCTACACAGACATCATTCTGTACAGACATCATTCTACACAGACATCATTCTGCACAGACATCATTCTGTACAGACATCATTCTACACAGACATCATTCTGTACAGACATCATTCTGTACAGACATCATTCTGTACAGACATCACTCTGTACAGACATCATTCTACACAGACATCATTCTGTACAGACATCATTCTGTACAGACATCATTCTGCACAGACATCACTCTGCACAGCGGAGCTCAAACATCCAACTTTAGGAACAAGAAGCACAACTTTAGGGGATCTTTAAATAAAGATGTCACTATATCTGTATTCTATACCTGGTTTTGGTTTCATGGTGGAAACCTGTTCCCATCTTGTTACCTGAATACACCAAAGTAAAAGTCAAAACAAGAGTTTAATAACTAAAACTAAGGGGAAATAACTAAACACAAACTACATTAAACAAATGAAGAGAAGAAGAAAGGGTGCATCGGAGAGCCCCCGACTTCTATTCAGTTTATCGTTTGCCCATATCAGGACGCTTCTGCATGACATCATTTTGTCATGCATGACATCGTTATTCCGTTTTAGACCCGGAAGTAGATTACTCCCACCTTTATCATTTTTAGACTTGCCAAAAAGCTGATTTCAAGCAACAACAAAAAAACTGTCCACCTTTATCATTTTTAGACTTGCCAAAAAGCTGATTTCAAGCACCAAAAAAAAACGGTTAAAGTTTTAATATTTTTTCGGATGAGAACGTAACATTCCAAATATGTGACCAGTTTATCAGAATAACGCCTATTTGGACATTTTTAACGAGCAGGGAGGAGCGTGCTGGCTGTGTGTGTGACCGGTCGGACTAGCTAGTATCTGTCAAACCCCTACTGTACTGGCAGTGAGAAAACACTGTCGACGTGCTTTTGTCACTAATGTTAAATGCCGACGGGGTACAGCCATCGGCTCCTCGCAGCAGTAACGCTATGAACATGTCACTGAAGTTGGCCGCAGTGTAGCTGCTGAATGTTGCCAAACTTCATTCATAGTTTAAAGTTTATCGATGTTTACCGATAAACATCGATAGATGTATGCAGTATACACTACATCATGTAGTGGCATACGCTACTTGGACATAGTACAGTAAACATACATTACACACACGTATTCCATATCTTCCAGACTTCCACTAACGCTGGAATTTGAATTACTTTGCAGCAGTCACTTACACTTAGTTGCACACTGCTTTTTTTCTTGTCCATGGTTCTACAGTATGTATTGTCTGTGCTGCTGTCATGTTTACTTACTTGATCCCAAGTTGTTGTTGCTGTTGTTGTTTTCTTTTCTTGGGATTTTATGCTGTATTTGACAGATGGATAGAGACAGGAGGGCATGGGAGAGAGAGAGGGAGAGAGAGAGAGAGAGAGAGAGAGAGAGAGAGGAGGACATGCAGCAAATGACCGCGGGCCAGATTCGAACCTGGTTCACTGTGATAAGAACCTGGTTCACTGTGATAAGAACCTGGTTCACTGTGATAAGGACTGAACCTGGTTCACTGTGATAAGAACCTGGTTCACTGTGATAAGAACCTGGTTCACTGTGATAAGAACCTGGTTCACTGTGATAAGGACTGAACCTGGTTCACTGTGATAAGAACCTGGTTCACTGTGATAAGGACTGAACCTGGTTCACTGTGATAAGAACCTGGTTCACTGTGATAAGAACCTGGTTCACTGTGATAAGGACTGAACCTGGTTCACTGTGATAAGAACCTGGTTCATTGTGATAAGAACCTGGTTCACTGTGATAAGGACTGAATCTGGTTCACTGTGATAAGAACCTGGTTCACTGTGATAAGAACCTGGTTCAAGGTGATAAGGACCTGGTTCACTGTGATAAGGACCTGGTTCACTGTGATAAGAACCTGGTTCACTACCTGGTTCACTGTGATAAGAACCTGGTTCACTGTGATACCTGGTTCACTGTGATAAGGACCTGGTTCACTGTGATAAGGACCTGGTTCACTGTGATAAGAACCTGGTTCACTGTGATACCTGGTTCACTGTGATAAGAACCTGGTTCACTGTGATAAGGACTGAACCTGGTTCACTGTGACAAGGACCTGGTTCACTCTGATAAGGACCTGGTTCACTGTGATTCTTCTTCTTCGAGTCCGTAGCAATCTCAGATCTCGTTCTGCCAATATCGGGCACAGGCCACAGCTGATGGGGAAGGTTCTGCCAGGTCTTCTGGACTGCACTGGGGGGCATCAGCACATTCCAGTAGGTGGGACATTGTCTGCACTGATCCACATCTGCACGTGTCTTCTGTTGTATAGTTCCAGGCTTTCATCAGTGCTTTGCACCTCCCCTGTTCTACACGCAGTCTTGTCTTGCAGGTTGTCCAGCCTAGATCGTGGCCACTAGCGAGGCTTTCTGTTGGTGTAATTCCTCTCTCCAACCATTCGAGAGCTCGTGTGTTGTAGCTTTGCCATTCATCTTCCCAGATGTTGGCCCTTGCTGCTTCTTTGGTTGTCTGGAGGGGCAGAACTGTCTTCACAAAGCTGGCTCTGGATCGGAGCCTCCGTGGGGGTGCTACATGGCCATGTAAGGGGTGTCTAGTGTCTGTCTCCTGTGTTCTCCGTTCATCTTGAGCGATACCCAGTCATCTGATGTGCGGAGGAGAGATGCCGGCTAGCGCATACAGGCACGGGACAGGTGTTGTCTTGACACAGCCCGTGATGATGCGGCAGGTGTCATTCAAGGCTGTGTCGACCAGTTTGGTATGACGTGATCGGCTCCAGCTTGAGCAGGCATACTCTGCTGTAGAGAAGCACAGGGCCATGGCAGTTGCACGGATTGTTGGTGGATCCGCGCCCCACTTGGAGTTCACTAGTTTGCGTAGGATGTTGTTACGGGTGTTGACCTTGGCTTTGGTGTTTCTTGAAGGAGAGTGTCCTGTCGAGTGTAACTCCAAGATACATGGGATGCGTGTGGTTGGACAGTTTATGGCCGTCCCAGGTGACGCTCAGTTCTTTCTTCGCATCTCGGTTCCTCAGGTGGAAGCTGCAGAGTTGGGTTTTTGATGGGTTGGGTTTTAGGTGGTTGTTATTGTAATAGCTTGACATATCTTGGAGGGCACTTTCAAGGACAGACTCAATCTTCTGGAAGTCTACTTGTTGGGTGGTGATGCAGAGGTCATCTGCGTAGATGAAACGCTGGCATTCTAGGGGTCGTTAGTATATATGTTGAACAGGAGGGGGGCCAGTACGCTACCTTGGGGGAGGCCGTTCTTTTGGGCTTTCCATTTGCTCCTCTGGTCATTCAGTTGAAAAGCGCCTGTTGTTGAGGAGGCTTTTGATGACTTGGCACAGATTCAGTCATGTCCAGTAGTTTCCTGACCATTGCACGGTGTTGGACAGTGTCATAGGCAGCAGTGAGGTCTATGAAAGCTGCTCCAGTTATTTGTTTTCCTTCAAACCCATCCTCTACAGTATGTGTTGGGTGAGGTTGAGTAGCTGTCCAGCACAGGAGCGGCCAGGACGGAAACCAGCTTGGTCTTTCGTCAGCTTGGTGTCTATGAGTGGCATGAGGCGTTGGAGTAGCAGCCTCTCATAGAGCTTGTAGGTGATGCAGAGGAGGGAAATGGGTCGGTAGCTCTTTGGGGATGATCGGTCTTTGCCGGGTTTAGGAATTGCAACCACTTTGGCCTTTCTCCAGACAGGAGGGATGGTTTTCTGTGCCATGCATGTGTTCAGCATCTCCAGGAGCCATGTCTTTGCGTTAGGTCCCAGGTGCTGTATCATTTCTGCCAGTATGTCGTCAATCCCTGCTGCTTTTCCGGGTTTCAACTTTCCCATTGCAGTTTCGAGTTCTTCTATGTCGAAGGGTTTGGTGAGAAGGCTGGCTGGTTGTGGCTGGTCGGATACCACTGTGCGATGGTGTTCTCCTGTGGGTTGGCGGCGGAGTTGGTTGCGGCCATTGGCCACCAGCTGTGTTGCAACCGAGTTTGCTGTGACCGTTGTGATTATGGGTGGTGTTGTGCAGTCTTCGCCAAGACGGCGGATTGTGACCCATGCCTTCCTGCTGTTGTTTCTCATGTTTGTGTTCTCTATCATTTCCTTCCAGACTTTCCTTCGTTCTTCCCCAACTTCACTGATCAGGGTCTCTCCGAGTTCCATGGTGGTGGAGGAGAAGGGGTCTTTATTATATTCCTCATAGTAGGCTTTCAGCAGGTCGCTGGATGTTTCTGATAGCCCAGGAATATACTGTGTCTGACATCCTCTGGGTATGTGACGTCTGGCTGACCTTTTCAACAGGTCTGTGAAGTTGGAGTAGTTGTTGGGAAATGGTGGTATGTTAGATATAGAGTGCTCTATCTCCTGTTGGAATGACAGCCAGTCAGCTTTCCGTAGGTTGAACCTCCTGCGGGATGGGACGGTGGTTGCTTGGAGAGCAGATCTAACAATGATGGCAATTGGCCGGTGCTGGGTATGGGGGATAGGGTCCAGGACTTCCTTCTCAGTTCTGGATGCGATGTCACTGCTTACACAGACGAGGTCAGGGTTATATCCTCGTTTCCATCTGGCACTATGGAAGGATTTGGGGAGTTTGGCGTCATGGATCAGGGTCAGGTGTTTAGACTCAAGCCAGGTTTCAACTTCATCTACATCTTGATTGTTGTTCTCATAACCCCATGATGTACTGTGGGCATTGAAGTCGCCGATGCTGATGTGGAATCTTCTCTTGCATCTTTCTGGTAGTTCTGTGTATAGAAAAGGTGTTGCAGGTGGTTTATAGACTGATGTGACAGACACATTTGGGAGGACAACCGTGATGGTTTCCATGTGCCCTTCCGTAGTGTGGGTCCAGACTTCCTCAATCTTGAGGTTTGGTCTGCTGAAAACAGCTGATCCATACTGTCTGTGTCTGATCTCAGCGACCAGTTTCATTCCAGGGATGGTGGGATGGTGTTGTGCAGGGCCGATGTGGGTTTCCTGCATGCAGAGTAGGTCGAAGCGATTGACCATCTTTGCCAGTATCTCTGCTTTGCATCCGGAGAAACCCTCGATGTTGATTGAGACGACTGACAGCGCGGGTCCAGAGAGAGGCAGGTGTCTGTGACGCTGTCGGGATCCGGCAGGCATCTTCATCGTTTGATTGCGCAGGTATTTATACAGAGATTGGCCTACTGGTATTATCAGATTATATCCTCTTGGATGTATATCTCATTCACCAGCGTTTCCCAGGCTGCACCACGGGGAGGTTTCTGTATCCGCAGCCCCTTCACTGTGATAAGAACCTGGTTCACTGTGATAAGGACCTGGTTCACTGTGATAAGAACCTGGTTCACTGTGATAAGAACCTGGTTCACTGTGATAAGAACCTGGTTCACTGTGATAAGGACTGAACCTGGTACACTGTGATAAGGACCTGGTTCACTGTGATAAGAACCTGGTTCACTGTGATAAGAACCTGGTTCACTGTGATAAGAACCTGGTTCACTGTGATAAGGACTGAACCTGGTTCACTGTGATAAGGACTGAACCTGGTTCACTGTGATCAGGACTGAACCTGGTACACTGTGATAAGGACTGAACCTGGTTCACTGTGATAAGGACTGAACCTGGTTCACTGTGATAAGGACTGAACCTGGTACACTGTGATAAGGACTGAACCTAGTTCACTGTGATAAGGACGGAACCTGGTTCACTGTGATAAGGACTGAACCTGGTACACTGTGATAAGGACTGAACCTGGTTCACTGTGATAAGGACTGAACCTGGTACACTGTGATAAGGACTGAACCTGGTTTACTGTGATACGAACCTGGTTCACTGTGATAAGAACCTGGTTCACTGTGATAATAACCTGGTTCACTGTGATAAGGACTGAACCTGGTACACTGTGATAAGGACTGAACCTGGTACACTGTGATAAGGACTGAACCTGGTACACTGTGATAAGGACTGAACCTGGTACACTGTGATAAGGACTGAGATATTTATGGTATGCGCTCTACTCGGCGAGCCACCGTGACGCCCCGTTGTTATTGCTTTCATTGTATGTCGTGGAAGGAGGAATTGATCTTGAACTAAATTCTTCAAAACCTTCACTAGTTTTGAAGGAAGGGATTCTAGATCGATGCAAATGTAACAATGAGTCCATCCATTTGCATGTGTTTAATAGGTTAGATTTGAATCCCGATCTTTCCATTGAGAGACACTAAGTGGCAACGGCGAGGTTTCAGCTCAGCACCAACTATGCAATGAACTGCTCTGTGCGGTGTGGTTACCCAAGGCTGGATCAATGCTTAGGATGCTATCGATGTCCCACTGCACTGCAAAGAGCCTGCCTGTGGTCGCTTTGCGCACATAACCTGAGGCTCTGCCTGATTCTGACAATAATGATTCTCTTCTAGCAGTGCTGTAGTGGTAAAAAAAAAAAAGTGGGTAAACTATACTTTTGAGGCAGCTTTCTCACGCGGCACCGGCAGTGTTATAACGGCGGATAAACTATAAGCTTCCGTGACCGATATACAAGACAAAATATGAGAGTAGAACAACTTAATCTGAATATAGCCCTATAAGGTATATCAGGGGGTGCCCCACATTTCTGAGTAGCCAGCCAGATAGGAAAAGTAGCTGGCTAAAGAATATGGGATGGGCCTTGGCCCTTCAAGGGGGGTCCGGGGGGATTCTCCCCCGGAAGAAAATGTTGTACATTTTAAAGTAAAATTCATCAACCTGGTGCATTTGAGAGCAAAATGAAGAGGCTAAATCTATGAAGAACTACACACATCTCTAATGTGTTGTGACTTTACAAATAATTAGGCCTAAACAATCAATATAAAATGTATTTACACATTGTACACAAAGTGGATTCATTGTGACAAATTTACAATAGTTAATATCCAGCCAAAATCATTGCAAATGGATGTTCAAAGTAACAGTTAGCGATAGCATTCAGTTAATCAATGCCTAATGACAGCCAGAGCAGGGCAAATTAATAACATTAGCTTGATTGAGCTCAGCACATCAAGCTTCAATCATTGCTAGTTGACAACAATAATGTCAGGCATAATCTGATCTCAGCAATTTACCATTTGCAACCTATATTCTTCGTTTTTTCGGGTTATTTGTGAAAAACTGACGAATCCATTCTGCTTCTTCTGCGTCAGAAATGGTCACGTTGTCTTAATTGTGTGAAGAAGAAAATCACCTGCATGCCGTAGTTCGCCCTCGGCTTTTCACGAATAATAAAACATTTTGTGAATTTGCCGGCAGCCAGGCCAGGGGTAGCCTACAGATCTCGCCATAACAAACACCAGTAGCCTATGTTTCTAGATAGTTTTCAACATGGTCGTATTGGCTTTATACAAAATCAATCATGTCTCTTACACCAGTGATTCACTCTTCAGTTGTAAAATGGTAGGCCCACTGTATGATTTTCCCCACTCCTGACACACATTTCTAACCAACATACGTTCAGCTCACCATGAGCTGGTCTCCAAATGCGCGTCTCCAAATGCGCATTGCGCATCGCTGCCACAATGGCACCGTCAAGTTGTTTGTCTGGGCAGGCAAGCGCAGCTTGAGAAAGGTACCAACGTGACCGGGGCCGTGTAGCCTACCTTTCCCGTGGAGCGCTCCACAAGTAGGCTACGGTTCGCGGAGCTCCTGGTCAGTGCCATGTGTCATCTTGTTTCTTTTGTTTTGGTGTGTGACGTGCTTGCGGTGGTCTCCGCATCAACAGAGTTTCCTACTCTAACTTTTTAAAACTTGTGCAATATTAAGTGCATACAATTTTTTTAAATGTGAGTAAACTATCTTAAAAGGGGGGTCATCCCTATGTTCCCCGGGTCCTATGTTCCCCGTTTTTCCCAAAGTGTCCACCCGCTATGCCGACCACCCGCAATGCCGACCTTAGGTTTAGGCGTGGGGGTGGGAGAGGTTAGGTTTTGGGTTAGGGTCTGGGGGAGGTTAGGTTTAGGCATGGGGGGAGGTTAGGTTTGGCGTGGGGGCTGGGAGAGGTTAGTGAAAAACGGGGAATATAGAACCCGGGGAACATAGAACCCGGGGAACATAACACATGATCCCTTAAAAGGTGCATAAACGCTGAAAAGGGTACCTAAATGGCGTTTATGTGCGTTTAGCCACCACTACAGCCCTGTCTTCTAGTCTCTTCTCCTCTAGTCTACCACCATGTTTACTTACGGTACGTGTCGCTGAAGACATCCACAGTAGTAGTGCCGGGTGTCACTGACCCTTGTCCCCCTGTCATTTTGTTGTTGAATGATTTTACTGGGTTGAATTTATCCTTGAGGGACAGGCGTTGGCTAGTAGGCCTTAACCCCGCCAAAATATAAAAAATGGTGGCCCAGAGATGGAAGGCTCCTCATATTTTGCCTTTGGAACAATGGGTATGTTCAGCTGTGTACCTGGGTGTCATGGAGATGTTGGTGGCCCGTATGCATGGCACTAAAGTTTAAAATATTACGGGTTCTATCTTCCGACAGGCGCTATCCCCTAATAGCGTTTGTGCACCTGTTTGCAAGGCACGGAAGATAGCATTCCGCCTTGCGCCGTCGCAGGTGTTCTGCCGAGTTTTGCTCCCTCGCCAATCAGCAAAAAAAAGCATCCCCACCTCACGGGAGCATACTTGTAATGATTTATACAGAAATGTAACTGTTTAAAAGTGATATAATTGTCTGGTAGACGTGACCTCCCTGATTTCTAAGTTAAAACATCCCCGAAATATGTTGGAGATGCAATTCTCGGCCGGGATGCGGAAACGTTCACGGCACCTGTCACAAGCGCAAATTAGAGGCGTGGCAAAATCATCTGTGCCCCAAAATGCCTGCGCAAACGGGATTTGGGCGGTCTTAACTACCAGAATTATTCACAGGCGTGGCCAGGCAAGGCTGGGCATTACGTCAATCAAAACCAACCAGATTCCCGTCTCGCAATGGTTGTTTGCGCGAGGCTGCCTCGCCGAGGCATGTAATATGCTGTAATTCTCTCCATGCGTAATAGAGTGTACTCACTCGTGCAAGGACAGAGAGAGCTTATTGACAGATCATCTGTGGTGCCAACCACCCTCCGGCTTATGAAGGTAAATATCCTATATGTCCATTGTCCAACAAGTTTTCTCAATTCATTTCCTTCTTTGCGATGTGATAAAAGTTTCTCAGTGAGTTATAGTTGTTTGCCTCACTGAATTATCTGCTAATACCCAATTTAGCAGCATAAGTTGATGTCTTGGCGTGGCGAGGCTGTGCATAATGACATATCCAAAAGGAATTCCACTTTCCACTGCGCAAATACCTCTCTGCGCTGGGAGCGCAGCCGTAATCTCCGCGCAGCGCACCCAGAGAGGTATTTGCGCGTAAGAGGTCCTTTTCAAAACTCTTAGCGCAAAGTAATTGTGCGCTATCACCACATTTTAGCGCTGAAACGCCTGCTTTGCGCCTGCTTTGCGCCTGGCTTGTGGCAGCCAATGCCCAGTACAATTATCACAGGCATGCGCTTGTGTCCGCCCCCAATTTGCATTGCACACGGTGTTAAACGAGCGCAAACGCTAAATTAGCGCTTTTGGGGAGATAGAGCCCTACGTCTTGGAATACCTTTATGGAGGCCATGGGCGTCGCCATGATAGCTAGGTTCCGTTTTTTGTTTTTTGTTTTTGCTGTTGGGCACTCATATTGTGAGCTAATCGTGTATGTGGGTTGGTGGGGGGGAGGGGGTTGTGTTCTTGAGTGAGTTTTTTTGTATTCATGTATGGATTTGTATTTGTATTTGGTGTTCTTTGTAGATGTTTGTGGCTTATTGTGTTTTTCTTGTATGTTAAAAATGTATTTCAATAAATAATTGATCTAAAAAAAAGACATCCACAGTAAGCATACTTATTGTGAAGTCCTCCTCAATGTCTCACTGCATACTGTATGGAAATCTATTTTATCCTAAAATCCATGAAGACCTGATGCAGCATTTGCATTATTCTCCCTTTAAGACAGGGCCGGGCAATTATTTTTCCTCGGGGGAAGCCACATGATAAACTCAGATTGTTGCTGGGGGGCTTTTGTTTGTTTGTTATGCAGTAACTTCTTATTGTATCACTAGATTAAATTATGGAAAACATACTGTGCACTTATTCTTTAGCAGTTATTATATTGAAAATCACTCCAAACAGCCAATTTAGGTCATCTCATTCGAGATTACATTTCAAGCTGAATTAAAATGGTATGGTTTGTCTTAGACCAGGCAGAACCTTATGAGGGCTGGTTCTGGCCCCCGGGCCGCATGTTGCCCAGGTCTGCTTTAAGGGTCGTTAACAGCAATATACACTATCCCTCAGGGTTTTTTCCCCCTTTCTTTCTGATTTCCCCCCCATTTTCTCCCCAATTGTACTTGGCCAATATCCCCCTGCTGCCCCACCCTCTGCCAATGTGGGGAGAGCCGTAGACTAACACCATGCTTCCCCCGACACATGCGCAGTTGCCAGCCGCTTCTTTTCAGGTGAAAAGGCAGGGCATAGCACGGATCACGCTATTTCCACCAGTTTCTTTCCGCCCTGACCGACCAGAGGAGGCGCTAGTGCAGCGACCAGGATGCATAACCCCAATCAGGCTTTTCCCCCCACAGACACGGCCAATCGTGCCTGTATGGATGCCCAACCAAGCCAGAGGCAACACATGAACCTGCGACCCTCGTGTGCAGGGAATCTACCGCTACACTACACGGAGGCCCCAGCCTCGTTTTAGGAGGTTGTTTGAAATGCGGCTTACGTTTTAGCACGCTTTAGTAGGCACCTTCGGTCTTAATGGGTTAAGGCAGAGCATCTCTGTGGAGATGCTGTGCAGAGGCAGCAGCTGTCGCCTCCAGCAAGGATGAAAAGGAGGCAGATGTTACCTTGTCCAGACACATGGTCATCGGACATTAAAGATGCAACTTCTATCAGAGGCATCGGCTCTCGAGCTGAGAAAATAATAGTGCCTGGGCTGGCAGGATTTTCAAAGTACTACAATTTCTTCCCATGAACACATCGCTCCCTGGTGTCGTCCCTGGTCCCCCCCCCCCCCTGATTTTTCTTATCCCATTCTTATCCTCCATTAGTGCTAATTTTAATGTATTTATCCTGGTTGCTGCTCCACCCTCTGCCAATCTGGAGAGAGCCGAAACTGGCTCCATGCTTCCTCCGAGACATGGGCAGTAGCCAGCCGCTTCTTTTCACCTGACAGGGGAAGCTAAACCAGTAGGACATAGCACGTGGGAGGATCACGCTATTCCAATGAGTTCCCCTCCCTCCGAACAGGCGCCCCTAACGACCAGAGGAGGCACCACTTCAGGGACCAGAATATTGCATGTTTTGGTGAGGTGTTCCTATATGAAGGAAACCCCCAGGGGGTACGGGGAGAACATGCCCCTGGTGTCTTTTATAGCTATCTATTTGGGGTGTATAATATAACTAATATAACTACTAAATTAAATTGTGTAATGTTATACACTCATCTTAGATAAAAAAAATCCTGAAGTTCATCATTCAATTTCTCCAAAATATTGAGATACACTAAACGTTTCATTTTGTCAACCAAGGTTTCTATCCTTATATATCACTTGTTTATTCTATCAGCTACAATCAGTATTATTGTGTCATACTACTTTGTTGATACAAAATAAAAAAAATAAAAATCACAACAAGTACCTCATACAACCCCACGTCAAAAAAATCACAACAAGTACCTCATACAACCCCACGTCAAAAAAAATCTGAACTATTCCTGCAAACATCAATAACACTTTTTGACTTAATATGCTTCTCGCCAGGTGATCACTGTTTTGTTTAAAGAGTCAACTTCATCATATCTAGCATCAGCAGCAAAGTCATCTGACATATGGTGCAAGCTCAACCACTTTTAAAAACCTTTTGTGGAAGTTTTTGCAAAGTGAATGATGTTAGTTCTCCATGTTCATCTCAGTGGCCCACAGCGAGATAAACACAGCAGCAAACCACTCAAATACAAAGTGTGAGCCATTGATCTGTGGCCATTGATCTGCCTTCCTGTTGCCCACAAAGTGGATTTCACGTGGTATCTGTGGGTCAATATCTCTGACCTGAATATCGCCGCTTCCATACAGCTTCCCTATCAATACACATATTCATTACATAAAACGCCCACAGACAATGCACTGGCCATGCAGTTGTTGATCTATAATGCTATTTTAAAAAGGAGGGAAAATACAATGGACACTGTCACTGTATGAATGGCAGTGAAAGTAGGTTGGTGCACGCCCAAACGACAACCAGACGCTAACTTCTAACTCGGGACATCATCGTGCACTGAGCTGGAGCATTGAGCCGTGCACCGTGGGTTGCCTAAACAGACGATTGGGCTCTGCAAATTGAAATCTGTTCCACCCAGCTTGCCATGGTTCACTTGTGTGTGTCTATTTCTGACGATGGTCCCAGGCTTGAGTCTGTACAGAAAGAATCACCAAATCGTGTGCGAGGCGGCGCGAAGGAGGCTATGGATATGGCTACTCTGCGGCGCCAGCCAAGATCCAGAACAGCCACCCGGCAGGACCGCGGCTCCTGCTCTTCCACAGCCTCCTGCCCTGTCTTCTCTGGGCCGTACAGCGACCAGGAAGATGAGCCTCCACTGCGCCGACTATCCTCTCCTACACTGATAGGCTCTCTTTCTAATCTCCACAACTCTACTACCACTTCCAGCCCAAACGGTTCCCTCTCCAGTCTCCAGGGGTCTGCCGCCTGCCTGCAAAGATCTCTCCCTGTCCTTCAAGGATCTCTACCTCGCCTCCAAAGACGTTGTCTGCCCAGCTTCCAAGGCTCCCTACCCAACCTGAGGGGATTGATCGCCGGACCCAAGCGGCGGTCGCTGGACAGCCTGGACAACCCCAGCCCCAACCCCAGTGAGCGGAGTGCCAGCCCCAGCCTGCAGAGTGGCACCGGCAGCTCTAGTGAGGACGACGCCAGCTGGGACACTAACAGCTGGAGCTCAGGGGCCACCTGCCTCCTGCGGCCTTCTACTAGACAGCACACCGATGAAGCATCGCCGGGCCCCTCTGGTTCAGGGGGAAAAACAAACACATCCACTCCTGCCAAGGCTGAGCCTGAAATTATTTACCAGAATCTGATCTTCTCACACCCTGCTGTAAAAGCAGAGAGCAAAGGAGACTGTGGTGTGCAGAGTGCCCCCACACCGCGAAGGAAAGACACTGGAGCCCGGAGTGTGTCTTTGTCTTGCCTGAGCAAAACCGTTGCAGCAGCAGCTTCATCCCATCAGAGAGATCAGAAGACGAAGGACAGGCTCAAGTTCTCTCAGTTTCTCAATGAAGTGACCTGCAGGGTTCTGAAATCTAATGGAGGCCGTCCGCAGCAGTTGTCCGCCCTCCGACACCGGTTACCGTCTCCCCCACCACCACCACCACTATCAACCCGACCAACGCCTCCGCCTCCGCCTCCACCTCCACCAACCCCAACACCGTGGTGCAGCCCAACCAGCTCAAACCTCAAGACCATCCGGAAGTACGATTCAAAGGACTTAACCAGGATCATCCAAGAGTGGAGCAAGACATTACCCAGCTGTAAGGTCTTGGGAGCCGGGGACGTGTTGAGGGACGTGATGGCGGAGAGTGGTTCTCACCCGGCGTGCGACCTGGAACCATGCACGAAGATCCAGGCGCAGCCCTCCACTGGGAGACTCTATCTGGAGACGGACATTGACAGAGTGAGACGGCTTGATGAGCTGCTAGCCGATGCCACCCTGGGGAAAGAGAGGAAGGAGAGAGAGACGGAAAAAAAGAGTATGGAGAGAGGAGAGGAGAGGGACAACCGGAAGGAGAGTCCACGGGAGAGAGGCGGAGACATGGGAGGTGAGAGAGGGAAGGAGAGGGAGAGGCGAAAGGAAAGCCACCGGGAGAAAGACGGAGGAATGCAGGACAGAAAGGGAAAGGATAAAGGGAAAGAACGGCCCTGGGAGAGAGAGAGAATGACGGGAAGAGGGAGGGAGAAGGAGGAGAAAGGGACAATTGCCAGTTCTGAGCCTTCTCTTCTTCCTCCTCCTCTTCCTGCTCCTCAAGAAGCAGCATCCAGGGCGAGGAGGAGTAAGCCCTGTCCTGTCTTCAGCTGGCCAGAGGGCTTTCCCAGAATGTCCTCCAGGTCGACCTCACTGCCCAGACCTGTCATTAACACTGTGAGTATACTGTCCAGACCTGTCATTAACACTGTGAGTTCACTGTCCAGACCTGTCATTAACACTGTGAGTTCACTGCCCAGACATGTCATTAACACTGTGAGTTCACTGCCCAGACCTGTCATTAACACTGTGAGTTCACTGCCCAGACCTGTCATTAACACTGTGAGTATACTGTCCAGACCTGCCATTAACACTGTGAGTTCACTGCCCAGACCTGTCATTAACACTGTGAGTATACTGTCCAGACCTGTCATTAACACTGTGAGTTCACTGTCCAGACCTGTCATTAACACTGTTAGTATACTGCCCAGACCTGCCATTAACACTGTGAGTTCACTGCCCAGACCTGTCATTAACACTGTGAGTTCACTGCCCAGACCTGTCATTAACATGTGAGTTCACTGTCCAGACCTGTCATTAACACTGTGAGTTCACTGCCCAGACATGTCATTAACACTGTGAGTTCACTGCCCAGACCTGTCATTAACACTGCGAGTTCACTGCCCAGACCTGCCATTAACACTGTGAGTTCACTGCCCAGACCTGTCATTAACACTGTGAGTATACTGTCCAGACCTGTCATTAACACTGTGAGTTCACTGCCCAGACCTGTCATTAACACTGTGAGTATACTGTCCAGACCTGTCATTAACACTGTGAGTATACTGTCCAGACCTGTCATTAACACTGTGAGTTCACTGCCCAGACCTGTCATTAACACTGTGAGTTCACTGCCCAGACCTGTCATTAACACTGTGAGTATACTGTCCAGACCTGTCATTAACACTGTGAGTTCACTGTCCAGACCTGTCATTAACACTGTGAGTATACTGCCCAGACCTGTCATTAACACTGTGAGTTCACTGTCCAGACCTGTCATTAACACTGTGAGTTCACTGTCCAGACCTGTCATTAACACTGTGAGTATACTGTCCAGACCTGTCATTAACACTGTGAGTATACTGCCCAGACCTGTCATTAACACTGTGAGTTCACTGTCCAGACCTGTCATTAACACTGTGAGTTCACTGTCCAGACCTGTCATTAACACTGTGAGTATACTGCCCAGACCTGTCATTAACACTGTGAGTATACTGTCCAGACCTGTCATTAACACTGTGAGTTCACTGTCCAGACCTGTCATTAACACTGTGAGTATAGTGCACAGACCTGTCATTAACACACTGGGTATACTGCCCAGACCTGCCATTAACACTGAGTATACTGTCCAGACCTGTCATTAACACACTGGGTATACTGCCCAGGCCTGTCCTTAACACTGAGTATACTGCCCAGACCTGTCATTAACACTGAGTATACTGCCCAGACCACTAGCGTAGCCAGACTTGGCTCATTGGGTGTGCCACGGAAAGACAGGGTATGCCAGGGGGCGGACCATTTGGGGGTCGGCCGCAAGGCCGCCGCCAAAAAAAGATTTGGGCCTTTTCAAACCAGATTTAGAGGAATATTAAGATAGGACCATATGACCATAACCATCAATGTTTGCTCCTTTTCGCACTCATTATTAGCAGGTAGAAGCAGTCAATTAAATTGTATTTTTTGGCAACATGTAAAACCACTTTGGTATCTCAAAAAAGTCTCACCTACTTTTTCCAATGAGTGTTCTAGTCGGGAAAGAACGCAAGTTTGGTTGGCATGCAGGTTCGTCTACTGCAGAGAGATCTGTAGCGTTCTCAGTGTCCTCTGACTGCTGCTGCACAAACAATCAGTGTGTTTTTGGCTGCGTACCCCCGCTGTTATTAATGTCATTGTTTCGGCTGCATCATCTTCATCATCGTCTGTCTCTCCACTGTCCACCACCAAGCGTTCACACCCAAAGCGCTTTTTTCAGTCAGAACGCTATGAAAATCATGTTGAGAGCGCTTCCATTGTGCACAAAACACAGCGCACGGAGCGTTTTTTTTTTACTCAGTTTGTTTTTCCCCTGTAGTCGCGTGCAGTACGGATCAGAACACAACGATCACACGGCCGGTAGCCAGCTAGTTTTGTCTGTTTGATGTTGTTCACTGTCCACATGAAAGCCAGATTATTGCTAATTCTGGCAGCAACAGAGGTTGAAAATCCCTCGGGAGGAGAAAAGGTAGGCTACAGTAGGAAGAGTGAAAAAGACGATCAGGACGCTTTTCCTCAATGTTCAATTTTTTCATCTTAAAAAGTAAACGCCCACAGCGCTCCTCCAAAAACAACAGACGCCACCAGCGCTGAAACGCCAGGTGCGTTCATTAAAAGAGGAGCACATCTAGCGCGTCCTTACATAGAGAATGAATTGCAGAAAGACATTGGCAGCTCCAAAAACGCTTTGGTCTCAATGGCCGACAGGCTGTGCATGACAGCTGATGTGTTTTGCAGACAGACAAAAAAAACTTAATTTTTCCCCCTTTCTGTCTGGGTGCGCCAGCTGCCTGTGTGGGTGGCATTTGCACACCCAGGCGCACCCGTGGCTACGCGCATGGCCCAGACCTGTCATTAACACTGAGTATACTGCCCAGACCTGTCATTAACACTGAGTATACTGCCCAGACCTGTCATTAACACTGAGTATACTGCCCAGACCTGTCATTAACACTGAGTATACTGCCCAGACCTGTCATTAACACTATCATGTTTGAAGGGACATTGAAATGTATGCAAGGCCTGACTGACTGTTGGAACTCTAAAAACAATAATAAGGATTCTTCAATGATGAATAGAAGTGTAGAAAACAAAAAACAAGAAGTGTACAAAGTGTATCAGTATAAAACACTAGAACGCTCCATTCAGCAGGCGAAGACGCCTGCAGTTTGCCACTGGTGCGTGCGAGGCCTGCGCTTTTACATGTCACTGTGGGACACTATGACATCGCTGATGATGTCATAGACATTGGGCGTGTTCGAATACCTCTACTAAGCCTACTTTTTGTACTCAAATTGAGTAGGTAGTGTGTTCACACTGTACAGTACATAAATTTTGTGTAGGCGACATTTTCCCGGAAGTATACTAAATTCGCAAGAATTTCGTAGTAGACAGTGGGTGTGTACTCTGCTATACTCATCCGCCCATAATGCATTGCGACTTCACAGTGGAGGGAAAAACGAAGAAAAAGATCTTCTGCTGCCAGCCTACCACGGTACGTTTTTACAATTTTCACACGCTATTTCATCACTAAATTCACTTCTGTCACCATTTGAGGCGGGTAACCAGTGGTGTATATGAATAATTTGGCATCTTTACCAAAAAAAGAAAAAAAAAAAGCTCCAGACACGGCTTGCTAGCAGCCATCGTCTGCGGGGAAAAAGGCTCGTCTATCCGGATAACTTGGCCCCGTTCCCCGTAGATGGCCCCGTTCGAGTCTGCTCAATGGTGCTTAGCTAACCTTGGCCTTAAGTTAACACAGGCTAACGTAAACTGAAAAACGTTAGCGTAATACGCTAACATTAGCATAATACGTTAACGTTCGCTAACATGGCACCGGCGTTAGATAACTGCAACTGAATGTGTAACGTTAACGGTGATTAGTACCATGTAGTGGTGCTCACATAGGCCTGCCTGTTTTTCTCCCCTCACAGTCACACTGACTGCACAACAATGGCAGAGGGCCATGGTACCACAAGGAACTACAATTGTGAGTAATGTGGCTTATGTGACCAAATAATAATAGAACGACAGGGTTATAATTAATAATGAACGTGTAAGTGTTGTTGAACAGGGCTTAGCATCAGCGTAGCACCGGTAGCAGCGTTACCAAAGTTGTATGTGTCATCAATAACGTGCATATCGTTTGTTTATTCAGGGGGAGATGAAGACACCAGGCGCCTCATCAAGTGGAGGGGAGATAACGAAGCCTTGTTTACTCGAATGAGGAACACAGCCGTAAAAGGCTTTGAGTAAGAACATTGAACATGTAATTTTCATGTGCATGGTTCATTATTATATATTTAAGCAACGTTACTGTTCTGCTCTCCTGAGATGTATAGCTAATTGTACATATTGCTAGTGGCCAGTTAGGTTTGTTGTTATATTAAAGGGATCAATTCAATCACCACAGGATGAGAAAACAAAACCAGACAAATATATTAAAGTGGCTGGTAGATTTGAGGCACACTATTGTAACTTGTCAGGATTACACTCAGGCACACAATAACAGCATGCACAGAACCCCAGACAATCTAACATACTAGCCCGCTACAATATAATGATTTACTATTTAGTGACTGGTGAATTTGAACAGTCTTTATTTAGCTGGTAGATGTTCACATATAAATGCTTATCTAAAGTGTATGCCAATTTGTCCAATGCTTGCAGGGTCTTCATCAAGGAGTACAGCCTTGAAGGGAAGGTCGAGGCTGGCTGGGTGAAAAAGAAGTGGGAGAACCTCAAGCAGAAATACAAGGTGAGCTGAAGTATCAAAAGCACTACAGTCTTGATGTTTAGCAGCTCAAAAAGTTCAGGGTCAGTCAAACTGCAATGACCCACTTCTACAGGTCTGTACTCTCTATTGAGTGTTCTTACTTTCTCTATGCTTGTCTGGTTTGGTCACACAACTACTCAGGACAAGACTCGGCTGGAAAGAGTAGTACGCCGAGCATCTAAAATCATCGGCTGTAGTCTCCCCTCACTTACATCACTGTAGTCTCCCCTCACTTACATCACTGTAGTCTCCCCTCACTTACATCACTGTAGTCTCCCCTCACTTACATCACTCTTTTCCACAAGAATAATCAGGAAGGCTAAAAAAAATCATAGCAGACAACTCTCATCCGGCACACTACCTCTTTAATCTCCTCCCATCAGGCAGGAGATACAGAAGCATCAAGAGCAAAACATCTGGCTTCAGAGATAGCACCTACCTCCAAGCCATTAGACATCTGAACTTGCACTGATTCATTGATTATGTCTGACCTATTGCACTTTAAACTGTATGCACTACTGCTGACTACGATGCTGCTGGATACTGTTCCTGAATGTTATTTTGTTCTTGCGTTATTGTTTGTATATGGTGTGCTGCTGCTGCACTGTCTTGTCTTTTTTGTCTGAGAGCGAACCAAGACAAATTCCTATCAACTTTGTTGACATGGCAATAAATTGATTGAATCTTGAATCTTATGCGTTCACGTTATTAGTGAATAGCCGAAACAGACGCGGAAAAGGAAAGCAGAAGTGACGGAAAAGCCACGTCACTTCCTTTTCCGCGTCTATTTCAACCATCACGTGACCATTCCACTGAGGCAGGTGCATCACTGGACACAAAGACATTGCAGAGAGTGGAACATAGCTGCCCTAAATTCAAGCACTTTCAATGAGCCATTTTTACAAACCTTTATGGCATTGATTTTTTTTTATTCACAAACTTTCAAGGACCAGTGGGAACCCTGTTGTTAAAGCGGTGCATTATGTTTATCCTAATATCCAACCCCCCACCCCGTGTCTTGTTTTGTAGGAATTGAAGGCACCACGCATGCACGGGTGTGAGCACGGAGGGAGGAGAGGCCACTGCTGCAAGCTGGAAGTGGTTCGATGCGATGGACGAGGTGATGGGGCACAGACCATCCATAGCCCCATCGAACCTCATCGCATCAGCTACAACAGCTGTAGCAGTGGTCTCTCCTCCACAGGAAGAGAGCTGCACTCCAGCCAGGAGGAAGCGGGATCTGGAGTTGGGCTCCATCCTTCAGGAGTTCCAGGAGAGGGAAGACGCTAAAGAACGGAGAGCAGAAGAAAGAGATGAGAGGAGAGAGAGGGAGTTCCAGGAGAGAGCAGAAGAAACGGAGAGAGAAAGAAGAGAAGAAGAGAGAAGATACAATGAGAGGAGGGAGAGAGAGTGGAGAGAGTGGGTTGAAAGGAGAGAGCAAGCAGAACGGCGCGATAGAGAGGAGAGGCTGAGAGAGAGTCAAGCTAGGGAGGAGAGACTGCTCATGTTTATGCAGTCATTTCTGCAGAAAAAATAAAAAGGCTTCCCCCTTTTTATTTTTTCTGCAGAAATGACTTGTACTGATTTTGTTCATTTGTTAAGTTATGTTAAGTTAATTTGTTAAGTTATGTTCATATTTTATATTTTTGCAGAAAAAGGAAAAGAAAAAAATCTCGTTTTATAAGTTTATACCTCTACTGTTACTGTTAATTGAGAATTACAGTTCTAAATAAATGAAACAAACAAAATATTATAGCTTTGTCAGTGCTTTCTCTCTCTTTTTAAACAATGTTCAGGTTTTGCTTTCGTTTCCAAAAGAATATACTCCTGAAAAGTGCTTGATTTTCAACATGATCAGGTCTTTCAAAATAATTACACACACTAAAGAAGGCTAGATAAGTCCTGTTGATCTGTTACTCTGGAAAAGAGCAAGCAGGTTTAGGTAGGATCCACTGGAGGTCACAGGTGCACTGTGCAGTGAGGAATTTAACACATGAAGACAACGTTGTAAAAATCATTCAATCCAATGTGCACTTGTGAAGGCTAAGGGGTCCCAGGTTTCAGCAGCAAGTTAATTTAAGTAGCCTATTCATGTTTTCTGTATTCATCACTAAAATGGTAACTATATAAATTACCCATGACTCATATAGAGAATTCAGAATCAGCTTTATTGTTATTATGTAGTATGTAGTGTTAGTCTGTAATCATACAAGGGATTTGACTTGCACAGTTACAGACAGTACATTTGATAATTTATTTGATGTTAGCTAATGTGTTCTTAAAATGTGCCTATAATTGATAACACTTTTCCCTCCTCTTTTCTCATCCGGGCTTGGGACCGGCTATGGCAGAGTTAAAAAGTGCTTCACATACAGTATCCCGAGGATTAGACTGTAGTGGCAAAAAAAAAGCAGTATTCCCTATGGATGTAGACTGGAAAAATAAATAAAAATACATCAGTAATCCCTAGGATGTAGACTGGAAGATTTTTTTTTTTTTTTTTTTTTTTTACATAAGCAACACATTGCTGTCCACCAGATGCCTTCCGCTGCCCTTCCTCCTCCATCTTCCTCTGCCCTCAAAGGTAGTCATGTTCCTGCAGGACAGGGATCTGCTCCACCGGCGCAGACACCGCAGCTGCAAGCCTGCCTCTCAGTGTGTCCCCAGACCTCTGGACTGGCTCATCCGCCTCTTCACCCTCATCACCACCATCTTCATCATCACCATTTTCCCCTGGCTCCAAAATGTCCCCATTGCTGATGCAGAGGTTGTGGAGGAACAGACAGGTAATTATCACCTCTGAGGCAAAATCCACCTTCACCTCCAGTGCCTTCAGGAAGATGGAGCGCCACCTGGTCTTCAGGATGCCAAATGCCCTCTCCACCACACACCTTGCCCTGGACAGGCTTCTGTTGAATCTTGCCTCAACAGCATTCCGGACAGGTTCACGGAATGGGGTCATAAGGGGGATTGGTTGCGCCAAGCATGGGTACCCTCCGTCACCGATGAGGTACCATCCAGGAGGTGGGAAGAGCTGGTGGACGTACAGAGGGCTGTTCTTGAGGACCCTGGCGTCATGCACAGAGCCAGGGAAGCCAACAAAGGCGTCGAGGAAACGCTCCTTGTGGTCACACACCGCCTGAAACTGGATGGAGTGGAACAGTTTCCTATTAAAATAATCCCCTGCAAACTGTGCAGGGGGGACGATGCGGACGTGGCACCCATCAATGCTCCCCGCCACGCGGCTGAATGCTGGGGAACCAGACAGCCTCTGGAAACCAGCCCCAATCTCCTCCAGCTCATCCAAGGTGGGGAAGCGGATGACCCTCCTAAATATGGCCTGGATGCCCCTGCTGACCCGGTGCACCATGTCGTGGACAGTGGTGCGGGGGACATCAAATGCCTCTGACACAACCCTGTACGAGGTGGCACTAGCTAGCCAGTAGCAGAAGACCAGGACCTCCATTGGCTTCCCCCATCCATGGTCGGTCACAGTCTCCCCCTGCAGTAGGTGGATCAGGTTCTGCAGGGTTGGCCTGGACAGTCGGAAGTCCTTCCGAAGGTCTCCCTCCCCAAAATACAGCCGCAACAGGGGAACATGGGGATTTAGCCTGTTGTATGGCCCTCTTGCAACCTGCAATGATATTTATGAAATTATTTGACTGTTTATTCTTGTTTTTATCAAATTACTATTCACTGACTATTATTATGATTATTATTAGGATTTAGGATTACTTTATTGTTTAATTATACATATATCACATCACATATCTATCCATGATCAAACATACTGAGCATGAGGTTGCCTTAAATATCACTTAGCTAATGTAGTCATGAGTCTGTCAGTGTTCTGATGGTAGAGATTTCTCGCCAACTTAACATCACATTATTATGCTGTCTGAGCTAGTGAGCTAAACAAAACAAACATTAGCTGAAGTAACATTAGTTAGATAATATCCCACTTACTTCTGGGGGGTATCCAAACAGCATAGTGTACAGCTGAATATACCGCAGATGACGACGAGCTCTTCGTTGTCTGATGAGACCATCATTAATCCGAGGCATATTGGCGATAGGAGTCTGACCTTCTGCACACTGTACAGAAGAGGAACGCAGCTTGTTTTGTTTCAAAATGCTCTTTCAAGTCTCCGAAAACCAATGGTCGCGCAACAGACAGAAGGAGGCGTCATTTTTGATCAATTGACCTATGAATGAAGTCAATTCACCCGTTGTCAGGCGGTTGCCAGGCGATTTTTTTGTAAATGTGATATTTGTACAGAGCGAAATGTCCAATAGTGGCGCAGCAGAAAGAAGGAGGCGTCATTTTTGACCAATGAATTAAGTCAATTCACCCGTTGTCAGGCGTTTTTTTATGTGATACGTGTACAGAGTGAGGTAGCGCTGTCTGCCCAGTTACAGCTCGAAACGTCACTTTAATATGTTGTCCACCGGCTCAACATCATCTAGGTGCTCCCGTCGGAGTAGTGAGGGTAGCTGCGGGTCCCCTGGTGCAGAGTTAACGTTTAAAAACCAGGCGTTATTTTTGATAAACTGACATCATTACGGGACTCTACATTGAATAGGTTTGTCCACTTATAATTTTTAAACGTTCATTAACGTGCCATATTAACATTTGTAGAGCTAAAGAATAACAGCTTTCATTCTGATTTTCAGCCCTGGTCGGCGGCCATGTTGCTGAATTCTACTCTCCCGAGCTGGTGCGAAATGCATTCTGGGACCATGCTGTAGACTGTAGTGTAAACACCTCGCATACATAATTTCATATTTAGTAGTTAGTATACAGTAGATAGTCGTTGAGAAAGAGTAGACAGTAGGCTAGTAGAGGTATTCGAACACAGCCATTGTGACAACAGTGACATCAGAGTGTCGTGACCATCACTGATGACATCACTGATTATGTCATAGACATTGTGACATCACTGATGATGTCATAGACATTGTGACATCATCAGTGGGACACAAATTTAAACAGACACACAGAGCCCACTTCCTTTTCTTCTTCTTATGGCTTTCCGGCAGACTGGATGCCTTGCGGCACATTGCTGCCTCTCACAGTTAGGCTTACTCCCTTTTTTTTATATATATATATATATATATATATATATATATATATATATATAGATGATGATGATGATGATGATGATAATGGACTAAAACAATGTGCATTGGAGCCACAAATAAAAAAGAACATTGGCTAAGACTGGAAATAATATTGGGTATTAGTTGTGTAATTCATGCTGTTGTAAATAATTACAGTGAATGATATCAAAGACAAACGTGGTTCATCCAGCAGATGTAACAGTAGCTGTTTCTTCATCCAGCAGATGTAACAGTAGCTGTTTCTTCATCCAGCAGATGTAACAGTAGCTGTTTCTTCATCCAGCAGATGTAACAGTAGCTGTTTCTTCATCCAGCAGATGTAACAGTACCTGTTTCTTCATCCAGCAGATGTAACAGTAGCTGTTTCTTCATCCAGCAGATGTAACAGTACCTGTTCCTTCATCCAGCAGATGTAACAGTAGCTGTTCCTTCATCCAGCAGATGTAACAGTAGCTGTTCCTTCATCCAGCAGATGTAACAGTACCTGTTCCTTCATCCAGCAGATGTAACAGTAGCTGTTTCTTCATCCAGCAGATGTAACAGTAAGCTGTTCCTTCATCCAGCAGATGTAACAGTAGCTGTTCCTTCATCCAGCAGATGTAACAGTAGCTGTTTCTTCATCCAGCAGATGTAACAGTACCTGTTCCTTCATCCAGCAGATGTAACAGTAGCTGTTTCTTCATCCAGCAGATGTAACAGTACCTGTTCCTTCATCCAGCAGATGTAACAGTAGCTGTTTCTTCATCCAGCAGATGTAACAGTAGCTGTTCCTTCATCCAGCAGATGTAACAGTACCTGTTCCTTCATCCAGATGTAACAGTAGATGTACATTGCTGGAAACCAGGAGCCAAATTATCCATATTCAAAGCTTTGATATATTACATCACATGAAATTTGATTTGAGTCTTTTCCTTTTTTTGCTTAACACATTCACTGCCAGCCTTTTTTTTTTTTACTGTAGGTAGCTTTTGCCAGAGGGTTTTTTTGAGGATTCTGGCTCATTTTACAAGAGCCAAGGATAATTTTCTGCTTGGAGTTTGTCAACACAAAGTTCACAAAAGTACTAATAGAATGTGTGCTTTCTCTGTCTAAAAGAGTTAGTTTGTAGAGTTAGTAGTTATGTAGATATTAGCCGTTGAGTACAGCATGGTTTCAGCGTCTGAGACAAAAAGCTGAGATAATCGCAGTTTTGTGAAATTCAATATCAAACAGTCACTTTAACCATTTATTTTTGGCATCAGTGAGACATCAGACATAAACAATATAGTTCTGAACAGTAATTTCCTCCATAGCAGCACCCGCACCCCCTCTCCTTACAACTCCTCCCTCCGTGGGCGTGTCTGGTGGATTTCAGCAGCGTTTGTCAGTCACAAGCCAGTCTCTCCTGCCTGTCTGAGCAGTGAGCAGCAGCCTCCCTGTCTGGCGGCCCCTCGTCGGCGAGCGTGGATGTGGCTTAATCCGTTCTTGGATTTTCGGTTGAGAGCTTTGACGAAGCCTTGTGTGACTCTAGGCTTTATGCTGCGCGCTTCAAAGTGTGCTTTCCACCCAGTCCACCTTTGGAACCCCCCACCGCCGTGCGCCCGTGTGAAAGGTTTTCGCCTACAGTATGAGAATGAGGCTCGTTCGCTTCTGGGTCCTCGGTTGAGCTCAGCTGGAATGCGTGCGTTTCTGGCCAAACAACACTCAATAGTCTGAGCACCGTCGCCACTCAGTGGGTCGGCGGAATGGATTGCACACGCCCGGCGGCTCTAACAGTATAATAGAAGATGCAAAAGGGCCAGATCAACGATCCACCGTCAAAAAAAAAAAAACGGATTCTGCTTGACATATCAGTACGTCGTTGGCAGTTAACGTGTTAATTGCATCTGACAGATGACCCACTCACCATGTACAAAACTGAATCTGACAAAGTGATTATTCATTAAGTTGATGTGCATGGGAGGGAGGGGAGGGTATTTTTGTATGCACATGGGCAGCTATATGTACTGTATTTTTGACCATACTTTCTCTCTCTCACACACACACACACACACACGCACGCACGCACGCACGCACACACATACACACACACACACACACACACACACACCATAACCCAAACCCACGGTGTGAATCAATCTTTTCCAATACTATACGCATTTTCATAGCCAGGTTTTGCTCTTAAGGAATGATAAAGGTGTATATATTCCTTCTCATTTAAATGCATTAGCCCCACACTTACCTTCTAAGCATCCAACAGAGAGATACAGTATATTCCTTCTTATTTAAATGCATTAGCCCCACACTTACCTTCTAAGCATCCAACAGAGAGATATATATATTCCTTCTCATTTAAATGCATTAGCCCCACACTTACCTTCTAGCATCCAACAGAGAGATATATATATTCATTCTCATTTAAATGCATTAGCCCCACACTTACCTTCTAAGCATCCAACAGAGAGATATATATATTCCTTCTCATTTAAATGCATTAGCCCCACACTTACCTTCTAAGCATCCAACAGAGAGATATATATATTCCTTCTCATTTAAATGCATTAGCCCCACACTTACCTTCTAAGCATCCAACAGAGAGATGTATATATTCCTTCTCATTTAAATGCATTAGCCCCACACTTACCTTCTAAGCATCCAACAGAGAGATATATATATTCCTTCTCATTTAAATGCATTAGCCCCACACTTACCTTCTAAGCATCCAACAGAGAGATATATATATTCCTTCTCATTTAAATGCATTAGCCCCACACTTACCTTCTAAGCATCCAACAGAGAGATATATATATTCCTTCTCATTTAAATGCATTAGCCCCACACTTAATAATAAATAATAATAATAGATGGGACTTATATAGCGCTTTTCCATAGCTCAAAGACGCTTTACAATAGGCTACACAAAAACTAAACACTGGGGGGCGGGGGGTGACGTTAGTAAACATATAACGACAGAGATGACACTAAACACTGAGTACTATGTGGGGGGGGGGGGCGATAGTGGTGAGACAAGACAGTAGACAGAGACAGCAAGCAAGGATGGGGGGAGGGAGCAGAGGGACTAAGGGAAGGCGGTGGAAAAGAGATGGGTTTTGAGGCGGGAGTGGAAGACTGTGAGGGACTCTGAGGTTCTGATTTCTTGGGGAAGGGCGTTCCAGAGTCTGGGAGCTGCCCGAGAGAAAGCTCTGTCCCCAAAGCTGCGGAGTTTGGACTTGGGGGTGGAAAGGAGGTCGGCTGAGGAGGATCTGAGGGACCGGGAGGGTTGGTAGGGGGAGAGGAGGTCTGTGAGGTAAGGGGGGGCCAGTTGATGAAGGGCTTTGTAGGTGATGACCAGGATTTTGTAGTTGATGCGGTAGGGGATGGGAAGCCAGTGGAGTTCTTTGAGGACAGGGGTGATGTGGTGCCAGGATTTGGTGTGGGTGAGGAGTCGAGCTGCTGCATTCTGAACCAGTTGGAGTCTGTTGATGAGGGTGGAGTTGATGCCGTGAAGGAGTGAGTTGCAGTAGTCCAGGCGGGAGGAGATGAAGGCGTGAATGAGAGTTTCAGCAGTGGAGTGTGAGAGGGAGGGGCGAATTTTGGCAATATTACGGAGGTGGTAGAAGGAGGATTTGACGATTTGACGGATGTGGGGTTCAAGGGAAAGGGTGGGGTCGATGATGACGCCGAGATTGCGTGCCTGGGAGGAAGGGGAAACAGTGGTGTTATCGATGGTGAGGGTGGGGTTGTTGGTTTTGGAGAGAGTGGACTTGGAGCCGATGAGGAGAAGTTCTGTTTTATCACTGTTGAGTTGTAGAAAGTTTTCTTGCATCCAGGATTTGATAGCAGACAGGCAGGAGTTGATGTGGGAGAGGGGTGGGTTGTGGGGGGAGGTGGTGCTGAGGTAGATCTGGGTGTCGTCGGCATAACAGTGAAAGTCCAGGTTGAAGTGACGGAGGATCTGACCGAGGGGGAGGATGTAAGTGATGAACAGAAATGGACCGAGTACAGAACCTTGGGGGACACCATGTGAGACTATAGAGGGAGCAGAGGAGTGGTTGTGTAGGGAAATGAATTGAGAACGGTTGGAGAGGTAGGAGTGAATCCACCTGAGTGCAGTACCTTCGATACCGAGATCTTCCAATCTGGAGAGCAGGATGTTATGGTTCACGGTATCGAAGGCTGCACTCAGGTCGAGGAGGATGAGGATGGTGAGGGATCCGGAGTCGGCAGAGGTGAGGAGGTCGTTGAAGACTTTGATGAGTGCTGTTTCAGTGCTGTGGAGGGGGCGGAAACCAGATTGGAGGGGTTCGAATAAATCATTGGAGTGCAGGTGGTGTTGAAGTTGGGTGGCTACTATGCGTTCCAGGGTTTTTGAGAGGAAGGGGAGGTTGGAGATAGGCCGGTAGTGATTGAGGCAGGATGGGTCAAGACCGGGTTTCTTCAGGATGGGAGTGACGGCAGCAGTTTTGAAAGCAGAGGGGACAGTGCCATGGGAGAGTGAGGAGTTGAAGAGGTTTGTGAGGTAGGGGCAGATGACAGGAAGGCATGATTTAAGAAGGGGGGTGGGGAGGGGGTCAAGGGAGCAGGTTGTGGGTTTGAATGAGCTGATGGCAGTGGGGGGGAGGCTAGGAAAGGCAAGCGGGATGGAGAGGAGAGAAGCAGGGGTAGGGGCAGCTGGGGGGGACAGAGGCAGGGCCGATTTACACTTCATGGGCCCTGGGGCTATTCATCTCTGCAGGGCCCCCCCCTCAAGTGGAAGGGAGTGGGCGCCGCCGAAAAAAATTTGGGTGTTTTTTTTTAACCTTTTTTAGCCGTATTTAAAGGAATATCTCATTTTAAATCAACATTAGGATTATACTGTTGTGATGTCATTATTCAGTATATTCTCCTTTTCTCACTAACTTTCATGTCACCACCTGCTCTCCTGTCAGCATAAAAAAAAAAAAAAAAAACTCTCGTAACGGACAAGCCCGTCTTTTATTGTCACACGAACACCACAATACATGCATGCGGCCACAACACACTCATGCTGACGGTGGCCGGTGAAAAGTGTCCTCTGCATTTAACCCATCCAGGCATGTCCTTTCCTCCGAGGGGCAGGCCAGGAGCAGTGGTCGCTTTCTCGTACAGCGCCCGGGGACCAACTTCGGGTGTTGTCGTCACTGGTCGGATGACGATGACGATCTGATCTTCTGCATGTTTTTAGTGGGGGGGTTATATACGGAGGAACCCCCTGGGGGGTACGGGGAGAACATGCAAACTCCACACAGAGAGAAAGGCCCTTACGACGAGATACCCCACCTGGGCAGTAGGCACTGAAGATATGGGGGGGAACACAACCACAGCGCTCACAGTGTCCCAGGCGAGAATCGAACTCAGGACCTTCTAACTGTGAGGCGACAGCGCTACCGACTGCACCACCGTACCCCCATTCTAACTTACAAACACAAACTGTAGGTTTAGCCATCATGTTCTTTCATAAACAGCCTGATTGGAAAGAAAACATTGCCACTGAGATGTAGCAACAAGCACTTTTATTATTATTATTTAGTATTATTATTATTTAGTAAAAAAAAAAAAAAAAAAAAGTAAAAAAGAAAAAAAAAAAAAAAAGGGGCCCCTTGATGTCCCGGGCCCCGGGGCTTCAGCCCCGGTAAGCCCGTTGGTAAAATCGGCCCTGGACAGAGGGGACAGTGATTGGTAGAATTGAAGGAAGGCAGTGCATTGTTCAGATGAGGAGGTAGGGAAGGCGTCGGTACGGGGCTTGAGGAGGCTGTTGACGGTGGAAAAGAGGGTTTTGGGATTACGGCTGGGGTCGTTGATGATGGAGGAGAAATAGGCAGACACTTACCTTCTAAGCATCCAACAGAGAGATATATATATTCCTTCTCATTTAAATGCATTAGCCCCACACTTACCTTCTAAGCCTCCAACAGAGATATATATATATTCCTTCTTATTTAAATGCATTAGCCCCACACTTACCTTCTAAGCCTCCAACAGAGAGATATAGCAAAAAGAAGCTATTGGCCCCTTTGGCATCGGCCACCATATTAAAAATACATCCATTCTTATACTGCTGATTTAGTGCCTCGAGTCAAAGAGAGAACGACAGCTTGAATTTGAAACAATTTCACTACCCTGCTTTGCTGCCTGTGTGAAGGTAGCTTATACATCCATAATTTAACCCTAGAACACTAACGTGATTTAAAGTCACACCATCACTAACGTCGGGTGTATTTCACCCGATGCAATATACCCCATAAAACATACTTCTCATCAAAATATCTTAAAGTACAACAATACATGGCAAATTGAGGTACTCTTCTTTTGTTTTTAAATGTGAAATATCCATAGATTGTATAATAGAACTGGATAATGTCAGCGTGACGTCACCCATTGGGTTTTGATAGCAGAAAATGAGGCTTGAATCTCCCGCTTCCTGCTCATCGTTGATTGGTTGAATGGATTAACTTTACACGGAAGTACGGGGAGAGAGGGCTGTTAAACACTAGTAGAAGAAGAAGAAGGAGGAGGGGGCGGCTGCCCCTAGCGGCTGCCGGGGGAGTTTCCGAATTTGTCTCACAGGCTTGAACGACTGCCATCTTGTTGTTCGCTTCTGTTTGCTAGCTTGCTCGCTGGCTGGCTGGTTGCAGTGGTGAAATGGTCCAGGACAACAAATATAATAACTTTTAGTCCGAAGGTATGGGCGAGTAGGAGTCCAGCCAGCCGACCACCGTCTTGTCCGAGGCCTGGCCAAGAGACCATGGTGTGGTGTGATCCTGGTGCATTGTGCCTGGTGTGAGTCTCCAGCCTGCTAGCTGCTGCTAAGCCTCCACAAGGTAAACTGCTATTATACTTATCTCTGGGCAAACTCTAAAATTTATAACTGAGGTGGATTTGGTCGCGCACTTGGTGCTCTGCTATGTTGGACTCGTTGGACTGTTTGAGTGATGCTCATGTTTGTAAGCTAACGCTAGCTCGATTAGCATCCTGTGCTAACGTGTGAGCACCGTTATAGCCTACTTTAACTGAAATTTGGTGGCGTTATGTTATAGCAATTAATATAACACGGTGTTGTTTGTTTCTTCAAGGGATGGCCGTCGGAGTACCATGGTGGAGCAGGAACAGCACAACAGAACAGAGGCACATTGTCCCTTGGTCAAATTATTTGTGAAAATGAATGCTACGTTTTGATTCCCATGTGCATATTACTGTGAGAATATTGCTGATCATCAGTTGTTCAACCTAAGATATTGCAATAACATAAGCTAAATGCTGACAGATTTGAGACTTTTGATATATTTACTTTGAACCATTTGGTATGTATCTGCCAGTGTGTTTTTGTCAATAAACATTGCCAACAAAGAACCTTGTTGTGTAGGCTATGTGCTAATTAAATCATGTACCCGAATGTACCGCAAATCTCATAGAACAAGCCCATTATAGTTGTCTGGTCAGAGCAGGCAGGTTGTTAATAAGATGTGATATAAAGATATTTGATGTCGAGTGAACCAGCTTCGACCAAATGACCAGGAAGAAGAATGAAGATGGAGAACCAACCGACTGCTTCAAATCAACGAATGATTTATATTTATTGAAATATGGTTAGCTGTAACAATTCGACATAAACAAAGGCTACACCATGCAACATATATTTTGATATCATTCAAACTTAAAGAATGGTTAATTTTCCACCATGGTAGGCTGTACTGCTGTGAAATGGTTACCTATATTTGTATCAAGTGTTGCTTGGTAGATTATCTATATATGCCTAATTTACCAGTAGACATATTAGTGCAAGACCTTAGGCTATGTTGAGTTCTATCGATCTGATAAAGTATGTTTTAAAATAAGGATAACAAATTGCTGAGCTTGGCGGATGCCTCAAGACAAGTATGTATAATTTTTAAATGTCCAATACCATACAGAAAAGCAAATTGAACAAACGACCAACAGCATTCATGTCTGCAAAAACTTGTGATGTTATGTCACGTTGACATATAACCTTATGACGCTTACTGTATAACATGGACAGACCATTTAACGTTAGGCTACTTTACATACCGTTAGATAACGTTAAATGGTCCGCCATGTTATGAGCGTCACGTTACATGTATGCCATCTATACAGTTACGTGTGTCTACTAACATTATTAAAATATCATAAAGTAGCGCTATTTTCTGATAATTTGCTAAAGTATGACTTGCTATCTGCTAGCCATACTAGCCTTGTTTTGCTAGGTTTTCTTATTCGTGTACTTTCCGCAGACTAGATGCGTTTGCGGCACATTGCTGCCTCTAACGGGCGGAAGTATTACTGTTTCCCAATATCCAAAGTATATCGCCTATTTTCCTCGGAATGGGGCTATAATTAAAAAAACTGGGGCCTTGAGAGCATGAAAAATACTTGAAATTGTTTTTTCAGACCATAAACTCATTTGTAAAGTGTTTATTTAAGACAGAGACCGAGAGAGAAGTTGGCTCGTTTCACATAGAGTTGAATGGACGTTCAGGGATGATGTTACACAAGCTGCGCCCCCCACTGGCCATTTGAGAGTATGGCAACTTCCGCATTGGCCTCAAAAAGAGACTGGCTGTAATGGGGACTGGAAATATCACAAAAAACACAAAAAAGTTTATTATGGGGGACACTATAAAAAATATGTCAAATTCGGGAAAAATGAGTTAATCGTTATAAAAAAAATCCCCCCCCCCCCCCAAAAAAAAAACAGGAGCTCCCAACTTCTCCTTCGGTCCACCCATTCATGGGACTTGTGTGGTGAAAAAAAAAAAAAAGTCACCACAATACCATTAACCCTAACCCGAAGATATTTTACCCTCTATCACTAACGTCGGGTGAAAATCACCTGAACACGTAGCCGGTAGAAAAAACGATGAATGGGAGCAGGGAAACAAACATTCAATGACGTCAGTGAGCATCCTGAAGGTACCTAAGGACCCGCCCACCTCAGATAGCAGCAAGACAATGAAAATCACGTGAATTCAATTGTCCGGGTGAAAATCACCCGACATTAGTGTTCTATGGTTAAACGCTCTCTTCCATCTATTTCTGTGCTTTTTGAGCCTGTTTTGCACTGTTGTAGTAGTATATATATATATATATATATATATATATATATATGTGGCTGCTGCTGTAAATGGATGGACCCTTGAGCACATATCAGACAGGAAGGAAACACTGTGATGCTGGGATGGAGCTCCTGATGCTTCCTGATTAGAATTCCCACTGTTCAGTCCATGAGTGGGTGTACATGTACATGGACTGTATGTACATGTATTGTATGCACTGAAGGAACACATGTGGCATCAACAGAGAAGACTGCACGTACAGCGCCTTGGGATAACTCATGTTATGATTTGGCGCTATATCAATATGAATTTGATTGATTGATTGATTGATTGATTGATTTTCACACAGTTGGAGATTGAGATTGAGACTGGACTAGTTGACTGACAAAGAGAGTATGTGCTTAAATGGAGAGTCCACACAGTGTCACAGTGTGTGGACAAACATGGCTGCCAGCAGCAGCATGCGTTTCACAGACAATGTGAACACTGTGACTTCCACTAATGTATCCGTCACAACAAGCTCAAGAACGGCAATAAAAATGGCCACTGAATAATGATGTTGAATCAAGGTTAATTTAGCAACAAAACATAAGGTCGATATATGATGTCTATCCATGAATGAGCCTGTATCCACGTTAACTCGGCTGCAGATCATCACTCGCTGCTGCCTTCCAGGGACGCCCTTCCACTCCTTCTCCTTCTGCAGGCTCGCCCTCCCCACACAGAGGGCTTTCTCCAGTCTCGCCATCCCCACACCCTCCTCCCTCTCTCCAGTCTTGCCCTCCCCACACCCTCCTCCCTCTCTCCAGTCTCACCCTCCCCACACCCTCCTCCATCTCTCCAGTCTCGCCCTCCTCACACATGGCTTTCTCCAGTCTCGCCATCCCCACACCCTCCTCCCTCTCTCCAGTCTTGCCCTCCCCACACCCTCCTCCCTCTCTCCAGTCTCACCCTCTCCACACCCTCCTCCCTCTCTCCAGTCTCGCCCTCCTCACACAGAGGGCTTTCTCCACTCTCGCCCTCCCCACACCCTGCTCCCTCTCTCCAGTCTCGCCCTCCCCACACAGAGGGCTTTCTCCAGTCTCACCCTCCCCACACCCTCCTCCCTCTCTCCAGTCTCACCCTCCCCACACCCTCCTCCCTCTCTCCAGTCTTGCCCTCCCCACACCCTCCTCCCTCTCTCCAGTCTCGCCCTCCCAACACCCTCCTCCCTCTCTCCAGTCTCACCCTCCCCACACCCTCCTCCCTCTCTCCAGTCTCACCCTCTCCACACAGAGGGCTCTCTCCAGTCTCGCCCTCCCCACACCCTCCTCCCTCTCTCCAGGCTCACCCTCCCCACACCCTCCTCCCTCTCTCCAGGCTCACCCTCCCCACACAGAGGGCTCTCTCCAGGCTCGCCCTCCCCACACCCTCCTCCCTCTCTCCAGGCTCGCCCTCCCCACACCCTTCTCCCTCTCTCCAGGCTCACCCTCCCCACACCCTCCTCCCTCTCTCCAGGCTCACCCTCCCCACACAGAGGGCTCTCTCCAGGCTCGCCATCCCCACACCCTCCTCCCTCTCTCCAGGCTCACCCTCCTCACACAGAGGGCTCTCTCCAGGCTCACCCTCCCCACACCCTCCTCCCTCTCTCCAGGCTCTCCCTCCCCTCACAGAGGGCTGGTGGGAGGGAGAGGGGATTACTGAGCGTTGTCTCATTCAGCTGCTATGAGTCATCCTGCTGTATCACTCGCACTGTTTGTAACACTCACAAGCCTGAGCCCGGCACACACACACGCACACACACAAGCACACACACACGCACACACGCACGCACACGCACACACACACACGCACACACACGCACACACACACGCACACACACACACACACACGCACATGCACACACACGCACGCACGCACACACACACACACACACACACACACACACACACACACACAGACAGACAGACGCACACACATTCACGCGCACACACACGCACACACACACACACACACACACACTGTCACAAACCATATGTTGAATCATGCGTACCTGAGATTCGTTACACCTAATTGCATCCTTGATTATAAACCCTGAGGCTAGCTGGATCTCCATGTCTTGTTCTTCAATCCCCCCCATACACACTCACACTCACACACACACACACCTACACACACACACACACACACACACACACACACACACACACACACACACACACACCTATACACACACAAACACCTACACACACACACACACACACACACACACCTATACACACACAAACACCTACACACACACACACACACACACACCTACTGCACACACACACACACACACACACACACACGGTACTCCTAAAGATGATGATTATGAACACATTTGAAACGGTATAGTGCCACTCCTGCTGCTGCTGCTGCTCCTGCTGCTGCTGCTGCTGCTGCTGCTCCTGCTGCAGCGATATTGAAAGTGTGATGGTGACACAGATGTGTAGTGACTTTGTGGCCTACCTTGGCACACAGCAGCACATATATATGTGCCTTCCCAGCATGTGTGGAATCTGATCCAGAGGATCCATTGAGTAATTGGTTCTGCACCAAGAACTCAGCCCAAGTGGTCCTCTTGTGTGTAAGCCACGTCATGCATAATGCATGTGTAAGAATCACATGTGTGCAAAACAGCCCTTTTCGCATTCAGATCCATTCACGTTTCGTGTATGAAGACATAGTGAAATAGTGTGGATGATATCTAACATATATATATATATTATATATGATATTAACATATATCATATATATTATATATGATATTAACATATATTATATATGATATATGTTAATATCATATATAATATATATGATATCTAACATATATTATATATTATATATGATATTAACATATATCATATATGATAGATATCATATATAATTTATACATTGGTCTGGGTGAATACTCGATTCTGATTGGTTCCAGGGTGTCCATTAATTTGTGATAATGTACAGTGATAATGTACACCCCAGCTAAATGATCTGTCAAACCCTCTGTTTACAACTGCAGCAAGCCAGCCAGGTGCTCTGGGAGAGAGCACGCGGTCTATCATTGAACGCACGCGCCTTTTACGTCTTACACCCTACCTACGCAGACGTTAACGTAATTCCCTGGAATGCGAGTTTAAGAGCCAGTTGCATTCTTAGACATTGCTGTTTGATTTATTTGGTATGTTACATACAATTGGCCAAATTATTAGTTAGCTTATGGTCTAGAAATTCAGCCAGGTGCAGCAGGCACTAAGCGGCCATTTTATCCAATGATAGCTATAATCTTGAGCAGCCGACGGGACTATTTTGTCTCGCCGGTTCTCAACTCATATTCAAGGTTATGAAAATAGATTTTGATTGCAAAATGCATGAAAATATAAATGAATGGTCTTGTTTTGTTTCTTTGGCAAGTGACCATGGCATAAGCGGGTTAATGCACCTCGAGGTGTCCATTATCAGAAATGAACTGATTAATTCCGACTTCACGGAAGCAACCGCCTCCGCGTCGTCCATTCATTTCTGATAATGGACACCTCGTCGTGCATTAACCCTTACATATATGATATCTAACATATCATATATATTATAATATGATATTTTCAAACATGTTGCATCTCACCTCGACACTCCATCTCCCTCAGGTTCATTTTACGCTCCTACTTTCTCCTCCCAAAACTTTCCTGCTATACTTCTTCTCTGTTCTTCTTCTCTCTCTTCCACAGCGACAGGAAGTCTGTCTCCCTGCAGCCTGAGGCACTTTCTCCCCGTTTCTGCAGCGCACAGCATTTTTCTTTTGCACCGTAGATCTGTCATTCAGTCTGTCTCTCTCTCTCTCTCTCTCTCCCTCCTCCCTCTTGCTCTTAATGCTCTCAATACCAACATATACAGTAATATGTGTGAGACATAATGAGTGAGACACATATACTGTATAGGATATTTGTTTCCAGAGACACAGCCACTCAGGCAGCTGGTTAGAAAGCAGACTCTGGGGGGGGGGTACGGTGGTGCAGTAGTAAGCGCTGTCGCCTCACAGCTATAAGGTCCTGGGTTCGATTCCCACCTGGGACGTTGTGAACGCTGAAGGAGTGCGTGCCCGTCCGCATGTCCTCGAGTGCCCACCGCCCGGGTGCGGTCGTCAAAAGGGCCTTTCTGTGTGGAGTTTGCATGTTCTCCCCGTGCCTCCCGGGGGGTTTCCTTCATATAGGAACCCCCTTCACCAAAACATGCAATATCCTGGTTGCTAATGTGGTTCCTCCTCTGGTCGTTAAGGGCGCCTGTTCGGAGGGAGGGGAACTGGTTGGAATAGCGTGATCCTCCCACGTGCTATGTCCTACCGGTGAAGCTTCCTCTGTCAGGTGAAAAGAAGCGGCTGGCCAACTGCCCATGTCTCGGAGGAAGCATGGAGCCAGTTTCGGCTCTCCCCAGATCGACAGAGGGTGGAGCAGCAACCAGGATAAATACATTAAATTAGCACTAAAATGGGATAAAAATCTCATCCCCTCTTCTCTTCTCTTCTCTTCTCTTCTCTTCTCTTCTCTTCTCTTCTCTTCTCTTCTCTTCTCTTCTCTCCTCTTCTCTTCTCTTCTCACCAGGATTCGGATGGAGAGATGCAGTACGACACAAGGTTCGGCACTTTCACTTTTACCTCTTTTTCTACACCACACCACCTCCTTCTCCCTCTCTCTCACTCCCCTCACACCTCATCCCTCTCTCTCACTCCCCTCACACCTCATTCTCCCTCTCTCTCACTCCCCTCACACCTCCTTCTCCCTCTCTCTCACTCCCCTCACACCTCCTCTCGCTCTCCTCTCTCTCACTCCCCTCACACCTCCTCTCGCTCTCCTCTCTCTCACTCCCTTCACACCTCCTCTCGCTCTCCTCTCTCTCACTCCCCTCACACCTCCTTCTCCCTCTCTCTCACTCCCCTCACACCTCCTTCTCCCTCTCCTCTCTCTCTCACTCCCCTCACACCTCCTCTCGCTCTCCTCTCTCTCACTCCCCTCACACCTCCTCTCCCTCTCCTCTCTCTCACTCCCCTCACACCTCCTCTCCTCTCTCTCACTCCTCTCACACCTCCTTCTCCCTCTCCTCTCTCTCCCCTCACACCTCCTCTCGCTCTCCTCTCTCTCACTCCCCTCACATATCCTTCTCCTCTCTCTCTCACTCCCCTCACACCTCCTTCTCCTCTCTCTCTCACTCCCCTCACACCTCATTCTCCCTCTCTCTCACTCCCCTCACACCTCCTTCTCCCTCTCTCTCACTCCCCTCACACCTCCTCTCGCTCTCCTCTCTCTCACTCCCCTCACACCTCCTCTCGCTCTCCTCTCTCTCACTCCCTTCACACCTCCTCTCGCTCTCCTCTCTCTCACTCCCCTCACACCTCCTTCTCCCTCTCTCTCACTCCCCTCACACCTCCTTCTCCCTCTCCTCTCTCTCTCACTCCCCTCACACCTCCTCTCGCTCTCCTCTCTCTCACTCCCCTCACACCTCCTCTCCCTCTCCTCTCTCTCACTCCCCTCACACCTCCTCTCCTCTCTCTCACTCCTCTCACACCTCCTTCTCCCTCTCCTCTCTCTCCCCTCACACCTCCTCTCGCTCTCCTCTCTCTCACTCCCCTCACATATCCTTCTCCTCTCTCTCTCACTCCCCTCACACCTCCTTCTCCCTCTCCTCTCTCTCTCACTCCCCTGACACCTCCTTCTCCCTCTCCTCTCTCTCACTCCCCTCACACCTCCTCTCCTCTCTCTCACTCCCCTCACACCTCCTTCTCCCTCTCCTCTCTCTCACTCCCCTCACACCTCCTCTCCTCTCTCTCACTCCCCTCACACCTCCTCCCTCTCTCTCACTCCCCTCGCACCTCCTCCCTCTCCTCTCTCTCTCTCCCCTCACACCTCCTTCTCTCTCTCTCACTCCCGTCACACCTCCTTCTCTCTCAATCCCCTCACACCTCCTTCTCCCTCTCCTCTCTCTCTCTCACTCCCCTCACACCTCCTTCTCTCTCTCTCACTCCCCTCACACCTCCTTCTCCCTCTCCTCCCTCTCTCTCACTCCCCTCACACCTCCTTCTCTCTCTCTCAATCCCCTCACACCTCCTTCTCCCTCTCCTCTCTCTCTCTCTCTCCCCTCACACCTCCTTCTCTCTCTCTCACTCCCGTCACACCTCCTTCTCTCTCAATCCCCTCACACCTCCTTCTCCCTCTCCTCTCTCTCTCTCACTCCCCTCACACCTCCTTCTCTCTCTCTCAATCCCCTCACACCTCCTTCTCCCTCTCCTCTCTCTCTCTCACTCCCCTCACACCTCCTTCTCTCTCTCTCACTCCCCTCACACCTCCTTCTCTCTCAATCCCCTCACACCTCCTTCTCCCTCTCTCTCACTCCCCTCACACCTCCTTCTCTCTCTCTCACTCCCCTCACACCTCCTTCTCCCTCTCTCTCACTCCCCTCACACCTCCTTCTCTCTCTCTCACTCCCCTCACACCTCCTTCTCCCTCTCCTCTCTCTCTCTCACTCCCCTCGCACCTCCTTCTCCCTCTCCTCTCTCTCTCTCACTCCCCTCACACCTCCTTCTCCCTCTCTCTCACTCCCCTCACACCTCCTTCTCTCTCTCTCACTCCCCTCACACCTCCTTCTCTCTCAATCCCCTCACACCTCCTTCTCCCTCTCCTCTCTCTCTCTCACTCCCCTCACACCTCCTTCTCCCTCTCTCTCACTCCCCTCACACCTCCTTCTCTCTCTCTCACTCCCCTCACACCTCCTTCTCTCTCTCTCACTCCCCTCACACCTCCTTCTCCCTCTCTCTCACTCCCCTCACACCTCCTTCTCTCTCTCTCACTCCCCTCACACCTCCTTCTCTCTCAATCCCCTCACACCTCCTTCTCCCTCTCCTCTCCTCTCTCTCACTCCCCTCGCACCTCATTCTCCCTCTCCTCTCTCTCTCTCACTCCCCTCACACCTCCTTCTCTCTCTCTCACTCCCCTCACACCTCCTTCTCTCTCAATCCCCTCACACCTCCTTCTCCCTCTCCTCTCCTCTCTCTCACTCCCCTCGCACCTCATTCTCCCTCTCCTCTCTCTCTCTCACTCCCCTCACACCTCCCTCTCCCTCTCTCTCACTCCCCTCACACCTCCTTCTCTCTCTCTCACTCCCCTCACACCTCCTTCTCTCTCAATCCCCTCACACCTCCTTCTCCCTCTCCTCTCCTCTCTCTCACTCCCCTCGCACCTCATTCTCCCTCTCCTCTCTCTCTCTCACTCCCCTCACACCTCCCTCTCCCTCTCTCTCACTCCCCTCACACCTCCTTCTCCCTCTCTCTCACTCCTCCTTCTCCCTCTCCTCTCTCTCTCTCTCACTCCCCTCACACCTCCTCTCCTCTCTCTCACTCCCCTCACACCTCCTTCTCCCTCTCTCTCACTCCCCTCACACCTCCTTCTCCCTCTCCTCTCTCTCTCTCACTCCCCTCGCACCTCCTTCTCCCTCTCCTCTCTCTCTCTCACTCCCCTCACACCTCTTTCTCCCTCTCTCACACCTCCTCTCGCTCGCTCCGTCACTCTCACAACCCCTCCTCTCCCCACTTACCTCCTCCTGTTTCATTCAGTTCTCAGCCCCCCCCCCCTCTCTCTCTCTCTCTCTCTCTCTCTCTCTCTCCCTCCCTCCCTCCCTGCCTCCCAGCCTGTCTCCAGTCAGAATTGGAGGATGGCTTTCTCTAAATGAACACGCTGCTCTGAGGGGGGAGCACACAGGCAGGCAGGCACGGGCATATTGTGATGGTATCTGCTGAACATGAGGCGAAAAGCATATACACGGTAAGGCAGGAGAGAATGGGCGGGGTGGGGGGTGGGGGGGGGTTTGGTCGGCTGCATGCATGTCTGGCTTATAAGTGTGTATACGTGTAGAGATGCTCTGTCACACTTGAGAAGAATATAGAACGACTTGCTTTGCTGTTGTGCCGTTCCGTCCATGTGGTGCATTAGTGTGTGGAGTGCTTTGACGCGATGTGGGCAGATCAGGGGCGTGCATGTAGGGAGAATGTTATATTATCAGGGGCGTACGCGTACTAGTAAGGGATAATGTTATATTGTAAACTGTCGGTGCCATCTCTCCGTCACGGGGAACGGCTGTTATTAGGATTCTCCATGACTGTTGGGTGTAGTTCTGGTGAAAGTGTGCTTGTGCCACAGTTGATTCAGCTTGGATTTGATTGGCGCAAGAATAACGGAGCGCCAAATGTTTTCCACCTGCCCCCCCTCGATTAACTGTCATCTTCATTGACCCGCGGGCCAGACGATGCCACCGCAGAGTTATGCAATTATGGCTGAACAAGCACATGATGAGGGAGAAAGTTGTTCTCATGACGCCAAACTCTCCACTTTGTATGGAGAGAGAGGGAGAGAGAGAGGGAGAGAGAGAGAGGGAGAGAGAGAGGGAGAGAGAGAGAGTGAGAGAGAGAGGAGAGAGGGAGAGAGAGATGGTTATATTTGACTTTGTTAGTGAAGAAGATTGTTTTTATGCCAGTTTAGAGAGATGACTGTCTTTCTCTTCCACGCGTTGCCTTTACCTGACTTCATAATAAGCATGTCGGCAGAACGTGACCATAACAGGAGTTAATTGCGTTCACCTCCAGTCTTGACGTGTAGTGTGTAGAGCCCGACCGATGCTGGATTTTTGAGGCCGGTGCAGATATTAGGGAGTGAAAATAATTCCGATATCGATATATCGGCCGATATTCTTATATTATATATATGCACATTATATTACACAATGTTTTTGCAATGATCCCTCAAATATCAAACACTTGACAAAGATATGACTTGACATGACTTGAGATATGTAATGTACAGTAGGCAGGATATTTTACAGCTTATCAATCAACTTGATTGTCCAAAATGACATCAATGCAATGAAACAGTAAACTGAACTGGGAATTTAATAATGATAAATAACTAGAAATAGAAAAACACAAATGTAACAAATATAAAATATAACTTGAGTTAAGAAAAAAGATCAAGTACACACAACACGCTGTCTATAACTTAAAAAAGATACAAAATAAAACAAATATCGGCCAACATATCGCCCGATACGGATATATCGGTTATCGGCCAATATCGCCCGATAATATCGGCGGACCGATAGATCGGCCGGGCTCTAGTAGAGTGTGGAGAAATGGATTGTCGAGATGATCCCTGCTCTGACTTAATTAAAGCAAACAGCACCTCAGATAAGGTGCTGTCCAGAAGGAAACGTTAGCCCTTTGATGTGGCTTTCAAACTTCCACTATTTTAATTAATCTAGCCTATATACAGTACATGGAGAAATTGAGCCTCATGTGTATTATCCCTTTAGGCACTGCGTTATTATTATTTTTTGAGCTCAGTCTGTAATTGATGTATTATTAGACTCAAAGTTAATGAAAACACATGGATCATTTTGTTCTTAGTGGAAAACACACTTTAGGGAAACAGAAGTAGCAATGTGGGTGTGAAAGAGCCGTTAGAATAGATGACTGAGATGTATCTGTTTTATTTAAAAAAATACACGTTAGCAAAGTCCATTTAGGAGCTTGGCTTTTGTTTTGATGTGTAATTGTAGTGTAAGGTCCTTTGGTGATGCAACTAAAACATCTAATGTACAGAAATGTTGCTCCATCTTTATGGCTGAAAACTGTTACAGTAAGTAGGCCTACAGTAGATACAGATGTTACAGTAAGTAGGCCTACAGTAGGTCCAGATGTTACAGTAAGTAGGCCTGCAGTAGATCCAGATGTTACAGTAAGTAGGCCTACAGTAGATCCAGATGTTACAGTAAGTAGGCGTGCAGTAGATCCAGATGTTACAGTAAGTAGGCCTGCAGTAGGTCCAGATGTTACAGTAAGTAGGCCTACAGTAGATCCAGATGTTACAGTAAGTAGGCCTGCAGTAGATCCAGATGTTACAGTAAGTAGGCCTACAGTAGATCCAGATGTTACAGTAAGTAGGCCTGCAGTAGGTCCAGATGTTACAGTAAGTAGGCCTACAGTAGATCCAGATGTTACAGTAAGTAGACCTACAGTAGATCCAGATGTTACAGTAAGTAGGCCTACAGTAGATCCAGATGTTACAGTAAGTAGGCCTACAGTAGATCCAGATGTTACAGTAAGTAGGCCTGCAGTAGATCCAGATGTTACAGTAAGTAGGCCTGCAGTAGATCCAGATGTTACAGTAAGTAGGCGTGCAGTAGATCCAGATGTTACAGTAAGTAGGCCTACAGTAGATCCAGATGTTACAGTAAGTAGGCCTGCAGTAGATCCAGATGTTACAGTAAGTAGACCTACAGTAGATCCAGATGTTACAGTAAGTAGGCCTACAGTAGATCCAGATGTTACAGTAAGTAGGCCTACAGTAGATCCAGATGTTACAGTAAGTAGGCCTGCAGTAGATCCAGATGTTACAGTAAGTAGACCTACAGTAGATCCAGATGTTACAGTAAGTAGGCCTACAGTAGATCCAGATGTTACAGTAAGTAGGCCTACAGTAGATCCAGATGTTACAGTAAGTAGGCCTACAGTAGATCCAGATGTTACAGTAAGTAGGCCTACAGTAGGTCCAGATGTTACAGTAGGTAGGCCTGCAGTAGATCCAGATGTTACAGTAAGTAGACCTACAGTAGATCCAGATGTTACAGTAAGTAGGCCTACAGTAGATCCAGATGTTACAGTAAGTAGGCCTACAGTAGATCCAGATGTTACAGTAAGTAGGCCTGCAGTAGATCCAGATGTTACAGTAAGTAGGCCTACAGTAGATCCAGATGTTACAGTAAGTAGGCCTACAGTAGGTCCAGATGTTACAGTAGGTAGGCCTGCAGTAGATCCAGATGTTACAGTAAGTAGGCCTACAGTAGATCCAGATGTTACAGTAAGTAGGCCTGCAGTAGATCCAGATGTTACAGTAAGTAGGCCTACAGTAGATCCAGATGTTACAGTAAGTAGGCCTGCAGTAGATCCAGATGTTACAGTAAGTAGGCCTGCAGTAGATACAGATGTTACAGTAAGTAGGCCTACAGTAGATCCAGATGTTACAGTAAGTAGGCCTGCAGTAGATCCAGATGTTACAGTAAGTAGGCCTAGTCAGAGGTATAACCAGCTCAGTGGCCTTGTGGTCTGAGTGTCCGCCCTGAGACTGGGAGGTCGTGAGTTCGATCCCCGGCCGAGTCATACCAAAGACTATAAAAATGGGACCCATTTGCCTCCCTGCTTGGCACTCAGCATCAAAGGGTTGGAATTGGGGGGTTAGATCACCATATGATTCCCGAGCGCGGCGCACGCTGCCGCTCACCGCTCCCCCAGGGGATGGGTCAAATGCGGAGAACAAATTTCACACATTGTGTGACAATCAGTGGGACTTTACCTTTACTTACAGTAGATCCAGATGTTACAGTAAGTAGGCCTGCAGTAGATCCAGATGTTACAGTAAGTAGGCCTACAGTAGATCCAGATGTTACAGTAAGTAGGCCTACAGTAGATCCAGATGTTACAGTAAGTAGGCCTGCAGTAGATCCAGATGTTACAGTAAGTAGGCCTACAGTAGGTCCAGATGAGGATGGATTTTTAAGTGAGGATTATTTATAAGTTCTGATGGCTTTCCAAACAACGTATCATCCCTCCATCTAAATGACTGTGGATCAATCTGCTAACTAACTCATCAATCTCACCGACGCCGTCTTCTCCTTGCAATTTGACCAATATGAACTTCAGAGCACACATTGAGTAATGTTATATTGGACAAAGGAAAAGCAGAATTTGGCAAGACCGTACCTGTCTCAACTTTTTGACGTAAATATCTTGTCTGCTGCAATATTAGATTACTGCAATATATGTCCATGCTAGTGTTCATTTGACAAGCCCAGTGTAATGCAGATTGCCATATTGTTGTTGTTGTTCTTCTTCTTCTTCTTCTTTGTTTTTGTTTCTTATGAGCTGATCTGTTGAGCCTGTTCAATATTGCTCCAAAAGTCAGAGGTATAACCCTCGAATGCAGTTCAACACAAATGTCACTGTCAAACTGAAACTGAAAACTAAAATGCTGGCACCCCCAAAGGGGCACATTATATGCACGAGAAAAGGGACATTGTGTTCCTAATACTCAACGAGTTTTGAGTCATTTTCCTGGATCCAAAGGTTATAATCTCCAGTTATGAAGGACTAATTCAAAACTACAATTCAGCAACACAAATATTTGAATCAGAGATGTCCCTGCGATAGCAGACTAGCGGCAGTTAAGATTGATGTTGAATAAACCAAGGACAGAAAAGGGAGATTGAAACCGCATGAACGAGCAGTTGCAGCTTGATAATTGGCAGAGCAGATGCAACAGAAAGCATGGAGAGAGAAGTCACATTGACTTTGCCACGACTTCATTAGGTGACTAACAAATGTCCCGGCGTACCTTCATCAGCTGTATCTACCCATGAGCCACTTTGCCTCCAGCACCTATCTCCCTCTGAGAGATGACTATACTCCAGTTCACTCAGACTTTGAGGAGCATGCCTGAACAGGCTTTGTTCATCCGTCAGCCCTCCCTAAGCTAGGCCCGTAGCATCCAGGAGCAGATGCTATAGCTAACGCTCCCCGTAACACTTTAGCACCTCATTATCTCCAAGAGACGGTCGGTGAGACTCGCAGATTGATGGAAAAGCCATTTGTGAAGGTGGACCGCTGCAGCATCTGGACGTGGTCGGTGACGGGGTCTGCCTCGGAGCATACTCGAGGGCTTGGCTGTGTGCCTGTGTCAGAGTGTGTGTGCATGTGTGTGTGTGTGTGTGTGTATGTTTGTGGGGGGTGTGTGTGTGTGCATGTTTTGTGTGGGGGGTACCCATTCATGCTGCGGGCCGCTCTCTGTAAAGCACCTGTCTTAAGACGCTGTGTTTGACACTCCCTCCCCCCCCCCCCCCCCACCCTCCATCATCAGTCCCCCCCACCACCATCAGTCCCTGGACTATTGGAAACATGCCCGTCTGCCACAGGCCATTTATAGTGCTCTGTCAGAGCCAGCGGGACAGAGGCAGCAGAGCAGCATGGGACAAGTTAGCCCTGAAGCCTTTCTGTACGAAAGCCACGACGCAGAACAGAGGAATAATCGCCATACATGAACTCTTCAAACATGTTTCATTGCATTTTTATTTTTGTTTTAAGGATGTTGGTTGTTATGGTTCGGGTTAGGCACGTAAAAAGAAAAATGTGTTAAAGTCGAGCTGAACCCAAGAATGACTTTTATTTTATTTTAGTTCAAATACCTGGGTATGCAGTGCACCTATTTAATAATGTATGCAAAACAAATCACAACAATCTAATTTCTTTAGTTTTTCACACTTTTTCACATCAAAAGTTAGTTTTTCAAGATTTCATTGATAACAGTAATTTACAGTTTGCTGACGTCACCCAGTACTATCAAATTTCTACCCCATTTCAACCAATCATATCACGACATGCAGCTGTCAATCAAATCTTCATTTCTGGATAATTTTCTCTTCCAAATGAAGTCGAAAATGGCGCCTAGTGCCTCTCATCTGGCAGAATTCCTATCCCATAAACTAACTACTAACTTGGCCAATTGTTAGAAACATGAACAAAAAACAAAAACTATAATCTCTAGAAATGTAACTGGCTCGTTAAAACGCGCATTCCAGGGATATCGTATCGTTACAGCAGCGATAATGGCGCGCGCATCCGAGAGCTTGGTTGTCAGGGGTTGCACCTCGGAGATTCCAGGCCGACGTGCTGCACTCTCCGCTCGGCAACACGAAGGCAGCTGGCTGCCTGTGGCTCGCTGAGCTCCACTCCTCCCGTCAAAAGGCTCTTCCCGAGGGGAGCGCCACAACACACTGAATCCCACTCGATTTGGAGGCGGAACACGCCAGGATTGGCCAAAGCCCAATCCAGTCCCCAGAATTGTCAAATAAAATCATCGACATGATACTATGACCCGCCTCTCAACCTGTCATCTTAGACAAACTATGTTTTCAGTCTGAAACGGACTCATTATGCACGTGACGAACAGGTTCAGTTCGACTTTAAGGTTAGTTAGGGTTAGGGGTTGAACATGTTCAGCTGAGGGTATGCTTGGGGTTCTGGCTTAATGGGCGATGTGCTTGTCTTTCAATCTGACACCTTTTTTAACACAAACGTTCTTATTTGAAAATGTTAAATTACTTTGAAAATGTTAAATTACGTTCCAAAGATCGCTTATTAGGGTTAGGCAACGGTACAATAATTTGGTTAGGGTTAGGGTTAGGGTTAGGTTGAGTTGATGAAAAAAAAAAAGATGGACGTACCGAACATTCGATTGTGATAACGTTGTCTCTTTCCCGAAATGATGTTACTCAAGATAATCCACAGACCTTGTTGTGAGTAGTTTCATGTAGGAACTATTTTCTTTTGCAGTCTCGTGTAGGAACTAGCTAGCAGCTAGTGGGTGTAGTTCGGTCAAAAGAAAATAGTTCCTCCATGAAACTGTTCATCACAAGGTCTGTGGATTATCTTGAGTAACAGGTACATGATTTCTGGAAAGAGACATTGCTGTTGAGTTTATCAAATGTATTTCTTTGGCACTTTGAGCACCACAAGCCGAGTGCCATCCAGTTCCATTGTATTGGAGAGAAGGCAGAAACTCTGCGGCCGATATTTCCAAAACTCAGGCAACTAACACAAAACGATATAGATGGATAAATAGCACTACAGGTGAGAGGGAAAATATGTATTTTCGATTTTAGGGTGAGCTGTCCCTTTAACCTTTTTTTTTTTTTAGCTTGCCTAATCCGAACCATAACAACCAAGATCCTTAAGACCAAAAAAAAGTAGAAATGCAATGAAACATGTTTGAAGAGTTGTATGGTGATGCCTCTGTTCTCTTACAGAAAGGCTTTCTTACAGAAAGGCTTCAGGCTTGTCCCATGTGCAGCAGGATGTGCCTCTGGAGCACAAAGACCTTGGACTTTTCTGTCTTCCCCTGCACAGAGACTGCGTATGGTTGCCCACAGAAACTCACAGGGAGAAACGACGGATAAGCGGCTCAACAAGACAGTTCTTCACTTGGCCTATAGCTGTGCCGAAACAGTGTATTTTAATACTGATGATGAATGAATGAATGAAGTCCTGAGGACAGTTTGTTCTTTCAGCTCATTTGAAGGCATTGGCTTTGCTCCTGTTCTTTCTCGTTCTTAATAGAGTTAAGCACAGCACTGATATGGCTCGCAGGAGCTGCTTGTCTCTGTTATATCAATAATGGTGTGTACAGTGTGTGATGACCTGATGAGAAGCCTGGCAGCAGAGCACAATTGCTTGTGCCGGACGAGTCTTTTGTCACATGTACGGACACACACACACACACACACATACACACACACACACGGGCGCGCACACGCACACGCTCTCTCGCGCGCACACACACACACACACGCGCAGTGGATGTGGTAATCGATCGACAGAACAATCGTCAACTATTTTGATAATCGATTTTTTTTTCGAGTTTTGTTTTTGTTTTTTTAAAGCAGCTACGAGCAACTTTTTCGATTGTTATTAAACAGTATACATTTAATATCAATGCATCACATCTTACCTCTAATAGTCGACGAGACCAACGCAGAGTAGTCTCGCTTGAACCCCGAGTGAATCGGCCAGTGTAGTCTGTCTGTGGCCAGGGAAGATCAGGAAGTGCAGTCCCTGCAGTCGAGGGACTGCGGATGGAAATTAGCTAAGGCTATAATCCGGCACATTTACATGAAAATGTTCATTAATGTTGCACTGTCCCTGAAATAAATAAATAAATAAAATAAATAAAATGAAACGGTTTGCAGCAGCCACTTCAGCCATAACCACAAAATAACTTCCAAAAAACCTGTTAGAATGTAACGAGAGATGTTCCCGAGAGTATGCGTGGCGTTCACATTGTTTATGCTATGTTGCTAGGCAGCGCGAACGGGGTAGGCAGGCAGCTGCGTTTCACTTCCGGGTTTCACTTCCGGGTTTAGCCGGTCCGGCGGTAAGGAGAGAGAGAGAGAGAGCCCCCTGTTGACGCGAGTTTAGACAGACACAGACTTAATAATCACCTAAGGGAGCAATCTCCGATTCACACGGCTTTGGTCTCAGCTACTATTATAGGTAAGATGTGATGCATCAATATTGTAATTATACTGTTTAATAACAATCGAAAAAGTTGCTCGTAGCTGCTTTAAGAAAACAAGTCACAATTCTCTGAGCTTCTTAAATGTGGATATTCTCTGCTTTCCTGACTCCTGTATGACAGTAAACTGATATTATCTTTGGGTTGTGGACAAAACAAGACATTTGAGGACATCATCTTGGGCTTTGGGAAACACGCTGATTGACATTTTTCACCATTTTCAGAGACCAAACAACGAATCGATTAATGGAGAAAATAATCGACAGCTTAATTGATCATGAAAATAATCGTTAGTTGTTGCAGCCACGTGCTCACATACTGAACAACACACGCGGCTGCACTCGCACAGGCTGGATGTTGAACAACTTGTGTACCGATTGAAGCCATTACGCCTCATTGAGTACTTGCATACACCCTGGAGGGCCGTACATGATGCAGCTGTACTGTATGTTCAGCCTGCATGAACACACTCAGTCCCACCAAGCCTCCAGTGTAAAGCAGGCTGCCTTTCCAGATGTTCAGTCTGGCTTGGGAGGATAAAGAGAAAAGGCCTGAAGGTGAAAAGCAGATGATGCTGTCTTCAAAGGCTGGATTCTGCACAGGACAGACGAGCTCCTATACCAGGGGTTCCCACACTTGTTTGGCTTGTGACCCTATTTTGACATCACAAAAACCTAGGGACCCGAGACATTTCAAATTCCGGTAGACCATCGATAATATCATCAGTGACATCGTCAGTGATGTCACATTATGCATCTTTTCCCTCACAGAATTCTGACTTTAATCTGAGAATTCTGACTTTAATCAAAAAATTCTGACTTTAATCAAAAAAAACTCTGACCTTAATCAAAAAATTCTGACTTTTTTTTCTCAAAATTCTGACAGTAACTTCGAATTCAATCTCAGAATTCTGACTTTATTCTCAGAATCCTGATTTAAAGTTATAATCTAAAAGATTTTCATAAAAAAATAGTCACTCACAATGTTGATTGAGGCGATGTCCATTTGGATGAAGCCTTTGCAGTATATAGTGACATTATGTGACATTACACTGTTTGGATCTCACCTGCAATTACCACCCACCGCCATAGGTGTCACCCAAGAGAACAAAACTGAAATCTTAGAGATCATATCACTTTAAACTCAAAACAAACAAAAATATATATATAATCGTAAGTGACCCTAATCATCTTCGATAATATTAAATTGCTTGTTGTGTTTAAAAAAAAAAGGGGGGGGGGGAGAAATTTCAGGCGACCCTATTTGAATTCCAGGCGACCCCACTTAGGGTCGCGACCCTAAGTTTGGGAACCACTGCCCTATATACTGTGAATGCACTACTACTAGATCCTCTAAATTCAGTTGTGGTTAGTATTAATTAACTAACTAATGATGCAATCAACTATTTATTTGACCATCTGGTGTATTCACATTTCACTGTTTGGTGATTTAAATGTTTTGTTTGTTTGTTTTTATCCTAGCTTTGAAAATAATTTCAAAAGCCATCGGATCAACTCAGAAATGCATGGTCCTTAGGCTGAAAACAAGGCTGTTTTTAGTTCCTGAAAAGGTGACATTGGGAAAATACAAAGTTTTGACCTGACAGCGATGACATGCTCTTAAAAAGTTAGGCTTTATAGCAGGGGTGGCCAAACTTTTTTGCTTGTGGGCCGCATACAGAAAAATATAAGGAGTCGCGGGCCAAACAATATTAAGCGCGGCAGTTTTCGCGGCAAAAAAATTGGACCAGAAAACCCTTGTGCCATCAAAAATTGAATTTCTACATAAATAAATATATGACACATAGTTTATTTATGCGCTGACCTATTACAATGGGTATTTCTGTATGTTATCAAATTTTCTTTTCCTGTGCCAACAGGTTAAGACAGAGATAATTTAACATAACATTAGTATTAAACATTAATTCATTTTTATTTATTTTTTTAATAAATAGACCATGTCAGGGTGCCCAAGTATAACCCATTTTCAATGGTTTTAAATTGAAAAAACGAAATGGGGGAATCCGTTTTTTTGTTTTTGTTTTTCAGTTTCTTTTTCTTTTCCCAAAAAGCTTATTTTATATACTATAAAGTTTATAGTATATAAAATAAGCTTTTTGGGACTTTCCAAAAACTAATGTAATTCTCCTCTAGTTATTACAAAAGTCAGCAAACCTTTTGCAGATATGATCTCATATTCACATACACATACCGTAAATTCCGGACTATAAGGCGCACCGGTATATAAGCCGCAGCACCAAAATTGACTGTTTTTTACATATATAAGCCGCACCGGACTATAAGCCGCGGGTGTTTTGATGTTTAATTACCATATGTAAGGGTTCGTGCACAGAGAGGAATGTCGGGAAAGAGATGGCTGTTTGGGGAAGCTCCCATTTATTAACATTTCAACAAAAGGTGCTGTCAACAATCAAACCAGGTACCGTAATCCTTGTCTTCATCTTTTAGGTGAAGGTGCAGCGTCAAAAACAGAGTCAGAGTCAAAGTCAAGTCACTAATCCTCGTCTTCCTCTTCTTCCTCCGTACTGAAACCAGCAAAGTCCTCAACTTCAGTGTCGGAAACGAACAGGTTCAGGGTGGCTTCGTCAACCACTCTCCTCTCTCCTTCGTTGTCACTCTCAAAACCAAGGAACTCCTCTTCGTCACTGTCGGTGTCGGAATCGAACAGCCTCTGAAGGCGCCCAGCTGTGCCGGCGTCATCATCACGCAGCAGTCCAGCCTTTCGGAACCCGAATGGAGTTTGTGGTCTTGATGGCTGCTTTCACGGAATCTGTTATATGAGCCCTCATGCTGTCGAGAACGAGCAAAGCTTTTTTTTGGTGAAAGAATCCTCCAGGGCGCTTGACGTAGCACTCAGCCAGCCACTCCTTCATGACACTTTCCATCATCCACCCTTTCTTGTTGACTCTGAGGCATATCCCACTGGGAATTTTCTCTTTCGGCATCGTAATCCGCTTAAAAATCACCATTGGCGGCAGCTTGACTCCAGATGCAGAGCAGGCCAGAACACAAGTGAAATTCGTTCTCTCGTGCCCAGTGGTTCTCAATGTGATCGACGATTCACCTTTCTTGTTAACAGTCCGAGTGAGTGGCAGGTCGAACGTCAAAGGCACTTCATCCATATTTATGATCTGCTCCGGTTCGATGGAATATTCCTTGATCTTCCTTTGTGTGAATTCGCCGAAGTTTGTGATTTTCTCCTGGTAGTCGGGGGAGGGAGTTGTTGGCCGAGTGGCCGTTTGCTTACCGTAATTACCATATGTAAGGGGTCACGCACAGAGGGGATTGTCGGGAAAGAGATGGCTGTTTGAGGAAGCTCCCATTTACCGTATTACCGTAACATTTCAACAAAACAACATAACACAACACCACCTTTGTTTATTTTTACAGTGCACACAGTGTCCGCGGTGTGGTGAAAAGAGGGCAAGAGAGGAAATTAAAACAGAAGTGGATTTATAGTTAGAAAGAGTGCTAAAAAAGAGAGATTTTATTTGTATTTTTTTTTTTTTTCTGAAAAAATCCATAGATAAGCCGCACCGTTATATAAGCTGCAGGGCCAAAAAACGGGGAAAAAGCCGCGGCTTATAGTCCGGAATTTACGGTACTGTTAATCCTTATTTCCCATATCAAAAGCTCAGCCAATACTGTACATTTCACAGTGGAAAATATTAGGGGTGGGAACCACCAGATGCCCCACATTACAACGTTATCATGATACTTAAGTCATACGATAGTATTGCGACATTTCGATATGCTAGTATTGCGATATATTGAGCATTGCAATATTGTGATATATTGCGATTTATTGCCTTTTTTTAATTGCAAATGATGTCCCCAAAGGAAGAAAACATTGTCAACATCTGTTTTATCTAATGAGATAAAGTGTCCAGTCTGTTCATCTCGTTTCAATCATTTTTATTGCAGCAACATGGGATTGTCAAGCAGACAGACTGACCAACACTGTCATAAATACCTGTCATAAACGTTGCATGCACTTGACAATTCATAATAAAATATTGCGATACTTGGCATTCGTGCGATATGATATATCGCCACGCAAAATATCACGATACAATGCTGTATCGATTCCCCCGCCTGGAGCAATGTAGTGCAGTTACAGCTTATGGCTGTTGGACCTTATAATATAGTGAGGCAAACGCCCCTCTTTGTTCTTTGCCGGGTTGCGAGTGCAGGTATGTCACATGACTGTGTTGTCGTGGCAACCTCAGTGCGGACTGAACTCACCCTCTATCAGAGGACATCACAACTGTGTTGTCGTGGCAACCTCAGTGAGGACTGAACTCACCCTCTATCAGAGGACATCACGACTGTGTTGTCGTGGCAACCTCAGTGAGGACTGAACTCACCCTCTATCAGTGCAGGTATGTCACATGACTGTGTTGTCGTGGCAACCTCAGTGCGGACTGAACTCACCCTCTATCAGAGGACATCACGACTGTGTTGTCGTGGCAACCTCAGTGAGGACTGGACTCACCCTCTATCAGAGGACATCACGACTGTGTTGTCGTGGCAACCTCAGTGAGGACTGAACTCACCCTCTATCAGAGGACATCACAACTGTGTTGTCGTGGCAACCTCAGTGAGGACTGGACTCACCCTCTATCAGAGGACATCACAACTGTGTTGTCGTGGCAACCTCAGTGAGGACTGAACTCACCCTCTATCAGAGGACATCACAACTGTGTTGTCGTGGCAACCTCAGTGAGGACTGGACTCACCCTCTATCAGAGGACATCACAACTGTGTTGTCGTGGCAACCTCAGTGAGGACTGGACTCACCCTCTATCAGAGGACATCACAACTGTGTTGTCGTGGCAACCTCAGTGAGGACTGGACTCACCCTCTATCAGAGGACATCACAACTGTGTTGTCGTGGCAACCTCAGTGAGGACTGGACTCACCCTCTATCAGAGGACATCACAACTGTGTTGTCGTGGCAACCTCAGTGAGGATTGGACTCACTCTCTATCAGAGGACATTCTTCTACAATGGAGAAATTGATAAATCTCATCTAGCGTCTCACTCACTACAAACTTCATGATGTACACATTGTGTGACTCATCCTTTCTGCCTGGGGGGCAACAGTTTAGCTCTACAGCATCCAGGTGGGAAAAGTCCCTTTACAGTGTGTCAGGAGAGATTGAGTGTGATGGAGCTGCACCAGAGGCCATTGTACATGCTATTACCACACCAGCCAGCACTACCTGCACTACCTACAGCACATGCTATTCCCACACCAGCAAGCACTACCTGCACTACCTACAGCACTTGCTATTCCCACACCAGCCAGCACTACCTGCACTACCTACAGCACATGCTATTCCCACACCAGCAAGCACTACCTGCACTACCTACAGCACATGCTATTACCACACCAGCAAGCACTACCTGCACTACCTACAGCACATGCTATTACCACACCAGCAAGCACTACCTGCACTATACCTACAGCACATGCTATTACCACACCAGCCAGCACTACCTGCACTACCTACAGCACATGCTATTCCCACACCAGCAAGCACTACCTGCACTACCTACAGCACATGCTATTACCACACCAGCAAGCACTACCTGCACTACCTACAGCACATGCTATTACCACACCAGCAAGCACTACCTGCACTACCTACAGCACATGCTATTACCACACCAGCAAGCACTACCTGCACTACCTACAGCACATGCTATTACCACACCAGCAAGCACTACCTGCACTATACCTACAGCACATGCTATTACCACACCAGCCAGCACTACCTGCACTACCTACAGCACATGCTATTCCCACACCAGCAAGCACTACCTGCACTACCTACAGCACATGCTATTACCACACCAGCAAGCACTACCTGCACTACCTACAGCACATGCTATTACCACACCAGCAAGCACTACCTGCACTACCTACAGCACATGCTATTACCACACCAGCAAGCACTACCTGCACTACCTACAGCACATGCTATTACCACACCAGCCAGCACTACCTGCACTACCTACAGCACATGCTATTCCCACACCAGCCAGCACTACCTGCACTACCTACAGCACATGCTATTCCAACCCGATCTCCCAAAAAATTGTAAAATAGCAACGTTTGTGGACAAACGTTGGTATTTTACAATGTCGGCTAAGAAATTGTAAAATGGGAACGTACGTGTCTACAGTGGTGGGCGTGGTTTGGGCGTGTTTTACGGAGATTTTCTGTTTCTAACCCCTCCCCCTACTCTAATCCTAACCCTAAAATCTCAGAACGTTACTATTTTACAATTTTCGAGCCGAAATTGTAAAATAGCAACGTTGGTCCATATCGTTGCTATTATACAATTTTCTGTGAGACTGTGTTGGCTATTCCCACACCAGCAAGCACTACCTGCACTACCTACAGCACATGCTATTCCCACACCAGCAAGCACTGCCTGCACTACCTACAGCACATGCTATTCCCACACCAGCAAGCACTATACCTGCACTACCTACAGCACATGCTATTCCCACACCAGCAACCACTACCTGCACTACCTACAGCACATGCTATTCCCACACCAGCAAGCACTACCTGCACTACCTACAGCACATGCTATTACCACACCAGCAAGCACTATACCTGCACTACCTACAGCACATGCTATTCCCACACCAGCAAGCACTACCTGCACTACCTACAGCACATGCTATTCCCACACCAGCAAGCACTACCTGCACTACCTACAGCACATGCTATTCCCACACCAGCAAGCACTACCTGCACTATACCTACAGCACATGCTATTACCACACCAGCAAGCACTACCTGCACTATACCTACAGCACATGCTATTCCCACACCAGCAAGCACTACCTGCACTATACCTACAGCACATGCTATTACCACACCAGCAAGCACTACCTGCACTACCTACAGCACATGCTATTACCACACCAGCAAGCACTACCTGCACTACCTACAGCACATGCTATTACCACACCAGCAAGCACTACCTGCACTACCTACAGCACATGCTATTACCACACCAGCAAGCACTACCTGCACTACCTACAGCACATGATATTCCCACACCAGCCAGCACTACCTGCACTACCTACAGCACATGCTATTACCACACCAGCAAGCACTGCCTGCACTACCTACAGCACATGCTATTACCACACCAGCAAGCACTACCTGCACTACCTACAGCACATGCTATTCCCACACCAGCAAGCACTACCTGCACTACCTACAGCACATGCTATTACCACACCAGCAAGCACTGCCTGCACTACCTACAGCACATGCTATTACCACACCAGCAAGCACTACCTGCACTACCTACAGCACATGCTATTACCACACCAGCAAGCACTGCCTGCACTACCTACAGCACATGCTATTACCACACCAGCAAGCACTACCTGCACTACCTACAGCACATGCTATTACCACACCAGCAAGCACTACCTGCACTACCTACAGCACATGCTATTACCACACCAGCAAGCACTGCCTGCACTACCTACAGCACATGCTATTACCACACCAGCAAGCACTACCTGCACTACCTACAGCACATGCTATTCCCACACCAGCAAGCACTACCTGCACTATACCTACAGCACATGCTATTACCACACCAGCAAGCACTACCTGCACTACCTACAGCACATGCTATTACCACACCAGCAAGCACTACCTGCACTACCTACAGCACATGCTATTACCACACCAGCAAGCACTACCTGCACTACCTACAGCACATGCTATTACCACACCAGCAAGCATTGCCTGCACTACCTACAGCACATGCTATTACCACACCAGCAAGCACTACCTGCACTACCTACAGCACATGCTATTACCACACCAGCAAGCACTACCTGCACTACCTACAGCACATGCTATTACCACACCAGCAAGCACTACCTGCACTACCTACAGCACATGCTATTACCACACCAGCAAGCACTATACCTGCACTACCTACAGCACATGCTATTCCCACACCAGCAAGCACTACCTGCACTACCTACAGCACATGCTATTCCCACACCAGCAAGCACTATACCTGCACTACCTACAGCACATGCTATTCCCACACCAGCAACCATACAAAATCCTCAGCAACACTCAACCTGCAGTTCACACCAACAGCACAGGCAAACGCAGCTCCATCAGCAATCAGGAAGATTCAACTACCAAAGATGATGGGATATCAGAGCAAGACGCTTCAACTTGAAGTCACTTCCTGTATTTTTGTCATGTGGGTTTTGCCCATGGTTTACCACAGACTTAGGAGACTTTCGGCAGGTCTGAGTCTATAGGGATGACGTATTTTTGTAGGCTGAATGCAGTCCCGAACTTCCTGGTTCTTCACTGTTTCTGTCTATGGGATTTTTGAATGGGTTTTTGGCGCGATGCTTCAAATAATGTCTGTGGGCAACGCAAGTTTAATCAAACGCGAACCAAGGTTCAGCGGGATAATCTTCACACATGAGGACTACTTTCATGAGTTTTGAAGCATAACTGCGAGCCCTAGAGGTAAAAAGCTCGTGCTAAGCTAATCCAGAACTACACACAATGTCGCATAGGCATCCACGCATTGATTGTGATTGAAGGCGCGAGAGAAAGAATTTCCGCGTTCACTCGTGATGACGTATAATATCCGCGTCGACATTGTAGTCTCATTTAGCCGTTTGCTAGCTAGCCTCCCTTTTAACGGCACATAAAAGCTTCAAAACTCATAAAAGTGGTCTTCATGTGTGAAGATGATATTACTAAACACTGGTTCGCGTTTGATTAAGCCAGCGTTGCCCAGAGAGATTATTAGAAGCATCGCGCCAAAAACCCCATTCAAAACTCCCATAGGTGAAAACTGTGAAGAACCAGGGCTGTTAGCATCGATGATTTCCGGACTCGTTACTGCGGCTCTCTATTGGAGTCAATGGAAGGAGTGAACGTGATCTCAGATTATGACAGATTCTTTCATAGTCGTCAAAGTAAATATTCGTCCCATTTCCAACGCCACAGTATCTTCTGAACATTCTGACACTGAATTGGCATTTTTCAGACAGACAGATCAGGAGAAAATCTCATTTGTTCAAGACCTGTCTCAGTCTGACACACACTCTAGTGAGATTTGGCAACAGGAACTCAAAGTTAGCAGGGAGCGATTAGGAGTAGCTAAATCTGTGAGTCTAATAAGTGAACTTCAGGGCATGAATGAAATTGAGTCATGACAGTTGCTCAACACTCAGGTATGGAAAAATATAAACATCAAACATTATAAGAGGCATAGGAATGTACCATAAACAATAAAATAGAAGTTACGTAGCCTATGTACAGTAACATGTCACACAATATGTGCCTTCTCAGTCATTCTCAAGTACCATTAGTAGAGTGAAATGAAATATCTGAGGTACACACTATTTCCTTATATACCGCAGAGCGAGTATAGTAATAATAATAATAATAATACTGTAATGATAGCAACAACAACAACAACAATCATAATCATAATAAACGAATAATCATCATCATCATAATGACGAGTAAGGTGCATCCAATCAGTAAAGTGTTATTGCACAGTCAGGTATACTTGATTCAAGATTCAAGATTTTTATTGTCACTCCATGGTACTTGTGAAATGATTGTGCTGTGAACTCCGTTTACAACATAGTACAAATATAACAGGGCATATGAGTGCAAAAACAACAAGAGACACACCAAGCAATAAGGCAGTAGAGTGATAAGACAAGTCAGAGACAGTGGCATATTCACTGCACATAGGTGCACATGTCATCTGCATACTTTGGACGTACTTAAACATTTTAAATTCGACGTATTTGACATACAGGTGCAAATAGCATATACCTAATTAAACATACAATTAAAGATTAGACATACATAATGGTAGCATCTACAGTGCGGTACAGTACAGCTACTACACTATTTGTGTATGTTAAGGAGTCTCGTGGCCGGTGATTAAAGTCGGTTTTGATTTGTGGACAGGTGGCATGAAATCCAAGGTTATCTAATTGACTAAGTAACACAGGTTGTCTGTCTGGTGCTCTGAGGGAGGAGTTAAACAGTTTGATGGCCACAGGCAGGAATGGCTTCCTGTGGTGCTCTGTGGTGCATCTGGGTAGGATCAGTCTTGCACTGAACGTGCTCCTGTGTTGGACCAGCATGTCATGAAGTGGGTGGGAGACGTTGTCCATGATGGAACCTAACTTGGACAACATTAAATGCAGCATGAACCTCTCAGTTATATTAGGTTCAAAGTGAACTTCAGGGCATCCGGGTGGCTCAGCTGGCTAAACTGCATAACATGCAACATCCAGGGTTCAAATCCAGCCCGGGACCTTTGTCAAAATGTCATCCTCTGCTCATCCCTGTCTCTCTCTCTGTCTTCTGTTCTCTGGCCAAATAAAGCAGACACGCCTTAAAAAAAAGTGCTAAAAAGTGAAGCTCAGATGAAAATCTCAAAACGCACGTGTTCAATTCAGAGCTTTCCTCTTGGCCATAGAGTCTTGCCAAAAACATCTCTCATAGCTTTTATTGTATACATGAAATGAATCAAAACGTGTTGGACAGATGGTATTGTAGGCAAAAGCCAACGTCATGCTCTGTGCACGTACTCATTGCAGTATCTACAGCGAGTACTCACTGTAGCATCTACAGCGACTTACTGTAGCATCTACAGTGACTTACTGTAGTATCTACAGTGACTTACTGTAGTATCTACAGCGACTTACTGTAGTATCTACAGCGACTTACTGTAGTATCTACAGTGACTTACTGTATCATCTACAGCGACTTACTGTAGTATCTACAGTGACTTACTGTAGTATCTACAGTGACTTACTGTAGTATCTACAGTGACTTACTGTAGTATCTACAGTGACTTACTGTAGTATCTACAGTGACTTACTGTAGCATCTACAGTGACTTACTGTAGATTCTACAGTGACTTACTGTAGTATCTACAGCGACTTACTGTAGCATCTACAGTGACTTACTGTAGTATCTACAGTGACTTACTGTAGTATCTACAGTGACTTACTGTAGTATCTACAGCGACTTACTGTAGTATCTACAGTGACTTACTGTAGCATCTACAGTGACTTACTGTAGTATCTACAGCGACTTACTGTAGTATAATAATAATAATAATAATTCATTTATTTTATATAGCGCTTTTCAAGACCCAAAGACGCTTAACAGAGAAACAAAAAACAAGCAACAGGCAACAGAAATAGGCAACAGGCAACAGATACGGGTAACAGGCAACAGATACAGGGTACAGGTACAAATAACAGTGGCGGTTCAGGGCAAGGTTGTATGGAGAAGCAAGGAGAGGAAGATAACAGGAGGGAGGGGCAGGGGGGGATGGGGGGGCGGAGGGTGATGGTTTGGAGGAGGAGGTCAGGGGTAGGGGAGGTTGTAAGCTTGGGAGAACAGGTAGGTTTTAAGTCGGGTTTTGAAAGTGGGGAGTGAGGGAGAGTCTCGGACGGTCTGGGGGAGGGAGTTCCAAAGTCGGGGTGCGGCGCGGGAGAAAGCACGGTCACCAAAGGTTTTGAGTCTGGATGGGGGGACGGTGAGGGTGGCAGTAGAAGAGGATCGGAGTGTACGGGAGGGGCGATGGGGGATGAGGAGGTCAGTCAGGTAGGGGGGCGCTAGGCTGTGGAGGGCTTTGAAGGTGAGGAGGAGTAGTTTGAAGTCGATGCGTTGCTTGACGGGGAGCCAGTGGAGAGAGTGGAGGACAGGGGTGATGTGATCGTGGGACCGGGTGTGAGTGAGCAGGCGGGCAGCTGAGTTTTGGACCATCTGGAGTCTATGGAGGGAACGGGAGGTGATGCCGGTGAGGAGGGAGTTGCAATAGTCGAGGCGGGAGGAGATGAAGGCATGGATGAGGGATTGAGCAGCAGGGGGGGAGAGGCAATGTCTGACTTTGGCGATATTGCGGAGATGGAAGTATGAAGTTTTGACAGCGGAGTTGACGTGGGGATCGAAGGTGAGGGTGGGGTCCAGGATGAAACGGTTGCGTGCCAGGGGGGAGGGGGTGATGGTGGAGTCGTCAATGGTGAGGGTGATGGGTCCAGTTTTATTGAGGGTGGAGTTGGTGCCAATGAGGAGGAGTTCAGTTTTGTCGCTGCTGAGTTGGAGGAAGTTGTGGGTTAGCCAGGTATCTACAGCGACTTGCAAATGATAGAAACGGAAGTTGAATCAATTTCATTTGTTAGCTTAATTAGTCTGGCAAAGACTGCAGTGACAAGAACAACTCGTAATAACGTTAACTCGCATGAATACTACCTCTCTCTATTTCCTGGTAATGATTTCTTTGGATATTTCGTAGAGAGGAGGACAGTGATAATGCTCCATTTATAAACATGTCAAATAATAATAATAAACTTTATTTATATAGCACTTTACAAATTACTTGACATAGGTATCGCTTTTACAATAATTCAATCTTATACAAAGTATTTAAAACCTATAAACTTTCTAATGCATTATAACTCTATTCTAAATGTTTAAACCCTATAAAAGGTTTATAAAAGGCTTTATTATGTCGTAAATGCTTTAATCAGCATGCTATTCCTGGGAAGACTTTGTGCAAGGGCACACTAATACATACAATATTGCATTCATGTGCATCCAGTGTTTCCTATGGATTTCATAATGGGATTCCTAGTTTTCTATTCCATCAGTTCCCGTCTCCAATGTTTCACTGTCCGTTTTGCAATCCAGAATGTCTACAAACAACGAACAAAATAAACACTTTGACGACTAGTTAAAACCGCATTCAGATGGGTGTAGCGCAGATGCCCTAATCCTTAGGCAACGTTTTCATGGGAACAATAGCATTGCTACAGTAAGCCACAGCTGCTGCCTCACCAAAGCTGTGAAAGTGTCTGCTAATTCTCTGTAAAGTATGTGTGGACAGCTCCTGATGGGGAACAAAGCATTGCTACAGCACTGCTAAAATACATGAAGTGTCGCCACCGCTAAAACCAACCTGTAGTTTAGCGTCTGGCATGATTCGCCAATCAGATGCAGCTCCTTATCCTGTGCTGTGACACATGGCCATCTATTCAATGCAAAGATATATTCCACACATTATGACAGAGGAGGTTTAAATTGGACTAATGGGGTAGAGCCCTGCACTGTTTGAACTGACACATTGTGGTGTTTTTTAATGTCGTTTTTTGGATAGTGTTGATTTGATAGGCTTAGCCTTAGGCTATTCGAAATTGATCAAACACGTAAGGTTTGAGGCCGGCACGGTGGCTCAGTGGTTAGTACTGTTGCCTCACAGCAAGAAGGTCTCGGGTTCGAAACCCCGGTCCGTCCCAGGTCCTTTCTGTGTGGAGTTTGCATGTTCTTCCCGTGTTTGCGTGGGTTTTCTCCGGGTGCTCCGGTTTCCTCCCACCATCAAAAGACATGTATGTTAGGGTTAAGACTCCTGTCAGTGCCCCTGACCAAGGCAATGGCAAAAGAACTGGAGTTGGTCCCCGGGCGCTGCACTGTCTGCGGCTGCCCACTGCTCCTAGTTCTAGGAAGGTTCCTAGTAGAGGATGGGTCAAATGCAGAGGATGAATTTCCCCATGGGGATAAATAAAGGAGACCTTAAAAACTGAACTTTCTTGAAATTCTGATAAGCTGTAGGGCTCACACCAGGCTCAGGCGCAAACATGTAGGGCCCGGGCCTGGCTAGGGCCTAGATTTGAGGCAACACACTAAGGGTTAGGGGTTAGGGCATGACAGAGTAGGTTTCAATTGGACTATGAGGGGCCCAGAGCTGCCAGTGCCACACCACACTAACTGTGCAGGCAGGAGTGAATTAGAGACAGGACTGCAATTTACACCCCACACACGCACACCCACACACACACACACACACACACACCCCCCCCCCCCCCCCCCACACACACACACACACACACACACACACACACACACACACACACACACACACACACACACACACACATCGCCTAAAGCCTCTCTGTTGCTCAGCTGTGACCAGCCGCACAAAGGCTGTCCATCATGGCAGGCTGCTTATTATGTCACAGCATGGCCTGGAGACCCTCTAACCTCCCTGGTCTGACTGCAATGACTCGCTGCTTTGGGGGCCGTCAAGGTAAAGGAGCTTCTGGAGCAAACCTATATCGTTGACTACAGGCTTTTGTTTTGTTGGTAGAGGGCACAGAAAAGCACAGATAGCGCAATGCACGTCGGCACCGAACAGCACAACACACCTCAGTACTGAACTGCACAACGCACGTCGGCACCGAACAGCACAACTCACCTCGGTACTGAACTGCACAACTCACCTCGGTACTGAACTGCACAACGCACCTTGGTACTGAACTGCACAACTCACCTCGGTACTGAACTGCAGAACGCACCTCGGTACTGAACTGCACAGCTCACCTCGGTACTGAACTGCACAGCGCACCTCTGTACTGAACTGCACAACTCACCTCGGTACTGAACTGCACAATGCACCTTGGTATTGAACTGCACAACTCACCTCGGTACTGAACTGCACAACGCACCTCAGTACTGAACTGCACAACTCACCTCGGTACTGAACTGCACAACGCACCTCGGTACTGAACTGCACAATGCACCTCGGTACTGAACTGCACAACGCACCTCGGTACTGAACTGCACAACGCACCTCGGTACTGAACTGCACAACACACCTCGGTACTGAACTGCACAACACACCTCGGTACTGAACTGCACAATGCACCTTGGTACTGAACTGCACAACTCACCTCGGTACTGAACTGCACAACACACCTCGGTACTGAACTGCACAACGCACCTCGGTACTGAACTGCACAACGCACCTCGGTACTGAACTGCACAACACACCTCGGTACTGAACTGCACAATGCACCTTGGTACTGAACTGCACAACTCACCTCGGTACTGAACTGCACAACACACCTCGGTACTGAACTGCACAACGCACCTCAGTACTGAACTGCACAACACACCTCGGTACTGAACTGCACAATGCACCTCGGTACTGAACTGCACAGCGCACCTCGGTACTGAACTGCACAGCGCACCTCGGTACTGAACTGCACAGCGCACCTCGGTACTGAACTGCACAATGCACCTTGGTACTGAACTGCACAACTCACCTCGGTACTGAACTGCAGAACGCACCTCGGTACTGAACTGCACAACTCACCTCGGCACTGAACTGCACAACGCACCTCAGTACTGAACTGCACAACTCACCTCGGTCCTGAACTGCACAACACACCTCGGTACTGAACTGCACAACGCACCTCGGTACTGAACTGCACAACGCACCTCGGTACTGAACTGCACAATGCACCTTGGTACTGAACTGCACAACTCACCTCGGTACTGAACTGCAGAACGCACCTCGGTACTGAACTGCACAACGCACCTCGGTACTGAACTGCACAGCGCACCTCGGTACTGAACTGCACAGCGCACCTCGGTACTGAACTGCACAATGCACCTCGCTACTGAACTGCACAACACACCTCGGTACTGAACTGCACAACTCACCTCGGTACTGAACTGCACAACGCACCTCAGTACTGAACTGCACAACTCACCTCGGTACTGAACTGCACAACACACCTCGGTACTGAACTGCACAACACACCTCGGTACTGAACTGCACAATGCACCTTGGTACTGAACTGCACAACTCACTTCGGTACTGAACTGCAGAACGCACCTCTGTACTGAACTGCACAACTCACCTCGGTACTGAACTGCACAACACACCTCGGTACTGAACTGCACAACGCACCTCGGTACTGAACTGCACAACGCACCTCGGTACTGAACTGCACAACGCACCTCGGTACTGAACTGCACAACGCACCTCGGTACTGAACTGCACAACGCACCTTGGTACTGAACTGCACAACTCACCTCGGGCACTGAACTGCACAACGGACATGCAACAACATCATGTGGAAAGGACTCCCTGTGGTGAATCCTGTTGTGAGCTGATCTGTAGCCTGTACTACGTAGCTAGATTAATGCCTTATCCGAGTAAGTTTGAGTTTGAACCTGGTTTAGCCGTACTACAAAGCAAGTTAACTTCTAATCAACATGGCAACTCACGCTGCAAAGCTAACCTGGTCCCGACCAGGTTAGCTTCAGAGGATAAGATCAAAATCCATGACAGACCCATATAATCGGCTCTCTGGAGTCACTCACCATTCATATAAGATCGCCATATGAAAAATAGATTGCAGTCAACTGAGAATAGAACAAGAAAAACATTCGTGGCTCTGTAGGCTACATAATTAAATTAAGCCTACTTACCACTTTATGTCTTAACAGCTCAACGATGCGTGGAGAAATATGATCACTATTAATCACCGCGGCGCATATCATGAACGGAGCCTCAAATGGAGTGAGGGTGATATTCTCCTACGTGCCAGAAAAGCCTATACATACAGTATAATATAGATATGGGATAAATATGGGATAGCCCCAATATGCAGGCTACTCTTGCATGTTTCAGCTGGAACTGTGTCCTGTAGGCTGTATGCCAATATATGCGCAAAAAAAGGCTAGTTTTTATCAATGAAAACTATGCCCGCATCGTCTCAATTCAGTTCAGCAGTTTTCTCTTTTATATTAGGCTATTAGGCTTTATACTAGGCTATTTTATATATGAATTATTCGATCAGTGCAACCACACACATGAGTGATAGAGATATTCATTGAGCATGCGTTTCTAAATCTATGGTCTAAATAGGCTTACAGATTGTGGAAATGTGTAGACTGAGATTACACATTTACATTTGTTGCTGCTGCCTGTATCAATGCAGCTGTATCAGACAGAAATCGCTGATCAAAGTAAATCAAATGACTGATGTGAATACAAGCTGCTGCTTTAGACAGCCCTTCAGCAGATTATATCCAACGCGGATTTTCATTCTGACATTAAATAGCGGATACATTAAATATCCGCTAAAACTCTGATCACAGTGCGCTTTCATTGAACGAGGAAATGGGTGTGGAAATGGGTGTGGGCGTGGATCAACTCAGCTGTTCATAATGTGATTGGCTAGCGCACCTCTTTCGCGTGGACGCGCGCCTGTGCACGAGCGAAAAACGTGCGCGTGCACAGGCAGATCCCAGCTTCAGTTATCGAGTAGAAAACCAGCGTCGTAGTATCCTTAAACTAGATAGCTTTGATCCTGTTCAGTCAAACCAGATCAAAGTGACAGATCGCGGGTCTGTTAAGATAGCTTCGTAGTATAGGGTACTGATCAGCAATGGTGTGGAACCTACCTTCAAAGTGGCACAATTGATTGTGCCACCAACTATTTCCTCTGAAGACTGTTTAAAATATATATATTTTTCCCCCCTGATTTTTTATCCCATTTTTATCCCCGATTAGTGCTAATTTTAATTTATTTATCCTGGTTGCTGCTCCACCCTCTGCCGATCTGGGGAGAGCCGAAACTGGCTCCATGCTTCCTCCGAGACATGGGCAGTAGGAAGCTGACAGGGGAAGCTTCACCGGTAGGACATAGCACGTGGGAGGATCACGCTATTCCAACGAGTTCCCCTCCCTCCGAACAGGCGCCCCTAACGACCAGAGGAGGCACCACTTCAGCGACCAGGATATCGCATGTTTTGGTGTGGGGTTCCTATATGAAGGAAACTCCCAGGTGGGCACGGGGAGAACATGCAAACTCCACACAGAAAGGCCCTTTTGACGACCCCACCCGGGCGGTGGTCACTCGAGGACATGCGGACATAGAACCCAGGACCTTCTAGTTGTGAGGCGACAGCGCTTACCACTGTGCCACCGTGACTGTTGTTACATGCACGCACGACACGTGCACACACACACACACACACACACACACACACACACACACACACACACACACACACACACACACACACACACACACACACAGACGGCATGGTGGCTCAGTGGTTAACACTCTTGCCTCACAGCAAGAAGGTCCCGGGTTCGAACCCCGGTCCGTCCCAGGTCCTTTCTGTGTGGAGTTTGCATGTTCTCCCCCGTGTCCGTGTGGGTTTTCTCCGGGTGCTCCGGTTTCCTCCCACCATCAAGAAAGACATGTATGTTAGGTTAATACTCCTGTCAGTGCCCCTGACCAAGGTACTGGCAAAATAACTGGAGTTGGTCCCCGGGCGCTGCACAGTGGCTGCCCACTGCTCCTAGTTCTAGGAAGGTTCCTAGTAGAGGATGGGTCAAATGCAGAGGATGAATTTCCCCAAGGGGATAAATAAAGGATAACTTAACTTAACTTAACTTAACACACACACACACACACACACACACACACACACACACACACACACACACCTTACTGTTGTGACTGACATGCTGTTTAAGGATACATGAGACGGCTGGGGGGAGTTTCCTGAAGAGGGAACGTTTAGTTTAGTTTATTAGTTTAGTTGTACAGGGACAATGCACACAATGTGCCAGTTTTAGCTGGATAGCTAATTTTCAACTGCAGTCCCCTGGGCAAGGTGTTGATTGCCGGATAGAAACAGTAAAAAACAACAACAACAACAACAACAAAGGACAAGCAATTAATAATAAGCAGTGCATAACAAAAGCACATCACATCACAGGCAACACAGGGTTAGGCTTCATGCATGCAGGCGAGCAAGCAGATAAAAAGTGGAAGACAGTAAATACAGGCAGTTAGTAATAAGCAGCACATACAGTAGTAGAAGCATGCACAAGCAAGCACATTACAGTACAAGCATAGGCTTCATACATGCAGGCAAACAGATGGATGAAAGTATTCGTTATCAGTTAATTTATCCCCGGGAGTTTTGCGAGTCAGGAAAAGAGCATTATACTGCATATATCTACAGTCAATGAAAGGCTAAGCTGTTTGGCCCTGACCTGTATCTGACCTCACTCCAGGGAACAGGCTTGGGTCAGGCTTTGATTCTTTATCAACAAGAAAATGCCATAGAAACCAAATCTAAAGAACAGAAAATAACTGAAATGACGACACATCAAACAAAAAATAGCAGTAACATGGAAGCAAAAGCGAAATTGTTACAAACACACGTGACACGGCACAAAAGAAGGTTCCCAAAGAAGCAACAACACAATAGAGACACTGCGGAGCACGTCATCATTCAGAAACCACGCCCAAAATGTTGGGAAACAAAAAAAAAACTAATCCTGGCGTTCTTCTATGTCGCTTGCATGGTCGCGTGTTGCACACAAAGATCATATATACGGAAGATGACCACTCCAACTTACTTCCTTGACAGCTAGATCCACATTTTTCTTCTCGCCAATTCTCAATGGCTTCCTTGTTTTGCTCGGGAGTACACAAAAACTTTAATTGGTGATTTTTTACATTTGTTGTCTGCGCAGCCCACCACACAACAGCTTTTAGCTATATGTTTAATTCAAGGAAAATGATGCTGGTGTGTGGAAGTGAATGGAGAGCTTTCCCCCATGATGGGCGTGGCCTATTTCATGCAGTGTCTCTATGGGAGTGAATGGAGCGCTTTCCCCCCGTGATGGACGTGGCCCATTTCATGCAGTGTCTCTATAACAGCTATTTGAGATTATTTTTTTCTTCTTTTTTTCTGACGTTTTGAAAGAAAATCTGTTTCAGATCTGTCTAATGTTGATGGGGAGAAGAAGCTCTATATAAAGAACAGTTTTCACCATACAATTTGTTTGTGGACTAGGTACGATAGTGCTCACTTGACCTGTCGTATACAGTAGCCATGACAAAAACCAGTACGTAGCTAACAGTACACAGTATACTAGTTTTTCCACAAAATAAGTGTGGTGTATTATTCCAGATGGAGGTTTGCATGATTAACAGAAGACTAGATTGAGGCTTGACTCAAATAGTTTGGGCTATTCTTGTATGCCGAGTCCCCGATAAATTCTAATCACAACCACAGTTAATCAATCCATCTGTAATCGTGTCTAAGAATCTCATTTAAGCTCTACGTTTTAGTGGCTCAAGACTGATACAGTTAGCCTAGACTGAAGGTCCCGCGTTTATGTACCGACAGACCGCAGTGCCGACGGTCCGCAATGCCGATAGCCCACAAGCAGAACCAGCTGAGCGAGGCGGTGTGCAGCGTGTCGGGGGACCGGCTGGAGCTAACCTCTCCCAGCCCCCACGTCTAAACCTAACCTCTCCCACCCCCCATGCCTAAACCTAACCTCCCGCAGACCCTAACCCTAAACTCTCCCACCCCCCACGCCTAAACCTAACATTGGCATTGCGGGCTGTCGGGCTGTCGGCACTGCGGGTGGTCGGCATAGCGGGTGGACACCAGACTGAAAGCAACATTTCTGAATCTCAAGGCCAAAGACTTCATCATCTTACCCACTTGGCCACAGGCTCGTGTCTCTTCTGATACCGACACACATGAAGGGAGATCTAAACCGTGTGCAGATGCCTCCTCAGTCTCCAGGCTGAATGTGTTGACGAGTCATCATCATTACTCTGGCGACTTCATCCACAGAGCGGTTTTCTGGCGGAAAACAGCTCTTTTCTGGTGCGACGTGCACAGGAGGAGACGGGTTGTATTTCTGGAGTCTTGCATCAGAGGATATACACAACATGTGTCTCTCTCTAACCACTCTGTTATGATGTTAGATGATACCATGGGACGAGAAGTTAGACATCTAAAGTAATGTTGCTAATTAGACGATGACTATCTGCTCATTATGTGGTTGCTTCTGGCTTTCAGATGAGTTTGAATGATTTCCTTTTCGCAGTGTTGGGGAGTAACTACATGTAGTTTGATTATGACTACAGTACCGGTTGTTTAACTTCATTTTGCAGTACTGTAGTTGGGTGGTAGTTTAACTACAATCAGCTGCTATTTGATTGAAATCACCTATGGTTTGCAGCCAAGATGTCAGTGATAGAATTTTCCTAGAAATTTAGCACTTTTCCTGATTTACCTCAACAATTTCTCCCTATCGTCTTAAAACACACCCTCAAGTTGCCTATAGTGTCAGTTCAACTGGATGTTTGTGTAACCATATGAGATTCCAGATTCAGATTGTGCACATTTTTTCGTGATGTAGTTGACCTACTTTTTGAAATTTTAGTTTGACAAAAAAAACATTGAGAGAGAGAGAGAGAGAGAGAGAGTAGTTAAAGACGAGCTGAATGCAAGTCGGCCAATCCTGGCATGTTCTGCCCCCAAATCCAGTGGGATTTAGCGTGTTTTGGCACTACGCAAGTGGGATCCGCAGACAACCAAGGAACTGGCTGCCTCCGCGTGTACTGCTGTTTGAAAGCTGCGGCAAATGTGCTGCCTGTCGGCCTGGAATACCGCTGGTATACCGCGACCGCTTCAGCTCATTCAGAACGCTGCAGCCCGTCTGGTGTTCAACCAACCCAAATTCTCTCATGTCACTCCCCTCTTCCGGGACCTTCACTGGCTTCCCATCTCGGCACGCATTAAATTCAAAACACTGGTTCTGGCCTACAGGGCCCCTCTGTACTTACAATCTATGGTCAGGCTCCAAATCTCTCACCGTTCCCTCCGCTCCTCCACCAGCGCAGGACGCCTCGCCCCTCCTCCACTACCTGGGGGCTCAAAAGTCGCTCATCCCGTCGACTAACCTAACCTAACCTGAACTAAACTTGTACCACTGTTCCTTCAGAAGTTATAGTTATCATAGACTGTGTTGCATAGTTGATTGCTCTATTGCTGACAAAAATGTGTTATTGTAAGTCGCTTTGGATAAACGCGTCTGCCAAATGACGTAATGGAATGGAATGGAATATCCGAGGGGCCAGGGTAAGATATGTTGTTGTTGTTACAGTAATGTTATTCCTGGAATGCAAGTTTAATGAGCCAGTTACATGTCTTTGCATTCTACATTAAATGAAGACGTTACAGTTTGTTTTATTTTGTATGTTACATATGTATTGGCCAAGTTATTAGTTAGTTTATGGGCTAGAAATTCTGCCAGGTTACAGGCACTAGGCGGCCATCTTGCCTGCATAATTTTCTCCTCGAAATCAAGATTGATTGACAGCTGCCATGTCGTGATATGATTGGTTGAAATGGGGTAGAAGTTTGATAGATCTTCATTTCATCACCATACTGTACATTACAGTTATGAATGAAATCCTGAAAAATGAACTTTTGATGTGAAAAAGTCTAAAGAAATTTGATTTTTGTGATTTCTTTTGGCATACATTATTAAATAAGAATACCCAGGTATGTGAACTAAAAAAAAATAATAATAATAACACTTTTTTTTGTGGTTCAGCTCATCTTTAAGACCTTTCATTGATGTACCTAGTAGTTTGGTAAACTATACAGTTTTAAGGTAGTTTTCCCCAACCATGCCTTTTTGATAAGCTATACCATATAAAGCCGTTGAGATGCAGCTGAACTGTTTGGTGAAGAGCCACTGTTTACAATAGATGAGGTACATGTTTCTATCAGCTGTTTACAATAGATGAGGTACATGTTTCTATCAGCTGTTTACAATAGATGAGGTACATGTTTCTATCAGCTGTTTACAATAGATGAGGTACATGTTTCTTTCAGCTGTTTACAATAGATGAGGTACATGTTTCTATCAGCTGTTCACATAATAGGAGATGTCAGGAGGATGAGTTACATTGTGGCATTAAAGTTTAATGTCCTCATTTGGTGGCTGTCAGGCAGGCAGGCCGTAGCACCTTGCTTAGTATCTCCCATGGTTCATTGCTGCTAAATCAAGCTGCGGGCGCCATAAGGACTCCCCATCGCTGATCCAAGATGGATGCTGGCTGGCAGTGACCTTTAGTATGTATTGAGACCATTTATCTGGAATTACACCACAGACACTTGCTGGGAGAGTCCTGCTCAGCAAACAGAGGCAGTCTGGCTGTCTACTTGAAGTAGGCTACAGACTGCAGCATTACATTCATCCGCTGTACTCCCTGTAGTAAACAGTCTACTTGAAGTATAGACTGCAGCATTACATTAATCCGCTGTACTCCCTGTAGTAAACTGTCTACTTGAAGTATAGACTGCAGCATTACATTCATCTGCTGTACTCCCTGTAGTAAACTGTCTACTTGAAGTACAGACTGCAGCATTACATTCATCTGCTGTACTCCCTGTAGTAAACTGTCTACTTGAAGTATAGACTGCAGCCTTACATTAATCCGCTGTACTCCCTGTAGTAAACTGTCTACTTGAAGTATAGACCGCAGCATTACATTAATCTGCTGTACTCCCTGTAGTAAACTGTCTACTTGAAGTATAGACTGCAGCATTTCATTAATCTGCTGTACTCCCTGTAGTAAACTGTCTACTTGAAGTATAGACTGCAGCATTACATTCATCTGCTGTACTCCCTGTAGTAAACTGTCTACTTGAAGTATAGACTGCAGCATTACATTCATCTGCTGTAGCCTACTCCCTGTAGTAAACTGTCTACTTGAAGTATAGACTGCAGCATTACATTCATCTGCTGTACTCCCTGTAGTAAACTGTCTACTTGAAGTATAGACTGCAGCATTACATTCATCTGCTGTACTCCCTGTAGTAAACTGTCTACTTGAAGTACAGACTGCAGCATTGCATTTATCTGCTGTACTCCCTGTAGTAAAATGTCTACTTGAAGTACAGACTGCAGCATTACATTCAGCTGCTGTACTCCCTGTAGTAAACTGTCTACTTGAAGTATAGACTGCAGCATTACATTCATCTGCTGTACTCCCTGTAGTAAACTGTCTACTTGAAGTATAGACTGCAGCATTACATTCATCTGCTGTACTCCCTGTAGTAAACTGTCTACTTGAAGTACAGACTGCAGCATTGCATTCAGCTGCTGTACTCCCTGTAGGGTGCATTGGGCCATAATGATGATGGAAAGTACCTCAGGTAAACACAAGAGAAAGTACCTCAGGTAAACACAAGAGGAAGTACCTCAGGTAAACACAAGAGAAAGCTACCTCAGGTAAACACAAGAGAAAGTACCTCAGGTAAATACAAGAGTTGACTCGTCTTCCTCTCCTCACTAACGATGAGGGAAAGCTCTGGAGAAGGACTTGTGCCCGTTTTTTTTTAGGATTTTTATCACATTTTCTCCGCGATGGTACTCGGCCTATTCCCCCTGCTGCTCTCCCGGCCGTTGCTCTACTCCGATCTGGGGAGAGCCGTAGACTCGCACATGCTTCCTCCTATACATGTGCAGTCGCCAGCTGCTGCTTCTTTTCACCTGACAGCGAGGCGTTTCACCGGCAAGACGTGGGAGGATCACGCTATATTCGCCCCCAGTTACCCTCCTCCCCGAACAGGCGCCCCGCCCGACCAGAGGAGGCACTAGCGTAAGGTGACCAGATTTCTGAAATGAGAAATCGGGGAGATTTCCAGTTGGGCAGTCAATATATCATTAAAATATCCATTTATTGTCTATGAAATAAAAAAGGGGGACAATTCCGGTTTCATGTCTTTTGACCATGGCAACTGTTGTAGCTACTGCAATAAACGATGGTGCAGGCCGACTGATATCCCTCCAAAATACCACATTAAGACCTTAAGGAACACCACAGAAAAATGCATGATGTGATTTGATATCAAAAACCTTTGACATAATGAGATTGCACTAAATGAGTAGGCTAACATCTGTAGCATGACACGGTTGGGCCCAATGGAAGCCTTAGGTCTTCTAGTTTGAGTATTATTCACTATAGCTTTAAAAATGAGCCTGCAGAGCCTCTGAAAGACCGTAATGTCGGCCGTGGACGAAGACTAGACAATCTGGGACATTTTTGGGGACAGGTCCCCCAAAACGGGGACTGTCCCCGGAAATCGGGGGGCGTCTGGTCACCTTACACTAGTGCCGCGACCAGGACTCATACCCCACTGGCTTCCCACCCGTCAGACTCAGCCAATAATTGTATTTGTAGGAACGTCTGACCAAGCCGGAAGTACCGCTGCCGGGAATCGAACCCCGGTCTCCACCAGGGTGGGAATTACATGGAGGCCATGCGGCCTCCGTTGCCCCTCCCCCTGGCCGTGATGCCCTGAGATCCCTAAGGCCACCATGGCAGTGCCCTGCTATACCAGCCTGCTACTGTCAGGTGCTTTAAAAGCATCAGTGGTCTCAGTTTAATGTAGTCTGCCCTATGCAAAGGATGTGTCATTGGCTCATTTTAACACACATTTCAGAAAAATCACTCTTCACGATGTTAATAGAGAAATGACCTTTGTGCTGACATGTGGCCTTATGCCCAAAAAAAGAAAAGAATTATGTAATTCCCACCCTGGACTCTCCGCGGTGGTAGGCGAGTGCTTTTACCTCCCAGACTCCCCCACTTATGCATGTTTGACACATCTTGTGCTGTTTTTTGTGCTGTTTCTTCTTGTGCACAAACAGCAGCAACTCATGAGCTTCTCTGAGGACTCAGATTGGGACCATTTTGTGGATAATATTTACCTGCTGCCAAGCAACACCTGAGGCCTCAAGTGCTGCAGTTTGTCCCCCCGGGGAGTGGAGTGCTATTCTGCTTCATGAAGTGTACAATACATCATATTGTCATATTGTCACTGTATAGGGACTCTGGAGGTGCCTGCATGTATGGTGTGTGTGTGTGTGTGTGTGTGTGCGTGCGTGCGTGCGTGTGTGTGTGCGTGCGTGTGTGTGTGTGTGTGTGCGCGTGTGTGTGTGTGTGCGCGCGCGTGTGTGTGTATGGGGAGGGACTTGGTACAACCACAATTCCTCACAATTCTGTAGTTACAGTATGGTCTTCTTTCTCTCTTTCTCTCTCTGTGACTCTGTGATAAGAAAATGGCTACACTGTAGCAGCCATAGTGTTTGCAGTGTTTGCATTGTTTGGCGTGCCAGTGTCGCAGGGAGATTAAAAAGCCATAAGTACTGGTGCCTTTAGAAACAGAGGCAGGCCACAAAACGTTCATTTGCTGTTGGAGTGTGCAGGGAGCGATAACATTCCAAGCCCTGTTTGTATTGATGCACTGCCTTGACTCCTAAGTCCTAGGTGCCTTGACTCCTAAGTCCTAAGTGAAAGAGTGCTTTTTCAAAAGGCAAATAATATGGACCCATTGAAGTGTCTGGGCCCCAGTTAATAGCTGCCCATTGTGAGTGGACATATTTTTGTTGAGGTCAATTGTCACTCAATGCATTCTTCCATTTGCGTCAGGAATATTTGTGACACTTTTGACAGATTGCTTTATGAAAATGGTATGGTATCATATTCATCACAGATGGGTAGGTATGTTGCATATCTGCGAGACTACACACTGGTGTCAAAACAGACAGGATTGGATGGACTTTATTGGCTAGTAAGCTAATAGCAAGGTAATAGCAAGCTAATAGCAAGGTAATAGCAAGCTAATAGCAAGGTAACAGCAAGCTAATAGCAAGGTAACAGCAAGCTAATAGCAAGGTAACAGCAAGCTAATAGCAGGCTATTAAGGTCTTATGTCACAGGAGTTCAGGCTCTGTACCTGACAGCAATGAGTAAGGATGGAAATGGAAACACGTGCGTGCACAGTACACATACACGTGCGCGCGCACACACACACACACGCACGCGCGCGCGCACACACACACACACACACACACACACACACACACACACACACACACACACACATATTTCATCATAACACTGATTGATTGGGGAATAACCTTTGTGGTCAGCTGATCAATAACTCAATATCCCATAGCGTCAGGTTTGTGGTGGCTGCGTTGAGAGCAGCAGATGATGAAAAGGAAAGTCATGTGACCTAGACTGTGGACCGAATGGATGGAAGTGTTCATCTTTCTGTGTGGCTTTAAGCCTTTAACTCTCTCACCAGCGGTGGTGGATCTTTAACTCTCTCACCAGCGGTGGTGGATCTCTGTTACATGGAAATTCAAGAGGTGCTTTTCAAATGAGAGAATGAAGAGTAAAACCAAATAGATTCTAAACTCTGTGCATTGCTCCCTCAACTGGAAGAGCAAGCATTCAAACAATTGCATTACCATTATAGTTTCTTTACCAAATTGATTTAGCTTAATTGAACAACCCCCCCCCCCCCCCCCAGCTCTGCTCCATCGTACCAAGGGGGGCTCACTTTCCAAATCCGCGGAGAATCTCTGTTTTCCTCTGGAGTCAGTCAGAAGAGCTAAATGTGCTGCTAAACGTGTGGGACTTCAAAGGCTGTGTTTCTCTGCTCTCTTGCCAGGGTCATCGCAGATAGTCAACTCCTATCTGCCTCCCCAGGCAAGACTTAAGAGACCAGACTGTTGGTTTGCGGTGGTTTGACATCAAACTTGGCTCCGACATTTCCGCCGACCAGCAGCAGCAGCAGCGACACACACACATGCGAGCCGAGGCAGAGAGAAAAATATGAAAAAGATATATATTGGCAAAACTGCCCTCAAAACCCAGAGAAATGGTTGCAAACATCAGAAACGAAGGTAAGACAAGGCAGTTTAAATGTGAAAACCCTCATCATCGTCTCTTTCCAACATTTCATTCATTTGGACCAAAGGAAATAGCTGGTCAGTCAACCATGAGTCTTTACAAAAGTCGTGTTTGGCGTCAATTCTTTTTCATCAGCCATCTTCAGATCCCTTGCATGTGTCACCTGACAGACATATACATATATATGTATATATCATGTGTCACCTGATAGACATATATATATATATATATATGTATATATCATGTGTCACCTGACAGACATATACATAATGTGTCACCTGATAGACATATGTATATATCATGTGTCACCTGACAGACATATACATATGTATATATCATGTGTCACCTGACAGACATATACATATATATGTATATATCATGTGTCACCTGACAGACATATACATACAGTATATATGTATATATCATGTGTCACCTGACAGACATATACATATATATGTATATATCATGTGTCACCTGATAGACATATACATATATCATGTGTCACCTGATAGACATATACATATATATGTACATATCATGTGTCACCTGACAGACATATACATATATATGTCTATATTGCATGTGTCACCTGACAGACATATACATATATAGCCTATGTATATATCATGTGTCACCTGACAGACATATACATATATATGTATATATCATGTGTCACCTGACAGACATATACATATATGTATATATCATGTGTCACCTGACAGACATATACATATATATGTATATATCATGTGTCACCTGACAGACATATACATATATATGTACAGTATATATCATGTGTCACCTGACAGAGATACATATATATGTATATATCATGTGTCACCTGACAGACATATACATATGTCACCTGATGGACATATACATATATATATGTATTGTATATATCATGTGTCACCTGACAGACATAATGACATATACTGTACATATACATATATATGTATATATCATGTGTCACCTGACAGACTTATACATAATATATGTATATATTGCATGTGTCACCTGACAGACATATACATACATATATATGTCTATATTGTATGTGTCGCCTGACAGACACATACGTATATCGGAGGCAAAAAGCTCTATTCAACAGCAGTTGCATTTCTTTGCAGCTCATTTGACCAACAACAGTCTTAGACTTATGTATCTGGATGCCGACGAGAAATCTAATACCCCCCCACCAAAAAAAATAAAAAATAAAATAAAATAAAAAGAAGAAGAAGAATAAATCAATAACTATGTGCTCAGACTTAATTAAACTGGCATTTCTTGGTGATAAGAGCCCAGAGCAATTTCCACGCGTGCTTAGTTGCCTGGCGCAATGCCAAGTCATTTACAGCATCACTTGCAAGCTGTGAGACAGACAGACTGTGAGACATACTGTGAGACAGACAGGCTGTGAGACAGACAGACTGTGAGACAGACAGGCTGTGAGACAGACAGGCTGTGAGACAGACAGGCTGTGAGACAGACAGACTGTGAGACAGACAGACTGTGAGACAGACATACTGTGAGAGAGACATACTGTGAGACAGACAGGCTGTGAGACAGACAGACTGTGAGACAGACAGACTGTAAGACAGACAGGCTGTGAGACAGACAGGCTGTGAGACAGACAGTGAGACAGACAGACTGTGAGACAGACAGGCTGTGAGACAGACAGGCTGTGAGACAGACAGGCTGTGAGACAGACAGACAGGCTGTGAGACAGACAGGCTGTGAGACAGACAGACTGTGAGACAGACAGGCTGTGAGACAGACAGACAGGCTGTGAGACAGACAGACAGGCTGTGAGACAGACAGGCTGTGAGACAGACAGGCTGTGAGGCAGACAGACTGTGAGGCAGACAGGCTGTGAGACAGACAGGCTGTGAGACAGACAGACTGTGAGACAGACAGACTGTGAGACAGACAGACTGTGAGACAGACAGACTGTGAGACAGACATACTGTGAGACAGACAGGCTGTGAGACAGACAGACTGTGAGACAGACAGACTGTGAGACAGACAGGCTGTGAGACAGACAGACTGTGAGACAGACAGACTGTGAGACAGACAGGCTGTGAGACAGACAGTGAGACAGACAGGCTGTGAGACAGACAGTGAGACAGACAGGCTGTGAGACAGACAGACTGTGAGACAGACAGGCTGTGAGACAGACAGACTGTGAGACAGTGGAGAGACTGTGAAGATTGTTTTTTGTTGTTGTAATGTCAAAGAAGCAAAATCAGTCTCAGCAACTAAAATCTTTCATTGTATCGTGATGTGGATTTTTCATCTGTTTGTCTGTCTAACTATCTGTCTATCTATCTGTCTATCTATCTATCTATCTATCTATCTATCTATCTATCTATCAATCTATCTATCTATCTATCTATCAATCTCTCTCTCTATCTATCTATCTATCTATCTATCTATCTAACTATCTGTCTGTCTATCTATCAATCTGTCTGTCTGTCTGTCTATCTATCTCTCTGTCTGTCTGTCTGTATATCTATCTATCTATCTATCTATCTATCTATCTATCTATCTGTCTGTCTGTCTGTCTGTCTAACTATCTGTTTATTATTATGTTTATTATGTTTATTTGCACATTAAAGGAAAACAGAAACAAACAAAAAAAATGTTTACAACATTGGAGAAAAAAACATGTGCAGGTGAGATAGAAACCCACTACGGGTTTATATAAAGATCTCACCTCAAGAGAAAAACATAATAATACAAGTTACGGTACTCAATTAACATTGAACAAACATTACAATGCAATGATAACTCAGATTAGTGAAAAAAAAAAAAAAAAAAAAAAAAAAAGGAATAAAAAGAGAAATAAAAATGAGAATGAGGTTTAGACCTCTCTCAGAAATGCCATAGCTCACTCAGTGCCAAATTTACCAGACATTAGAAAACCTTTTAGTTTCTTTTTGTACACAGACAGGGATAGAGAAACAGTCAATAAATGTAAGTTTGAATTCCATATTTTGGCTCCATGATATTTTAACGAAAATTGACCTCTGGATGTACGATACAATGGTATATTAAGGTTATTGCTTTGTCTAGTAGGATAAGAATGAATTTGTGAATTACAGATGAAAAATGATTTACAATTTTCTGGTAAGTCAGTACTCATGTACTTCAATTTGAAAATGAAAATGCAGGTTTGAAAAATGTTGATATCAAAAATTGACATTACACCACATTTACAAAAGAGCACGGCAGTTTCAGCATACGGCTTTGAAAATGTTGCTAGTCTAACAAAACGTTTTTGTAGCAATAAAAGTTTATGCAAATGAGTGGGGAAGGTACTAGCCCAAACAATATTACAATATGAAAGGTATGGGAATATTAGACTGTAATATAAAGTTAGAAGACAGGAGAAATTAAGAAGTCCACAAATCCTTCTAATAATTCCAAGGGATTTTGTGATCTTCTTACAGACCTGGCTGATATGGTCTTTCCAGGTGAGTTTCTCATCAATCAGGACTCCTAGAAACCTGGTGGATGAGACTTTACTAATTTCAACACCATCAATAGATATTTTAAATAATTCCGAATTATAATTCATTTTACCAGCAAATATCATAAAATTAGATTTTTTTACATTTAAAGCCAATTTATTGGATTGAAACCATTTGGAATACCTGAGAAGACCAATGTTTACCTCATTCATAAGGACAGTTACATTTTTATTGGACATCAATAAGTTTGTGTCATCTGCGAATAATATTGGAAACATAGTATGTAGTAGTCTGTCTGTGTATCTATCTATCTATCTGTCTATCTATCTATCGATGTCTCTATCTATCTGTCTGTCTAACTATCGGTCTGTCTATCTCTCTATCTATCTACTGTATCTATCTATCTATCTATCTATCTATCTATATATCTATCTATCTATCTGTCTATCTGTCTATCCATCTCTCTCTCTATCTATCTATCTATCTATCTATATCTCTATCTATCTATCTATCTATCGATCTGTCTATCATCTCTCTATCTATCTATCTTAGGGCAGCAGCAGCAAATGTTTTTTTAATTACTCGATTAATTATTTAGTCTGTAAGATGACCAGCAGACGAAGTAACACTTTTGATTCTTCAAATAAACTTACTTAGCCTGAGCAGCATACCCCCCCACCACCAGTATTCATTTTATGATGCAACATAGAAAAGCCGCAAATCTTAGTATTTGAGAAGCTCTAACCAGCAAATGTTTGGTGTTTTTTTTACCTCATAAATTAATCGATTGTTAAACTTATAATAGCTTCATTTTGGCTCATTCTTTCAGCACTAAAATCTATCTGAACCTTCACCTTTTTCGAGCAACTGTGACACAACACGTAGGTTTTCAATTCAAAATTGAATCAAACGTACAAAAAAGTGTAGAATTAAAACAAGATATAAATAAAATAAATAACAAAAAGAAAGAGTCAAGAGTTCTGATCAGAAATCAAAAGATGGATGTTTTGGTATACACCCAAGGCTTGTTTGGCTTTTACATATTTCAATGCTTTCTTCTCATTTTCTTCTCATCATCTCATTCATGAAGACTGAAAACAGTGCTCTGGCATTTTGGAATCTGCATCTGTGGATACATTGTTTAGCCATAATAAGTCAACGATTGTACATTCAAATTTGTTTGTCTTTCATTAGAACTCCAAATTGAATATCGTTATATTCGAACTAAGTTGGGCGATTGAGGGTCTTTTTCAGATATATCCAATTTTGAAACAATACCCAAACGGAACTAGAATAATTACAATCAAAAAACAAATGTTCTACAGTCTCAATATCAGAATCACAAAATCTGCAATTCTTCATATCAAAGTTGAATCTTTGTCTCAGAAACTCGTTACATGGATAGATAATATCATGCATTACTTTAAAATGAGTATCTTTCGATTTGGGTGAAATGGGGAGAGTGAGATATCTATAGTTCTAATTCTTATCTCTTCAGCATAGTCTTTTAACAGACTTTTCCTTTTTATTGGTAAAGGGAAGATTACTGAAGTAAGAGTACTGTAACTACTTGATGTTAGTTGCGATATTCTCTGAGGAAGTAAATCAGGCGTGTGCGCAGGTGAACAGGGTAGTCCATTGCTCCGCATATTCGTAAAACACGGTCAATAAGGCCATGTTCACATTAAAGGCAAACCCGATTTGCTGATAAAGTCATTAATCATCATTATCTTGATTGGTTTCCCAAATCTGATTTGGGAGTGTGTCCGCACTGCCACAAATCTGATTCTCAAGTCGGATCTGTGTGTGCAGACCTAAACAGCCTATCTATCTGCATGGGTTGCTATGGTAACGACGTTTGCGTCAGTAAATACGTACGTTGGTGACGTGGTTTTCCTGCGCAGAAGCATTTGATGACGAGTTGCGAGTGACGTTCAAATCAGATTTGGTGGATCTGCGCGTCCGTCCGCACTGAAGTCACATCAGTCAAAAGCACATTTGAAGCAGATCGGAAACTACCTCCATTATGTGGTTTGAGACAAGTGACACAAATCAGACTTGGAACGTCCAGACTCACAAAAGCAATCTGGATAGAATCATTAATAGGTCACTAAAGTTCACCAATCTGATTTGGCCTCCTAGTCTGAACATGGCCTAAGTGTCTACTGCGGACATCATTTTCTCCCCCTCCGCTGCCAGCTGCCTACCTGAGGCTCTTGGGCTTGGGAGGTGAACTTGGAGGTGCTCTTCTTGCCTGGCGCTTCATGGCAGCCAAGAGGCAGTGACCCTCTGCAGGAGCCAAGTATCCATCAGGCTAGCAACATGCTAAAGTATCCATCAGGCTAGCAACATGCTAAAGTATCCATCAGGCTAGCAACATGCTAAAGTATCCATCAGGCTAGCAACATGCTAAAGTATCCATCAGGCTAGCAACATGCTAAAGTATCCATGAGGGCACAGTGCTCCTGTCCTCTGCCACCTGTAGCCTCTCATTACCTCATCCATCCCCTCCTCCATCACTCCTGTCTGTCTGTCTGGGTGTGTTGTCCTCCTGCATCCAATGTATCAACATCTAGTAGGTTGGTGACGGTGTTGAAATGCTATTCTGTCTCTTTTTCCTCTCACCTTTTCTCTCTCTCTCTCTCTCTCTCTCTCACACACACACACACACACACACACACGGCCTAGGTTCATTCTGTATTTTCAGCACTACGTATATGAATCAGCCATGGCGTGGCTGTGTGTGTGGGGGTATACAGAGAGATTGCACACAGAGAGGCGTAATGGGATTCACCATTACCGTGATGGCAGTGGCTTTCCCGGCTCGGCTCGCTCCCGGTGAACGTTTAGTATTCCTCACTCATCCATCTCCTCTTCCCCATCGGCCTGACTGACTCACTCCATACTGAGTTACACTGTGACCAGACTCACTCCCTACTGAGTTACACTGTGACAAGACTCACTCCATACTGAGTTACACTGTGACAAGACTCACTCCATACTGAGTTACACTGTGACAAGACTCACTCCATACTGAGTTACACTGTGACACAAGACTCACTCCATACTGAGTTACACTGTGACCAGACTCACTCCATACTGAGTTACACTGTGACCAGACTCACTCCATATTGAGTTACACTGTGACACAAGACTCACTCCATACTGAGTTACACTGTGACAAGACTCACTCCATACTGAGTTACACTGTGACAAGACTCACTCCATACTGAGTTACACTGTGACACAAGACTCACTCCATACTGAGTTACACTGTGACACAAGACTCACTCCATACTGAGTTACACTGTGACACAAGACTCACTCCATACTGAGTTACACTGTGACAAGACTCACTCCATACTGAGTTACACTGTGACAAGACTCACTCCATACTGAGTTACACTGTGACACAAGACTCACTCCATACTGAGTTACACTGTGACCAGACTCACTCCATACTGAGTTACACTGTGACCAGACTCACTCCATATTGAGTTACACTGTGACACAAGACTCACTCCATACTGAGTTACACTGTGACAAGACTCACTCTATACTGAGTTACACTGTGACCAGACTCACTCCATATTGAGTTACACTGTGACACAAGACTCACTCCATACTGAGTTACACTGTGACAAGACTCACTCCATACTGAGTTACACTGTGACAAGACTCACTCCATACTGAGTTACACTGTGACACAAGACTCACTCCATACTGAGTTACACTGTGACACAAGACTCACTCCATACTGAGTTACACTGTGACCAGACTCACTCCATACTGAGTTACACTGTGACAAGACTCACTCCATACTGAGTTACACTGTGACAAGACTCACTCTATACTGAGTTACACTGTGACCAGACTCACTCCATACTGAGTTACACTGTGACAAGACTCACTCCATACTGAGTTACACTGTGACAAGACTCACTCCATACTGAGTTACACTGTGACACAAGACTCACTCCATACTGAGTTACACTGTGACCAGACTCACTCCATACTGAGTTACACTGTGACAAGACTCACTCCATACTGAGTTACACTGTGACAAGACTCACTCCATACTGAGTTACACTGTGACAAGACTCACTCCATATTGAGTTACACTGTGACACAAGACTCACTCCATACTGAGTTACACTGTGACAAGACTCACTCCATACTGAGTTACACTGTGACAAGACTCACTCCATACTGAGTTACACTGTGACAGGACTCACTCCATACTGAGTTACACTGTGACAAGACTCACTCCATACTGAGTTACACTGTGACAAGACTCACTCCATACTGAGTTACACTGTGACAAGACTCACTCTATACTGAGTTACATTGTGAGTTACATTGTGACAAGACTCACTCCATACTGAGTTACACTGTGACTCACTCCATACTGAGTTACACTGTGACAAGACTCACTCCATACTGAGTTACACTGTGACACAAGACTCACTCCATACTGAGTTACACTGTGACAAGACTCACTCCATACTGAGTTACACTGTGACAAGACTCACTCCATACTGAGTTACACTGTGACCAGACTCACTCCATATTGAGTTACACTGTGACACAAGACTCACTCCATACTGAGTTACACTGTGACAAGACTCACTCTATACTGAGTTACACTGTGACAAGACTCACTCCATACTGAGTTACACTGTGACAAGACTCACTCCATACTGAGTTACACTGTGACACAAGACTCACTCCATACTGAGTTACACTGTGACCAGACTCACTCCATACTGAGTTACACTGTGACAAGACTCACTCCATACTGAGTTACACTGTGACAAGACTCACTCTATACTGAGTTACACTGTGACCAGACTCACTCCATACTGAGTTACACTGTGACAAGACTCACTCCATACTGAGTTACACTGTGACAAAGACTCACTCCATACTGAGTTACACTGTGACAAGACTCACTCCATACTGAGTTACACTGTGACACAAGACTCACTCCATACTGAGTTACACTGTGACCAGACTCACTCCATACTGAGTTACACTGTGACAAGACTCACTCCATACTGAGTTACACTGTGACAAGACTCACTCCATACTGAGTTACACTGTGACAAGACTCACTCCATACTGAGTTACACTGTGACCAGACTCACTCCATACTGAGTTACACTGTGACAAGACTCACTCCATACTGAGTTACACTGTGACAAGACTCACTCCATACTGAGTTACACTGTGACAAGACTCATTCCATACTGAGTTACACTGTGACAAAGACTCACTCCATATTGAGTTACACTGTGACACAAGACTCACTCCATACTGAGTTACACTGTGACAAGACTCACTCCATACTGAGTTACACTGTGACAAGACTCACTCCATACTGAGTTACACTGTGACAGGACTCACTCCATACTGAGTTACACTGTGACAAGACTCACTCCATACTGAGTTACACTGTGACAAGACTCACTCCATACTGAGTTACACTGTGACAAGACTCACTCCATACTGAGTTACACTGTGACAAGACTCACTCTATACTGAGTTACATTGTGACCAGACTCACTCCATACTGAGTTACACTGTGACAAAGACTCACTCCATACTGAGTTACACTGTGACAGGACTCACTCCATACTGAGTTACACTGTGACAAGACTCACTCCATACTGAGTTACACTGTGACAAGACTCACTCCATACTGAGTTACACTGTGACAAGACTCACTCCATACTGAGTTACACTGTGACACAAGACTCACTCCATACTGAGTTACACTGTGACAAGACTCACTCCATACTGAGTTACATTGTGACAAGACTCACTCCATACTGAGTTACATTGTGACCAGACTCACTCCATACTGAGTTACACTGTGACAAGACTCACTCCATACTGAGTTACACTGTGACACAAGACTCACTCCATACTGAGTTACACTGTGACACAAGACTCACTCCATACTGAGTTACACTGTGACCAGACTCACTCCATACTAGGGATGGGCATTTCTAGCAAAAACACTATTCGAAATTCGCTGGCCAAAGTCGACTTTTAATCGAAATTCGAAAATAAAAATAAAAATGTAAAAAAAAATTTTTTTTTTTTTTTTTTTTTTTTTTGGTGAGTGAAATGTTGCATTGTCTCCCCTGATTCTAAGTCTAAGGCTTTATTAATTAATAGAAAAAGCTTCTGCTGTGGATTTTTAGCTCAAACAAGCATTGCACCACTGAAGTAAAGAACATGTTACATGACATTGACATTTTTGAAAATAAAAAACAGTTTTGACAATCATGAGTGGTTCATTAAATATTTAGTAGGCTCAGGTCTGAGTGCCAAAGGGGTGCCAAAGTCACCCCCTCTCCCTCTTCATGGGATTTCATCAGCCATTCATTTTTCCATAAACCTTGCTTAAAATGCTCATAAAAATTGTTTTACTTGCTCAAACCAAGCGATTCGACTATACTTAGAATCAGGGGAGACAATGCAACATTTCACTCACAAAAAAAAAAAAAAACTTTTTTTTCGAATTTCGACTTTCAATAATAAAAGTCGACCTTGATAATAACAACGATTATTCGAAAATTCGAAATTCGATGCCCATCCCTACTCCATACTGAGTTACACTGTGACAAGACTCACTCCATACTGAGTTACACTGTGACAAGACTCACTCCATACTGAGTTACACTGTGACAAGACTCACTCCATACTGAGTTACACTCCATACTGAGTTACACTGTGACAAGACTCACTCCATACTGAATGACACTCCAGCTACACCTCATCCCTCTCTCCCTCCCCCCTCTCTCAATCCCTCTCTCTCTTTCTCTCTCTCCCTACCTCCCTCTCTCCCCCTCTCTCAATCCCTCGCTCCCTCTCCCCCTACCTCCCTCTCGCATCCCTCTCCCTCTCTCTCTCTCCCTACCTCCCTCTCTCTCTCTCCCCCGTATACCTCCCTCTCTCATCCCTCTCCCTCTCCCTCCCCCTCTCTCACTGCTACTTAGCTTAGCGCTACAATGGCAGTCTACGAAACAGCTGCATCCCCGGCAGTCGCCCCAAAATACACATTCCAACAGAGCCAGAAACACTGTACATGTTGTGACTCGTGTAGTCACCACGCGATGAAATAATCATCCAAAGTTACGCGAAACTGTCATTTTCGTTACATCCTCGTTTGCCATGAGGCGCATGCGCTGAGTGCAGTCATCAGTACAGCGCATGCGCCTCATGGCAAACAAGGAGGTAACTTTGGTTACTCTTTGTTAGTTCTCGGTGTGTGGATTTAGTACAAAAAATGACCATTCCACGTAACTTTGCATTCATATTTAACTTATCATTTCATCGTGTGGTGAGCACACGACACGACACGTGTTTCTGGCTCTGTTGGAATGTGTATTTTGGGCGACTGAATGGGGATAGGCAGGCAGCTGTTCCATAGGCTGCCATTGTAGCGCTAAGCTAAGTAGCAGGGAGGGCTCTACAGTTTGTACTGCACGCAGATTGAAAATAACGGCATTTACATTCTAGTTTTAACACATTGACTGCCAGCCGTTTTTTTCTTGCTGTAGGTAGCTTCTGCCAAGCCGTTTTTTGAGGATTGTGGCTCATTTTACAAGAGCCGAGGATTATTTTCTGCTTGGAGTTTGTGAACATACAATATCTCAAAAGTACTAATAGAATGTGTACTTTCTCTGTCTAAAAGAGTTAGTTTGTAGAGTTAGTAGTTATGTAAGCATTAGCAGTTGAATACAGCATGGTTTTAGCGTCAGAAAAAATATTCAGAGATAAACGGCTTTTTGTGAAATTCGATAGAACTGTCACTTTAACCATTCATTTTTGGCATCAGTAAGACCTAAACAATAGTTTTGAACAGTAATTTCCTCCATAACAGCAGTAAACTTCCCTCTGCTCAACTCCTCCCTCCTGTGGGCGTTCTTTTTGGCTGCAGCGCCATGTCACAAGCACTTTCCTACCTTTGCAAATGCACTTTCTCATACTCTCGACCTCTCAAATAAATTTCTGAATAGAAATTAAATTACTCTAAATTATAGCGAAAAAGAAACAAAAAAGAATGGGTTGAAAATCCCATTCTAAAAGCCTTTTAGAATGGGATTTGTTTCCAATTTGGTGTCGGACTAGGGGGCAGTCCCCGCTTGTCACCAGTTTGCTTTGCTGCTGCTGTGCGGGTGTGTGCCTGTCTGTGCGGCCGCTCTTTGAGGAAGTCTGGTTGGACTCGCTCGCGTCTTGGAGTTTTGGTTGAGGGCTTTGATGAAGCTTTTGCGATTCTGGTCATATTATGCTGCGTGTTTCAAAGTGTGTCCCACCCGCAATCCACTATGCAAATCTGCAATCCCGCACCGCCAGCAATCAGCGCGAAAATGAAAGCGCCTTCGCCAATCCACCTTCATGAGAATGGCTTCAGTCACACTGCTTTTTGCTTGCCTTCCTCCTTCCTTGTCGCCACTTAGTGGGTCGGTGGAATGGGTTGTACACGTTGTACACGTCCAATACCTATATAAGAGATGTAAAAGGCTTAGATGCACAACCTACCGTCAAAAAAAAAAATCGATTTTTTTGACGAGTACACTCGTCGCTGGCAGTTAACAGCTGGATTGTGTTTGACGAGTACACTCGTCGCTGGCAATCAAGGTGTTAATATTGGCAATATGGCAAATGGCCTAAACTCTCAAAAATGTTGGCGTATCCCTTTAAACTATTTTCAGATTTCAATATATGACGCATCATAAGCTTACAAGCTGCACTTTCATAATCTGCACACACACACACACACACACACACACACACACACACACACACACACACACACACACACACACACATCTGTCCCTGTCACACACTAGCACACACTTTTGCTCTACTGCTCTCTCTCTCTTTTCTGTCAGTCTCTCTCTCTCTGTCTCTCTCTGCTTGGCTGTTACTCTGATGAAGCAGGGAAAAATGTTGATGGCAAATTGGCAATGAACTCTGCTGTGTTTGTGGCCGTGTCTTTTCTTTCAACCCTGAGCTAAACTTCTCTCTGCTGTCTGTGCAGTTCTTTCCTCGACCACAAGGACGACCTCCGCAAGCGTCTGTCGTACACCACCCACAAACTAGAGATGGTGGAGTCAGAGTTCGACTCCACTCGGCAGTACCTGGAGACAGAGCTGCGCCGTGCCCAGGAGGAACTGGAGAAATTCACAGAGAAACTACGCAGGTGTGTGTGTGTGTGTGTGTGTGTGTGTCAGTGTGTGCATGCCTGGGTGTGTTTGTGCATGATTATTGAATGTATGACCCCCCCACCAGGAACTATCCTATCAGATCAATATCTCACCTACATGTATCAAAGAAATGGTAGATGATGGTATATGATATATGAATGGGGGCTTTGCTGCATAGTGGGAGAGGTGTGGCGGCTGTAGCTCAGGAGGTAGAGCGGGTCGTCCACTAATCGCTTTGGATAAAAGAGGTTGGTGGTTCGATTCCCGCCTCCGCATGTCGAAGTGTCCTTGGGTAAGATACTGAACCCCAAATTGCTCCCGTTGGTGTGCCGGCACCCTGCGTGGCAGCCTGCCGCCATCGGTGTGTGAATGGGTGAATGTACCTACTGACTGTAAAGCGCTTTGGATAAAAGCGCTATATAAATGCAGGCCATTTACCATTAGAGGCCTTGAGCTTGCAACAATAGAGCTCAACAGTCACGTGACGTCTCTTGCCCCGGAAGAGAATTCCCCTTTCATTTTCTCCATATAGACATTTAGAAAAATCCTTATATACTGTATAACACGTTTTAAGGTTGGGACCAAGCCAAGCAGTGAGCTACTGAATCGTGAGGGACCAGAAAACATTTCACTTGGAGCAAAAACAAAACAATAATAAAAACAGGGGGGAAATCGAAAATTCAATTTTCTTTTATGTGTAACATTAGGCTACTGAATTGATGACATACAGCTACAGCCATCATCACCATCATCATCATCATCATCATATAAAAGGGAGTAAGTGGGCTCTGTTTGTTTCAATTTCTGTCCCACGTTGGATGATGTCATCAGCGAGTGACATCACTGATGATCACTGATGATGTCATAGGCATTGTGACATCATCAGTGGCATCATTATTGACCAAAATCATCTTACGTATGCCTGTGATACACTAGAAGGCTTTGAAAATCTGAACAGATTAGACTGGGGGGTTTACACTACAAGACTGGTTCATTACGATTTTTTATCACGACTGAAAAAACTGACTGAAATACACTACACACAACTGACTCAGACAAGGCGGTATACACTACAAGACTTTTCAATTTGAATTTCAAACGTTTGATATCATCTTTATGGCTCCGACTGGCGTCGGGAGGCAGTTTACCCTTGAAGACTAGAAAATCTTGAGGCAGTTTACACTAACAGATTAGAAATCTGTACCCAGTTTACACCAACAGATTGTGCTGCCGACCGGCACAACAACTGCAGACTAGAGTCAACAAAGACAGACGGAGCCCAACTGGAGATCCTGTGTAAAATCAGGGGGAACGTCTTGTAGTGTAAACTAGGCATTATATAAAAGAGACAGGGCCAAATCTCACAATTTGGGAGGAAGAAGAAGAAGTGACCTAAGAGGACCAGAAGGAGAGAATTTAGGGAAACAGTGGATGGATAAATCCAGAAGGAGGCGGTAATGCAACATAAAGGATGCCAACTGCCATAAAACACCAAAGAAGAAGAAGAAGAAGAAGAAATCTCACAATTTGGGACCAAACACCCGCGTTAGACAACGACCTCTGCTCATCCTCAAGTGCTCGAGTGATGTCATTAGTGATGCGAAGTTGAGCAATTGTGCGCTGCGCATGCCAATAGAGCAGGCGAGGCCATGCAGCAGCCGAGCTGCGGGCGAGGCCGAAGTTGAACAAATGTGCGCAGAGTGACGTCACTCGAGCACTTGTTGTGTCATCAGTGATACGAAGTTAGGCTTTGGAGTTGCGTCACTTCGAGCAGCCATGGCGGTGCCTTCATGGAGTTGGAATCTCGTGCGCGCTCGATTCCTAGGCTCGCCTGCATCTCTGCTGCTGTGTGGCCTCACCCGCGGCGCGGCCGCTGCACGGCCTCGCCTGCTCTATTGACATGCGCAACACCTCTATTGGTGGAGTAGGGAAGGTCTACTTCACAACTTGGAGAAAGTACGCCTGAAAGTACGTCAGTGTAACTCCGATAGATCCCGATGAGAACCACCCTCTCATATAGTGCCAATTCTTCATTTTCATTTGACGCCTCCTTTACCTGACTCGCATCGCTCTCAGGTCTTTGTTTTATGATTGCTTTTTGTTTTACGTCTTGACCGCCCTTCTCTCCATATCTGTCTAGCTGATGGAAAAGTAAATGCCAGAGTTCATCCACACCCTCTGAGGCCTGAGAAGAGTGATAATGCCACACTGAACAGAGCTGAAAAGACAGAAAATTATCCTTTAGCCATTAAAGCCCCATTCAGTAAGTTTCCCCAGTTTTACTGTTGGAGAAACTGCGCCCTCTGCGTGCATTAGTATCGATAACGATATCGCCGTTCAAAGTCAACAAAACACAGCGCCAGAAAGCTCTATGTACATGTTGTGACATCGGGTACTCACCACGTGATGAAATAATAATCCATAGTTCCGTGAAACATCATTTTCGTAGGAAATCCGAATCGAGTTACTTCCTCGTTTTCATGAACACAGCGCTTCCGCTGTACAGCGCATGCGCGCATGCTTTTCTTTTTTCTTGCTACGGGACGTGGCAGACAAACTGCTTAGTCCCAGTGCTGGCCAATGGAGGGCGGTGTGGGATAAATAAAGACGAGGGTCTCCCTATTCCAAGTCAATCTACCATGTCCTGTGACTAAAAAGCTGTTATATTTCAGTAAAAAATGTCAAAAATCTTACTGATTGGGGCTTTAAGCTCACTAATGCACTGCAAGTCTACCAGAGAGAGAGAAGGAAGGGGATTTGAGAACAAGACAGAAAGAAAATGTCTCAGCAGCGTCTTCAGCTCTGTTCAGTGACGCGTCACAAGCTCACGCCACAGGTCTGAAGGTGCACGTTTAATGTTTTCTCCTCATGTGAAGAAAACCTTAAAGGAACACTCCACCCATTTTCAACCAGCTTTGTATCATTAGAACATCAGTTGTATATCAGAAAACTGTAAACGGTTTTGAAGTCTGTCATTTAATTTGACAGTTATTGAGTGTTGATTTGAGTTAATGAGTTATTAATTTGAGTTAGTGTGGACCAGTGATGTCACTGGTCCACACTTTAACACTCAATAACTGTCAAATTAAATGACAGACTTCAAAACAGTTTACAGTTTTCTGATATACTACTGATGTTCTAATGATACAAAGCTGGTTGAAAATGGGCAGAGTGTTCCTTTAAAGGACCTTCAAGAATTGAAGGTCTTTTTTATATAATACGATCATTTCGGTCAATAATGATGTCACTGATGATGTCACAATGCCTATGACATCATAGGTTTCTTTAATTCTGGTAGTAAGCCCCGTGGGGCTTATAGGCATATCAAAAAACCTAGCAGGCCAGATTGATCTCCTCAATGATCTTCAAATCTGAGTCAATACTGAAAATATTCTGCAAATCCCCTCCGAGGTTCTCAGCCAGTGCCCTGGTTTATTTTATACCTCCATTCCAATTTAATGTGGAGGTGACTGGTGCTTAGTCGGGTTTATGTACAGTGTAATTACACCTTGTCGTTTCAAGATTCAGACCATTTTCAAAGGGTATCACTCCTCTTTCTTGTAGGATCCAGAGCAGCTATGCGGCTCTTCAGAGGATCAACCAGGATTTGGAGGACAAGACGCGCAGGACGGTAAGAGTCACCTGCTACTGAGCTCTCAATCCTATAGAATTCCCTGTGAACTGTCACGCCAGTGTCAAGTTATTTATAACAAACTTAAAATATATATATATATATATAATTTTAAAAAGGAATTTATTTTTTATTTTGTTTTATGTGCAGTTCCCTGTTTCACATTTTGTACAATTTCACACAGTACAACCTATCTTCTCCTGTTGGCCGCAGTTAGGGTTTAATACTGGTGTTTTATGTGTTGTGCTGAAACCGTCTAGGTTGCTCCTCCCCTTTACTACTCCCGGTTGGCATAGTTGGAGATATCAAGGCCCATTTTCCTTCCTGCAGTCACCTGGTGCTATTCCTTCCTGCAGCCACCTAGTGCTATTTATTATTATATATATTATATATTATTATTTATTTAGTCACCTAGTGCTACAGTATTCGTTCTTGTCTAGAATGAAAAATAACTTCCACAGACTTGGCACAGTGCCCGTGCCAAGAGATTCCATCACAGTGAACATGAAGCTTTCATTTGGTTTTGTCAAAGTTTCTGTTTGATGTGTTTTTTTTTCATTTCATCTGCCCGGGTTGTTGCTTTCATATCCTGTGTGCGTTACGTTACGCTCTGCTTACTGTCAAGCACCCGACACGACACCCACAGGAAGCAATGGGAGTCTCCGCCAGCAAATAAACCTTCAAAACATGTCGTCTTTACAAACTTCCTATAGACCTTATTCGATTGACGTAACTCTTCCTCTATTCTGAAAATTGGGCCGCGACTTGATAACTAAGGAAAAATGTGGGTCGTGAGGCTAGACCATGTTGAGAACCACTGCTCTAAGGAACATAGAAACATGGCTGCAGTGGTACGCAACCTTGCCCTACTCAGTGGCCACAATGACCCAAAAAGAATCTTTGCAAGAGCCACAATCCAAAAACGTCCCTTTCCTCCCTTTATTTATTTATTTATTTATTATTATTATTTTTAATCTTAACACATTCACTGCCAGACGTTTTTTTTTTTTTACTGTAGTTAGCTTCTGCCAGAGGGGTTTTTTGAGGATTCTGGCTCATCTTTCAAGACCCGAGGATTCTTTTCTGCTAAGATTTTGTGAACACACAATATCTCAAAAGAACTAATAGAATGTGTGCTTTCTCTGTCTAAAAGAGTTAGTTTGTAGAGTTAGTAGTTATGTAAGCATTAGCAGTTGAATACAGCATGGTTTCAGCGTCAGAAAAATTATTCAGAGATAAACGGCTTTTTGTGAAATTCGATAGAACAGTCACTTCAACCATTCATCCCTGGCATCAGTAAGACGTCAGACATCCAAACAATAGTTCTGAACAGCAACCTCCTCCATAACAGCAGGAAACCCCCCTCCGCTTCCAACTCCTCCCTCCGTGTGTGTCCTCTTGGCCGCAGCGGACGTGTCACAAGCTCGTTGCTGCTGCTGTAACCTCGCGTCACCAGTCTCATTGCTTTGCTGCTGCTGTGCCTGTCTGCGCGGCCGCTGTTTGAGGAAGTCTGGATGGACTCGCTCGCTTCTTGGAGTTTTGGTTGAGAGAAGCTTTTGCGATTCTGGTCATATTTATGCTGCGTGTTTCAAAGTGTGTTCCACCTGTAATCTATTATGCAAATTTGCAATCCCGCATCGCCAGCAATCAGCGCGAAAACGAAAGCGTTTTCCCCCATCCATTTTCATGAGAATGGCTGCTTTTTGCTTGCCTTCCTCTAGTCAGCAGAGCACTGTCGCCACTTATTGGCTCGGTGGAATGGGTTGTAAACGTTCGGTCGCTCCAATAATTATATAAGAGATGTAAAAGGGTTAGATGCACATCCCACGGTCAAAAAAAAAAAAAACATTTTTTTGACGTATTAATACGTCATTGGCAGTCAACCGTTGGATTATTTTTGACGTATTAATACGTCATTGGCAGTGAACGTGTTAAGTAGGATTTAAAAGAGCCACAACTACCCATAAAGGAGCCGCATGTGGCCCTAGAGCCTCGGGTGGAGTATCACTGGTTTGTTAGAGAGACTTACTCATTTCATTATCCCCACCCACATTTCCCCACATCGATCCCAAGATTTGAACCAGCAACTTTTGTTTTTTATATATATATATTTTATTGCGAGTACAGTCCACATTGGTGCATAGTCAAGTAAACATATTTTTACAGAAACAATATTACAGCTTTAGGATGTAAAGTTATGTTTTCTCCCCCCCCCCCCCCCCCCCCCCCCCCCCAGCAACTTTCTAGTCACAGACCTACGTTTCTAATTGCTGCTGCCGTTTGCCCAGGCTCCACCCCCTCTCGTCGGCGGTTAGCTGTGCATATTGCACGACTGACTTCAGTTACACAGCATTACATCATACTAGCACCGCGCACCACTATCACCTCCACCTCATCTTGCTCTCTTTTCTCCATCTCCTCACCACCACTATCACCTCCACCTCATCTTCTCTCTTTTCTCTCCATCTCCTCACCACCACTATCACCTCCACCTCATCTTCTCTCTTTTCTCCATCTCCTCACCACCACTATCACCTCCACCTCATCTTCTCTCTTTTCTCCATCTCATCAGCACCACTATCACCTCCACCTCATCTTCTGTCTTTTCTCCATCTCCTCAGCACCACTATCACCTCCACCTCATCTTCTCTCTTTTCTCCATCTCCTCAGCACCACTATCACACCTCCACCTCATCTTCTGTCTTTTCCCCATCTCCTCGGCCGTTTCTTCACGCTCTCTGACCTGGAAGGTGAAGGGAGTTCACGCTGCTTGTATCATCTCATACTTGTATTGACATGTCTGTGTGAGTACTGCTACACTATAGGGCTCTCATAAAATATGCATGAGGGTGATGGGGGTGGTGGGTGAACACTCACACAGCTGTACAGCACATGCACCCATTGCTTGACCTGGAATCAGTTATTTGAGAACATGAAGTAGTGTAGTTACTAGGGAAACCGCTGCCAGTTGCTTTGCTCTTGTATGAAGCTCTCTCTCTCTCTCTCGTTAGAAAAACGATAGGTGAGGAACCTTTGTGTTTCTGTACCCCATATTACCCTTACACAATCCCAATTCACCCCCCCGCTCCCCCCCAAAAATAAAAAAATAAAATAAAAAAGGTCTTGACAGTAATTGTTTGCTCGGCAGTCATGCACTGTCATTTTTGACAGTAAATTCAGAGAGAAAATCGCATCAAAAAAGGATTGGATATGGAGAGGAAATGGATAGGTTAGGCAGATTTGTTGCAAACAAAGGCTTGTAAAAGTTGCATGGCAGAGGAACTGCTCAGGCTTGTAGCATGTACATGTACATCAATATGTTCATATTATAGGCAATCTGATCACAGAAAACACATGTTAGTGCCAGGTGTAAATGGCCTCTTAGAGTATGTGTGTCCTCTCAATCCGCATACAGTTGCTGTATTCAGATTGAGAGGACACATATAAGCACACACTGTGTCTTGGGGTGTTTACACCTGTACTTTTAAGTAGTCAAGCACTATCCGATTGCAATCTGATCACCCAAAACGGGTGTCCTCTCAATCCGCATACAGTTGCTGCATGCAGATTGAGAGGACACATTGCATTTACACTTGTGTTCAATGTGGTCACAATGTGCCCCTGACCACCTGGTTTGGCCGATCAGGTCGCAATGCGTCTTCAGTGTGTCTTGGGGGTGTTTACACCTGTACTTTCAAGTGGTCAAGCACTATCCGATTGCAATCTGATCACAGAACAGAACGCATGTTAGTACCAGGTGTAAATGGCCTCAAAGAGTATGTGTGTATGCATACAAAACACACACACACACACACACACACACACACACACACATATGCCTGCATAATACATGCACGCAAATATTCACGCAAAGACATCAATGATCTTATTAAGTGTTTTGAAACCAAGCCAAGACCCTTGACCACTGTTGAAAGGGAATGTAACTGGCTGGAGTCAGAAGCTGTGAGGGACGAAGATAGACAAAATATCGATAAACACGCAAGCCTGCATATCCTTAAATACAGCTATGATAATGAATGGCATAATTAATGATTGAAGTTGGTCTAATAATACCAACACATAATATAGACGGTTTTAACTTGACAACAACAACAAACGGCCACAACCCACCTGAATATCCGGTTTACTTCCTGTATACTAAGCGCTGATATTCGGCTTATATTAAATGTTAACGTTTGGCCGTGTCTCCGACAGACACAGTAACAAGCCGGTAGCCTATTTCGGTCTTTATGGCTTGTAGTAGTTAGTAGTAGTAGTAGTAGTTGTTGTTGTTGTTGTTGTTGTTGTTGTTGTTGTTGATAGTTGCCATAACAACCACCTCTGTTGGAAAGACGTGCACACTACGCTAGGTAGTAGCAGAGATAGAAAGCGTTGTCGTCAGGTCCAGAGCCTGAGAGGCTAATAAAGCTACATGTTACAGAGTGAACTGACTATTAGTACATTATTGCACGCATAGGCCTATATTTACATTTAAACGTTTACAAAGCAAAAAATAAAAAAATATTAATAGATGTATGTCAGTGTTTCCCCCCTGAACAGCTGAGAAAGTGGACACTGTAAATAGGTAGCACTGTGTGAAGATGATACAATTCAGTAGGCGGCGGTAATGCAACATTTAAGGATGCCAACCACCATATAACACAGAAGAAGAAGCTGAGAAAAAGGAAGTGCTGTGGGGTTGCAGCTGATGAAAACGGTCTATAAGGGTGATGATAATGAATGGCATAGTTCATGATTGAAGTTGGTCTAATAATACCAACACATAATACCCCCCCCCCCCCCTCTCTCTCTGTATCTCTCGCCTCCCATCCACAATGTGGTCTGGTCTAAGCAATGAGAAATCGAGTGTAATCGATTTCAACGCGGCCGTTTAGCAGCAGGACCGCACTCACCTCTCTCTCTCTCAAAGCAATTGCATGATCAGAGACAGAGGGCGCGCAATCAATGTCCAGAGTGATTGGTCTTACCTGTCATGCAACCTTGTTAGAAAACTATTAGACTACAGTCCGAGTCCCACCGCAGCTCTGGCTCAGCTCAGCAGCAGCAGCAGCAGCAGCAGCCGCCCGGTCGCGTCGGGTTGAGAGGTTTAGCGCTTTAGCCCCTCACACTCACTCAGCGCTAGTGTGGATGTTATCAGCCAGCAGCGCTGCAGAGAGGATGAGCCGGCCCCTTAGCGAGACAGTGAGGACTTATCTCGATTCCACTGGATTCTAATCTCATCGGAGGTTTGATCCACGCGGGGCCGTCCGTCGTCGCCCCAGCAGTACTCGTCTCGCGCTAATAGAGTACCGGAAGTCAATGGGATTTTTGTATTGGTTAAAATGCTTGAAATAAGGCCTGTGGTTAACACAAGTTTATGAAACAGCGAACTTTGTGTTCAGCAAGATCATCTTCACAAATGAGCACCACTTTTATGGTTTTTCGAAGCGTTAATGTGTGTTTTTTTACGCGATTTTCAGAAAACGCTTCAAAAGTGATCAAAGTGGTCCTCATTTGTTAAGATTATCTTGCTGAACGCACAAAGTTCGCTGTTTCATATTAAACTTTTGTTAAAGACACCCTAAAGTCATGTTTCAAGATGTATATACTGTACATACTAATAATAAACCTATATACTAAATACTAAAAATAATCATTTATGTCTGATGGTTCCCCCCCCGCCCCACAAAAAAAAGGTTATTATGTTGTTAAAATCCTTAAAATGGCATCCTTCTGCCTCATTTAAAAATCCAAAGCCAATCAGGGTGATCTAGAACCTAACTAGCCAATCACAGCAACACGGGCTTTCAACACATTCTCACTCTCAACTCGTGACAAAGTGATCACAAGTAAAAGGAACAAGAAGTAAAATGGATTTTTGACTTTAACCACAGACCGTATTTCATGTATTTCACCGAAATTCCCATGCAAAAATCCCATTGACTTTTATGCGTAAGAACCAGGAAGGGCAGGGACTTCTGGGGAAGCCTACAAACATACATCATCCCTGTGCCTATAGAAGACTGTGTGAAACTCCTACTGAACTAGCAGCTAGTTCCTTGATTATTAGTCTCGACGCCAGACCCATGAGAGTTCTTACGCTGATACACTACGTTACTGCATGCTGCAGAGCTCTCTCTGGGTCTGGGACGCTTCCCCCCAGCCGGCTGGTAATGGGAGGGAACCGTTCACTTGGCCAGTCATATGCCAGGGATGGATACAGTCCTGCCCAATCAGTAACGACTTTGCGATCAGACAACACGGGAGGCGCAGCCCATTTTTCGAACCACTCTCTCATTCTCGTTCCTTGATTATTATGTAATGTAATGTAATTATTAACTCAGAAAATCCCTGACTAACGTTGTGAGTTCGTGTCTGACAGTCAGCTGGTTTGCATGCGGTGCACTTTCAGGCACCTGTCCATTCCTACTTCTGTCCTTTTGTAACCCGCCCTGTGTAGTCCCCCCCGCCTCCCCCGCAGCTGAAGATTGAACCGGGAACCTTCGGCGTGGGAGGTGGACAGGAGCGAGGAGGCTAAAGCCCATGGGCTCTGTCACTAGAGTCTCTTGAGGTCCGAGGGAGCGAGTTTTACTTTACTTTCCACTATATTTCCACTTTAATATCCACAAAAAACAGTACAATTCTATTTTTAAAGTACCTGAGGGAGGCCAGTGAAAACTACTGGTGATTTGGTAGATCATCATTAGCTTATGGAGCTTTGTGTGGGATGGATTTTTTTTTAATATGTGGATTCACGCATGCTGGCGGACAAACGAGGCTTGAAAAGTGGAATAATTCAACGCAGCAGGTAGTCAGCCATTTGTAACGGCAGCTGTCTTGCAGTACCTGCAGCCTATCATCTGTGCTTTGTCATACCGTGACAGTGAGTCTAAAACGTGTGCTCATCATGGATCATTCCTTAACATGCACACACACACATACACACAGACAGGCGCGCACACACACACACACACACACATACAGAGACAGGCGCGCACACACAGAGGGGCACACACACACACACACACACAGACAGGCGCACACACACACACAGACAGGCGCACACACACAGGCACACACACACACACACACACAGACAGGCACACATACACACAAAAGACAGACAAACACACAAACACAGACAGGCGCACATACACAGAAAGACAGACAAACACACACACACACACACACACACAGACAGACAGACAGGCACACACACACCACACACACAGACAGGCACGCACACACACACGCACGCACGCACGCACACACACAGACAAACACACACACACGCACACACACAGACAGGCAGGCATGCACACACACACACGTCACACACACACACACACACAGACAGGCACGCACACGCACACACACACACACGCACACCCACACACTCGCACGCGCGCACACACACACCTAATGTATTCCAGTCATGTGGAGTGAATGTGAAAACTGTTGGCTTTTCAAAGGCTTTGTCTGTCTCGAGAGCCTTAGTGGAGCAAATCGCTCTTCATAGCAGGAGACAGTATGGGGTTTTTCTTTTGTAGAGGCATGTCTCATTGGGATTGCCATCTCTTTTGATGTCATGTCATGCAATGGCATTTCAAGGGGGGGGATATGTTCCTTTGTAGAAGACTAGCCTAGGCAGGCAGTCAGTGACAAAGACTAGCCTAGGCAGGCAGTCAGTGACAAAGACTAGCCTAGGCAGGCAGTCAGTGACAAAGACTAGCCTAGACAGGCAGTCAGTGACAAAGACTAGCCTAGGCAGGCAGTCAGTGACAAAGACTAGCCTAGGCAGGCAGTCAGTGACAAAGACTAGCCTAGGCAGGCAGTCAGTGACAAAGACTAGCCTAGGCAGGCAATCAGTGACAAAGACTAGCCTAGGCAGGCAGTCAGTGACAAAGACTAGCCTAGGCAGGCAGTCAGTGACAAAGACTAGCCTAGACAGGTAGTCAGTGACAAAGACTAGCCGAAGACAGGCAGTCAGTGACAAAGAAGACTAGCCTAGGCAGGCAGTCAGTGACAAAGACTAGCCTAGACAGGCAGTCAGTGACAAAGACTAGCCGAAGCAGGCAGTCAGTGACAAAGACTAGCCTAGGCAGGCAGTCAGTGACAAAGACTAGCCGAAGCAGGCAGTCAGTGACAAAGACTAGCCTAGGGAGCCAGTCAGTGACAAAGACTAGCCTAGGCAGCCAGTCAGTGACAAAGACTAGCCTAGGCAGGCAGTCAGTGACAAAGACTAGCCTAGGCAGCCAGTCAGTGACAAAGACTAGCCTAGGCAGGCAGTCAGTGACAAAGACTAGCCGAAGCAGGCAGTCAGTGACAAAGACTAGCCGAAGCAGGCAGTCAGTGACAAAGACTAGCCGAAGCAGGCAGTCAGTGACAAAGACTAGCCGAAGCAGGCAGTCAGTGACAAAGGCAGCTCCAATCAAACCGGACACGTCATTCAAAGGTTCTGAGAGGCCGGAACTGGCAGGTCAGCTGGAAAAACAGAGAGGAATCACACTATTTCATAAGCAACAAAGTGAGAGATGAACACATGACCTGGTAGCTGTACAGTGCGCCGCTGACATTGCATCGTAGTTGGATTCTATAGAGAGGCAAAGTGGAACGTCACTTCCTGCTTCAGCACTGTACCAGAGATTTTCCTCCGCCATTTATTTTCCCATAGACATTTCTGTTTTACTGGTTCAAACCAAAACGGTTCAGCTAACGCTATAATCGGGAGAGACCATAGGATATTTCCCTCGGATCAAAACTAAAAAACAACATCGAAAAAATATTTTCTTCAAACTCACATTTTTTTTTTAACCTTTTGGTCCAAGTGAAATGTTATGCGATCTCTCCTGTTTCTAAATATATCTGTACCGTTTGGTTTGAACCAGTACAACTCTTTTTATATATTTATATATGCTTATTTTTATAAGCATTTTACGAAATGTCTATGGGAAAATAAATGGCGGATAAAAATCTCTGGTACAGTGCTGAAGCAGGAAGTAGGCGGTCACTTTGGCTCTCTATATAGAGGAGACAGAATTGGTTATGATTGACTGTACAGTGCTGGATATGTTGGGATGTTGTATGTATGGACGGATGAATATCTGTCTTGTGTCTTTAATCGCCCTTTGCTGAAATGTAATTTAGGGGAGTGGCCAGTTTTGGACTAACGTTAGTTATTATGAGAGCTCAAATTAATCTTGGAGCATCTTCCAGGACATGCACTGCTGGTGCAGGAAGAAGATACATGTTATATACATATACATGAATAGACAGCAGAAGATACATGTTTGAATACTGTAATTGTAACCAGGTAGACTTTTTGTCGAATTATTTGCCTACTTTGTCTAAGTGGCTAATGTACACAACATGTATGTTAGATTACAGTACATTAGCTAATCCCCATGGAGAAATGTGGCCATAGTATAATACATCAAAGAATAATAGGATATGAATAGAGCAAATACAGTTATGTTGGTTCTTGTTTTACATGGTACACGGAAACTTCCAACATGCTGTAGTGCGATACAGGGCCCTATCTTCCCGGTCTTAGGCGCTAAACTGGCGTTAAACACAAAAAAACACGCTTTGCGCCTGACTCGGGAAGATAGCATCATGTTTTTAGGCCCCAAAATGTGCTTTACGCCGAAGAGGCGTGGCGCAGTGCCAGAATAGGCCAGAATGGGCGTTTCAGCCTTAAATACCGGCATAACGCTATCTTCCCCCCTGGCGTTAATTTAGCGCTTAGCGCTTTTCAAAACCAGGCCTTATTCAGTGCGCCGGGGATATTAGTGTGCATAATTACTAGGGCTGTGCCGATTCACTTATCTCCCGATTCGATACTATCACGATACTTGGGTGCCGATTCGATATATATTGCGATTCTTAAGTATTGCGATTCTACGATTATTACGATTCGATATTACGATTTATTGCGATTTTTGTTTATTTTTTCTTTAATTTTTTCAGTTTGTTTAACAAATTTACCACGAGAGGGATGGGGTTGTGGCCACATTTACCACTGGTACAGGGTTGTGGCACGAGGCGAAGCCGAGTGCTATAAACCCTGTACCAGTGGTAAATGTGGCCACAAACCCCGACCTCGAGTGGTAAATTTGTTTTCTACAACAGCTACCAAATAATATAAAAAATACACAATTGTAACATCCAATTCATTTATTTACAATCATTACTGGTTTCAGAATACATTTATCCTTCCGCCACAGAATATAGTTCCATACACAAGATCAATGATTGCACTAAACATTTAGTTGCCTTTGAGCCAAAAAACAACTAACCTATTCCTTAACGGGATTCACAGTTATTGATACATTGCCTGTAAAAGTACAGTTATTTAAACAGTTATCTAAAGCAGCCCGTTTTGGTGGTGGTGTGTTGATATCTGGTGACGGCAGAGGGCGTTTGTTTGTTTGACAGTCCCAGGTTCGGGGTCCGGGCGCTAGTCCGACCTCCCGCTAGTCCGAACTCGTGACAACTCAAGCTCAGCCAGTTCTCTCTCCCCAATTTCACCATGTCATTCTTTGTTCACTTCACCTTCATCTTCATCTAACCACTGCTCAAAACTCAATCCACCCAGTAAATCAAACGTTACTACGAAATCGGACATTTCCTTGTTAGAGATCGGCCATTTCCTTGTTAGAGATTTGCAGACTGACAGGCTAACAGTGGGCGGAGTCAGCACAGGGAGCGGAGTCAGCATCAGGGAGCGGAGTGATACTGCGGTTGGAGCCGAACTGTAGATTGTTGGCCTATTTACCACTGTTGCTAGCCAATCAGAATCCAGTATTCACTCATGCTGTTGTAGAATTGCTTTTTTACACTAGATTAGAACATGGGAAAAGTTGAATCATACACTAGAGACTGTATATTATATCATGAGTAGGGCTGGGCGATATAGTTAAAAACAGGGGCGGACTGGGATCATAATTCAGGCCGGGCATTAGATACCAAGCAGGCCAGGCCGATATGGGCCGACGCGCGTGAAATTTGTCCGTTTGAAGCCCAATTTGGGCCAAGTCCAATTTTACAATGAGATGCACCCACTTTAACCCTGAAGTGTAATTATTACTTCAGACTAACTAATAAAGTAATAAAACCACTAGTAAACCAGTAGGCGGCGCCTGGCCTGCTGTTCAGTGAGTGGCTTTTTTTCGATTCAAAAAATCGTGACATTAAAAATCGCGATACTTAAGTGAATCGATTTTTTCTCCCACCCCTAATAATTATGCGCAGCTCTCCTCTGCCATCTCATTCTCTCTCCCCCTCTCTCTCTCTCTCACTCCCTCTCTCTCGCGCGTCAGACAGGCACAATGACCGATGAAAAAAAAGTTGTTATACCGTAGTTTTGAGCCCCTGTCATTCAGAGGCTGTTGCATCATCCTACCTGTGCAGTGACATGGGGGAGAAGAAAAGGTAGCGAGAGAAAACAATATCATTCTGCCCAAACTTTCACCAATCTAATCTCATCATGACATCCAAGGATAGGCTATATCTTTCTAGCCGATGCATTTAGAACATTCTTTTCACTTTGATCTTGCTATAGTGTAGCGTATTTACATGCTTGCTGTATTTAAACTGCAGTGAGATTGGTTTGAGAAGCATAATAATATGGAATAATATATATGGAGACAGACGGGGATGAAAGAGGGAGGGGCGGAGCTCAGAGCGCTTTGGTCGGGCTTTTCTGACCGGATTGGATCGCTCCGTGGAATGGATCATGAAAGGGACATTGTGATTCGTTTACTGCACTTCTCCAATGAGCACGTTGTGAATAATTCTACGCTTAAAAGGCGTGGTTATAATACTTAAAGTGTAACTAACCCCCAAAACACTTTTTTTCAGCTTTTAACCAATATATATGACTTTGGGGGTGGTGTGTGAAGAATTCTGGTCAAAATTTCCATATTTGAGACCAAACTGTTGCCATTCTACCATTTGTATCATTTTTCAGCAGCATAACTGGCATAATTGCCCTCTATGGGTGGAACACTGCTTTTTTTTGTGCCCTCAAATGAATGGGATATTTGGTACATCCTGACGTAACGGTGGGTTTAGCACGCGCCCCACTCATGTGAAAAATTGTTTTTTTCCCCCATTGATTATTACTGTAGTTCATGTGGCGCGAGCCCTTTAAGAGCAATGCATTCATGGGTAATGCCTACTGTGGCTAATGTTAGCCTCTAGTTAGTTATGTTACATGGCAGTAAAACCAGATATATAGCTGGAGAGCTATCAGCCCGCACACTCACCGGATAATTTAAAGTCTTAAGGTGCACGGCACAAGAGTTTCTTGAAGCAATAGAGAAGGAGCCAGCACTCAGAGAATCCTTTTGAGGGTTTTTATTCCTGTTGCACCACAACGTACGCGTTTCAGCGTTAGCCTTCGTCAGCGTTGTGCTGTGTCAGGCGGAAAAGGGCGTATAAATACAGCCAGACAGGAAGTACAAACAATTAGTGTAGAAAAAAAGGGGTATAATATATATATATATATATATATATATGTACATTTGAAAAGTGCATTATGCATCGATGAGATATACTAGAATGTAACCCAGCATAGTACACAAGCATTAATACGAGTACAAAGATAGAAAAAATGTATATATATATAATTCGTATTAGAAACATACCACAGCCTCGAGAAAACGACCTGTTGTCTTCAAAGTAACAGCAGGAGAGAAATAAAAAGGACTGGACTTTATATAAAATTAAAATAATAAAACAGTCAAAGAAACCATTTTGTTGTCTTCAAAGTGACAAGGCAGACTGACGCCTATGTAGGCTATAAATTTAAGAAAGTACAAATGACACTACAAATACAAACCAGAATACCAAAAAAGAAATGCTTTTACAGGAAACAGCCCAACAGTAACTCTTCATTCAATCCTTTTGGGTGTTCTGACTGGAGTGTGTGGATCCAAAACGCCTCTCTTTGTAATAAGGCTCGGTCCCTATCACCACCTCTTTTTAAAGGGTTAACAACCTCTATTCCCTGAAACCTGAGAGAACACACATCATGGCCCATAGAATTAAAATGTCTAGCCACAGACGACTTCTCATCACGGTTTCTAATGCTACACTTGTGTTCACAAATACGAGTTTTGAGTTCCCTTTGAGTCTTACCCACATAAATATTGGAACATGGACACTTAAGCAAATAAACCACAAATTTAGTTTTACAAGAGATTCTATTATTAATGTGGTATTTTTTACCAGAATGGGGGTGGGCAAAAAATTCCCCTCTGATCATAGCATTACATTGGATACAATTTCCACAAGGAAAATTACCAGTTGGTAAGTGTGATAAAAAATGTGTGGGGCGTGTGTAGCAATCTGCTTTTACCAGAGCATCTCTCAGGTTCCTCGCACGTTTCTGTGCAAAAATGGGGGGCTGCTCGAACACGTGGCCCACCAAGGGGTCACTGTGTAGGATGTGCCAATGTTTGAGAATGGTTTTCTTAATGTCTAATGAAGCAGGAGAAAAGGTAGTAGCACAAACAATATTGGACTTCCTTACAGAGGGGGCTTTTGGTGTTAGCAGGTCCTGTCTGTTAAGGCCCCTAACCCTCTGCAAGCTCTTACTGAGAGTTTGGTTATCATATCCTTTAAGTATGAACCGTTCACAAAGTTCAGAGGCTTGTTCCTCAAAAGTGTTATCAGTGCTGCAAATTCTCCTCGTTCTCAGAAGCTGGCTGTAAGGCAAACCTTTCTTGAGACTAGGGGGATGAAAGCTGGAGAAGTCCAGGAAGCTGTTCCTGTCAGTTTGTTTTCTATATACCTTGGTCATAAGATGTTCCGATTTAGTCACCAAAACATCTAAAAATGAAATTGATTCTAAACTGTGATCTAAAGTAAATGAAATAGAGGATAGTCTGGAGTTAATGTATACCTTGAATTCTTCCAGTTCATTGAGAGACCCCGTGAAGATGAAAAAAATGTCATCAATGAATCTCAACCAGCAATGTAACAATTCTGAGAAAGGATTATTGTGATACACGAAATCTTCTTCAAACTTCCCCATAAATAGATTAGCGTAATTGGGCGAACAAGGACTTCCCATACTCACACCTTGGCATTGAAGATAGAAAGCATTTTCAAACTTAAAATAATTGGTATTCAACACAAGCTTAGAAAGGTCCACCAGAAAATCACTAGGGGGTGTCAGAGCTGATCTTTTCTCTAGAAAATATGATAAGGCCACCAAACCCTCCTCATGGGGTACATTGGTGTATAGACTGTTGACATCCATCGTACACAACAAGCTATTCTCTCCAATACGTTGTAAAGAGTTTAATTTATTCAAAAAATCAGTCGTATCTTTAAGGTAAGATGGAAGTTGTGTCACACTATGTTTTATGTGGCAATCAATGTATTGAGAAATGGGCTCTGTGATTGACCCACAGCCAGCAACAATAGGCCTTCCTGGTATAGGCTCTATACAACTCTTGTGTATTTTAGGAAGTGTATAAAACACTGGACGTACAGGATGTTTCTGTATCAAAAATTTATATTCATCCTGACTGATCAAAGAATTGCTCAAAGCATTACTCAAAAAATTGTCAACCTTCTGCATAAATTTAATTGTGGGGTCTCCTATTAAAGGAGTGTAAAACTGAGTCATACCAAGTTGTCGCAAAACTTCTGTTCTATATGCTTCTTTATTCTGTATTACAATAGCACCCCCTTTATCAGCATTCTTGATGACAATGGAAGAATCATTAGACAGAGACAGTAGGGCTTTTCTTTCATCAAGTTCAATGTTGGAGTAAAGTTTCTTCTTATAGTACTGACGTACCTTCTGTACAGTGTCTTGTTCGACCAGCCTGCAAAAGGTGGCCACAGAGTAGTTCAACATAGGAGGTACAAATGTACTTTTGGCCCTCAGTCTTGTGGACCCAGAGGTAGAGTCGGGTCCCTGACTCGGAGTCTGTGGGGGGTGAGGCTGTGTAGGAGGGGGGCCCTTGTCAAAGAAAGCACGAAGTTTAACATTTCTTAAGAATTTGAACATTTCGACTCTAGTCTTAAATGAATCAGCTTTGGTAGAAGGAACAAAAGAAAGACCTTTAGATAAGATGGATGTCTCCTGCGTTGTCAGGTGTCTGTTGGAAACGTTGACCACGTTCTGCCCCTCTGGCTGCGGCCTCCTCTCCCTCTGTAAGCGCGACCGGTGTCGCTGGCCTCCCCTACTGATGGCAGTAAAACGCCACTAAATGACCAAATTGATAGAACTTTTAACCATTTTGAGTAACACTGTTTCCATACGGATCACCAGCGTTAGTTTTTTGTTTATAACGTGGCTATATTCATAACGTTTATATCTCGGATGCGTTATTTCGAATCCCACAGTTACGCTAAAACGCACATAGGTTACGTCTCGAATCCCACATAGGTTACGCTAAAACCACCACCGCAAAGCGTGTGGGTTTCAGGACGAAACAGTCTCGAGCCACTATCGTCATCTTTAGAGCACAATATTTCTGGAATGCAAGTTTAACTAAACCGTTACATGTCCTCTGCATTCTACATAGAATTAAGATATTACGGGTTGTTTTATTTTGTATGTTACATACTTATTGGCCAAGAATTCTGCCAGGTAAGGAGAGGAGTGTGGGCGGCCATATTGCCTGCGGGGTTTTCAGATCGAGTGGAGAGCCGTTTTGCAGGAAATCTGGGGGGGTTAGTCCCCCTTTAAGGCCGCGTGTAGCGCCGACACGAAAATAGAGACTGCGCCGGTCCACGCCCACTAATATGGGCTGCGCCTGGCGCTAAACGCTAATTTAAGGCCAGTGGGATGATAGGGCCCACAGTATGTTATTCAACAGTTGAATAAAGTACAGTATCTCATATTGAAGATACATATTTGAATACTGTCATTGTAACCAGGTAAGACTTTGTGTCCAATGATTTGCCTACTTTGTCTAAGTGGCTAATGTACACAACATCTATGTAAGATTACAGTACATTAGCGAATCCCCATGGATAAATGTGGCCATTGCATACATACATCAAAGAATAATAGGACATTATGAATAGAGCAAATACAGTTATGTTGTTTTACTGATGGCACACAAGATGCTGTGGTGCGGTGCTCAAGCAGCAAAAGGAGCTGTCCGTGGTGCTGAACATCATTGTATGTATCCTCTATTGAGATACAGTAATTTATTCAAGGGTTGAATAAAGTACAGTATCTCAATAGAGTCCGAGTCATCAGTGCTGCAAGTCCGAGTCGAGTCACGAGTGCTGAAAACAAGTGTAGGACCTGAATCCGAGTCTGGACTGGAGTACTACTACAACACTGATTCAACCACATTATAGGGAAATCCTTGATTTGCTTGCACCTCTCTACAAAGAGGTCAGGGTGCAAGGTTGCCTACTAAACTGCCGCTCTAAAGCTAAACGAGGTCATGTTTTTGCTGATGGGTGCTTTACTCAAAACGCACTGCATCAGTGGGCGGCGCCATACAACAGCCTCTTGTGTTCCAAATCTTTATTGTAATGCTGCGTTATGCCAAAGACGATGGGATTCAAGCAAGACGGCCCAACTTCAACTCACTTCCTGTCATTTTGTCACGTGGGTTTTGCACATGGTTTTCCACGGACACGCCCACTTAGAGTTTCGGCAGGTTTGAGTCAATGGTTGACCACGCCCATTTAGGAGACTTGCTGCTATACCATTTGTTAGAATTGGCGGGGCCTGCGGTGACCCATCTATAGGGTCACTGCATGAAATAGGCCACGCCACGTTGACTCCCATTCACCAGCGTCATTTTCCTTGAATTAAACATAGCTAAAAGCTGTTGTGTGGTGGGCTGCGCAGACAACAAATGTAAAAAATCGCCAATTCAAGTTTTTTTGTACTCCTGAGCAAAACAAGGAAGCCATTGAGAATTGGCGAGAAGAAAATGTGGTTTTAGCAGTCAAGGAAGTAAGTTGGAGTGTTCATCTTCCATATATACGATCTTTGTGTGCAACTACGTGGAGAACGCCAGCGCGTCTGATGCCATCTGTTTGACGCTACACCAGCGATGTACCTTTCCCTCTCCATTGGAGGAAGAGTGCTGAAATAATCTTTTGACATTATCTAAAAAGAAAACTGTCCAAATCCCTGTAAAACCCCGCAAAACTATTTCTATCTGACGAGAGTTCCTCCGTTCACCCCGGGTAGCCGTGGTTTGTTTTGCTAGCTGCAGTCCTCAGGCAGTGCTTCCTTGTATTTTCCCCCATCTTGGGTGTGGCTTCTGAATGATGACGTGTTACGCAGTGTCTCTATAGTAATATAATATCTATGATTATGCATACCGGAGACCTTCCACAGCTTCCCTGCATCATCCAGTGGTTTCTGTCCCCACCTTTAATTTTTGGGCAATGTCCCCTTCATCAGGAAATGTTAGCACAGTACATGTGAACGTTAGTGACTTAACTGTTTGTTGATCCGCGTTATTTTATTTAAAAGAAAAGAAAAATAGTAGGGTCAATTTAACGTTTATTGATCTCTACGGAGAAATTGGTTTGTTGCAGCAGCAAAATGATGGGAAACAGCAGCAATAAAACCAATAAAAAGCAATAAAAATATCGTATAACCACAACAGAGCCAGACTCTTTCAGTGGTTTAGGGAACAGGAAAGGTGAGAGTACAGCTCCTATAGAGACACTGCATGAAATAGGCCACGCCCATCACGGGAGAAAGCGCTCCGTTCACTTCCACACACCAGCGTCATTTTCCTTGAATTAAACATAGCTAAAAGCTGTTGTGTGGTGGGGCTGCGCAGACGACAAATGTAAAAAAATCGCCAATTAAAGTTTGTACTCCCGAGCAAAACAAGGAAGCCATTGAGAATTGGCGAGAAGAAAAATGTGGATCTAGCTCTCAATGAAGTAAGTTGGAGTGTTCATCTTCCGTATATATGATCTTTGTGTGCAACACACGATCATGCACGCGACATAAGAGAACGCCAGGATTGGCGGGGAGGGGGTTGTTTCCCCCCGTTTTGGGCGTGGATTCTGAATGACGACGCGCTCCGCAGTGTCTCTATAGCTAAACACTGCTCTGGTGATGGACGAATGTTCTGAGCTTCTCCCAGAGTAGAAATACGATTTATCTTCCTACATGGAATACATTTCTATCTCCATGTATTAATCATGCCATAACTAATCAGATTCATCCATGTTCCTGAAACACAGCCTGATCCCAGGAGTCTGGGGTCAGATCACCCTGACCTCAGCCCTCTAAACATTCACATGATCGATCATATTTGATTTAGGATCAATTCACTTCAGCTGCATAGTTTATCATGCCGGACACAAAACAATATCCGACCAATAACTGTTTTGTTTGTGTGTGTGTGTGGGGGGGGGGGGGGGGGGGGGGGGGAGGGGGGTATAGCGTGATCCTCCCACGCGCTATGTGCTGCTGGTGAAACTCCTCACTGTCAGGTGAATAGAAGTGGCTGGGCGACACTGTATCGGAGGAGGCATGTGAGAGTCTACTCTAGACCCTCCCCAGATCACAGAGGGGACGGAGCAACGACGACCGGGACCACTTAGGGTGCTTTCTCACTGGCGCCCCGGTACCGTTCCCGAGCACACTTGTCCCCAAATTGACCACAGTTTGGGAACATTTGACGAGTGTGAACGTTGCGTACGGTTCCGTCCTATACCCCCGGGCGCCCAACGGGGAACCGTGACAGGATCCACTTGAAAAGGTGGTCTGATGGGGCGCTTTGGCGCACCCACTTGCGGAACACTTGCGAGTGTGAAAGCCAACCGTTCCGAACCACATAGACAACAAACGGGCGACGATAAACTCCAGGCATGGTTGATGATGCAAGTGCACTCTGTTGCCCGTTTCCAAGCGCGGAAGAAATGCTGTAATGTGAAAGCTGGCCAGCGGGGGAGAGGGGCGGGCGGGGGGGCAATCGTTCCCGAGTGCGGAACAGAACGGCGGAACGAAAGCAATCGTTTCTCCAGTGAGAAAGCAGCCTTAGAGAGGGAGATCGGTACAATTAGGAGGAGAAGGGGAAAAAAGATCCATGTTAAAGACATCATGGCACGATAGCAATAGAAAATGAACGAGTTCGGTGATAGATTGCCTTGGTTCTGTGAGGAATGTGTGCTTGGCTGGCTTCCTACAGGTATAAGTGAATAGAGTAATTATGGTGACCCTGAAAGCCCTGAAGCATTTATTATTGGTCACAGATTCTCACCAGGACAGCCAAATTGCAGATCATGACTTTCTCATGGATGCCTATACCAGGCAGTGTGGAAGGTGCTAGACAGAAAATAGCCCTGGTGAGTGAGGGACATGTGTTGTGAACGTGTGTTCTGTCTGTGTGTACAGTATAGTACGTGCCCATCTCTGTGCTGTGTTCCTCCGTGCTTTTCAACGACACGCAATTAGTGACATTTGCAGTGCAGTCGTTAGTCGAAGCTCTTGAATGAAAACGTCAACTAACGCCAACGTCATCGTTCAAACGGCCGCTGGGTTGGAGAGCCGTGGCTGCTGCTGCTGCTGGCGTGCATGTTGGAGATGATTTGACGATTCTTTGGGAGAATGCACTGTTTTCCGTGATACGCATGAGTTCATGTTCGGATAAACGCTTGATTTCTCCGTCAGGCACTACAACTAAGGCCTATACACATGCTGCGCGGGAATATTGCTCGCGTCACGTGGGGATTTTCTCTGAATAAGAATCAGGGTATGGCTTTGGGAGAGACCGCGCTCTCCTGCCTTTCGTTCTACGCAAGTGCAGTTTATTAAGGAAAATGTGTTAAGAAAAAGAGAGAGGTGGTGACTCCCTTGTCGACTATAACGGGTTTACGTTAGGCTCTCATGGTCGGCCGATTCAGAAGTTTAGTAGACACGACATCTCGCAAGTAGGGATGGGGCCGATCCGATCCAATATCGGTATCGGGTGCCGATAGTGGCACTAATTCACGGATCGGATCGGAATCGGGGAGGGGGGGGATTTTTTTTTTTTGCAATTCCAGCGCGGGCCGCAATTTTCCCATGTGTAATAGTATCCTTCTTTGCCTTGTATATTTTCTTAATTTTGTCTGCTTTTTGCAAGGTATATATATATTTTTTAATCTTGAATTGGCCAAATCTTTGCCTATACTGTATATTCAAGAAAAATATTGGCATCGGCATAATATCGGTACCGGCAGATATCCAAATTCAGGTATTCGGATCGGAAGTGAAGAAATGTGGATCGGTGCATCCCTACTCGCAAGGGTTAGAATGGGCTTTGTACAGGAAGGCGGTCATCTCTGGGAATGTTGAATTGAAAAGATTCTATAACGAGGCTAGAAAAACCGAGTGCATGGTTTCCCCCTCCACCAGAAGACGGTATCAACTGGAGTGGAGTTCTCTGCTCTCCTCTGTGAACCGCAGTCTCCGCTAATTGCATCTCATGGGAGATCTTCGTTTGTTGCCCAGTGAAGAGGCAGAATCTCCAGCAGACTACAGAAAATGAATTGGCGTTTCTTAGACATAGTCTCAGGGCATATTTCTCGCATTTTATACACGGCTCTCGCAAGTCAACAAGTCTCGCCCCCAAAATCAATAAGTGAAACAGTTTTTACTTTGCGGTTCTGCATCATAAAGGAGCGAAGGGATCAACTGTGCCTTCGCTGGCTCAGGCAGAATACAAACGCCTGATCTCAGGTCATGGTTACCTGTGTTTCCTAGTAATTAGAGGAAACTTTTAATTGTCTTGGAGACGAGAATAAATAACGCACCAGTGGGGAAAAACAGACGGACGGGGCAGGCTGAGAGATATTTAAATTGGCACATAGAGACGCCTTAACTGCCATGTTGTGAAGAATAATATCCCTCCTCGTCCACTGGATCAATCTCCTTAAGATGCCACGATAGAAGCTTTGCATATTAATCTCCCATGCTGCTGTTTCAATATGCGCACCGACTGATAACAATGTGCTGGTGACAGCCTGTGCATCCCCAGTGCAGTATGACTGGAGGAGATAGCGGCGATGAGCTATAGGACTCGTCCCCCTGGCCATAACCCGGTAATTAAAACTAGACGTCTTCCCTCTCTTCAAAACACTGACGAAGATCACGTCCGTGCTAATCCTATTACGATCACACCCTCTGTTCATTTGAATCGACACTGTTTCCAATATGGCCTCCGATCACGTCTGAGCGAAGCATCGATATGATGGAGGATGCAAGAGATGACTGGAGGATAGGAGCGCTGTCAAAGTCAGCAGCTACAGTGGGTTGGGGGGGGGGGGGTGGATTAAGCCGTACTTTTAAGTCATAGTTTATTTTGAAAACGCACATCGTTGGGGGCCACTTAAAGGGATACACCACTTTTTCGGGAGTTTAGCTCATTTGCTCATCTTTAGCTCATTTAGCTCATCCCCCCCCACATAACCAAGGTACACCATGCCTTTACGTTACGATTTTTCTGCCAGTGTTGGTCAGCCTTTCTGCTTGACAATCCCATTTTGCTGCAGTAAAAAAAAAACAGACTGGAAACTTTATCTGATTAGATCAAACAGATGTTGGCAAAGTTTTTTCCTTTGGGGACATCATTTGCAGTTAGAAAAAATGTAACAAATCACAATATATTGCAATATTGCAATACTCAATATATCGCAATATTAGCATATCGCAATACTACCGTATCATGACTTAAAGCCCCTGCACTCGCCATCTTCGGCTGCTCAGAGTCCTCTCTGCTCCTCCCTACGGCTATACAACAGTCTCTGACGCAGGGGACGACTATCGCCAAGAGACTCATTTTGAAGGAGTAGAAGTCCCCCTCTCCACCTTCTTTTCAGCTGTGGCTGACAGACATGGTCTCAGTTATACATATGGAAAGACTTCGGTTCCTGAGGACCAATTCATGTAGGAAATTCACAATCATCTGGGACCCATTTCTGGACTACTTAAATGAGGTTAAGAACGACAAGTAACTTGTCTAATAACAACTAGCTTGGCTGACTTCTCATGGACCCCTTGCATGGGATTCCACGCACATTTCTTACAAGCACATGGGAACTTGATGCGGCTGGTAGCGCTATTTTGTCATATTAATGTTGGTATATGTATGTTTTGTTTGTTTTTGATTTTTGTCTGAGCCTGTTTTTGTTTTCTATGTTCTGAAAATTATAAAATAAAATATGAAAAAAAAGCCCCCCTCCAGTCAGTTTTGTCATTTTTAAGCTATTTCATGTGTAGCCGTGTTTTTTCCTGCTCTGCTAATTAGCCAAAGTGTTGCCGCTGTATTTTGTTGACAAATAACCTTATTTTGGGCTCAAACTCCTAAATTGGCTCATGTGCTAGAAAGGGGTGCTGACATCAGACGCTGACATCAGACAGGTGACGTGGTTGTCAACGCTCACGTCACCTGTCATATTAATAATATACAGCCATGAGTGAATACAATCTGCTGTTAGCTTGGCTTAGCTACGTTTGCTAACCTGGTTCGTTCTGGCTCAAAACGCCGCGATAGTCACTTTTAACCAGTTCGAGTTACGCTCTGTCAATTACTTTTGCTTATACGCCCACCAGCTTTGATATCTGTCGGCTGGTTATGCTGATATTTATAACAATATGTGGCTTCTGGGTGAACTATTAGCGGAGTTGAGGCAGCCATACTGTTTCCTGTCTGACCGGCTGGAAGGGAGACGGAGATCGTATTGAAGGTAGGAGCGAGGCTCGGCCAAAGCACACAGGACGCGGAAGCGCAGCGCAGAAGCAGCAGAGCGTGCTGAGAGAGTTCTCCTTTTTGGACTACATTGCTCCAGCCATGACGTTAGAGATGTAACGGTATGAACATTTCACATCACGATTATCGTGACCAAAATGATCACGGCTATCGTATTATCACGGTATTCGTAAAAAAAAATCTGAAAATGTTCAAAAAGTACTGAGAGGCTCACTGAAATCATTTTGCAACGCTTCATATTGAAAACTCAGACCCACAAAGGATTGAGACACTCACTGAAATCATTTCTCCAAGGCTGCACGTTTGAATCTGAGAGACTGTTGCCAACTTTGGTTGATGATGGACGGTATTTACGGTGTTTTTCAAAGCACTGTAATCACGGTACCACCGTTTTAATGATAATGAAAATTCGAAACGGTACGGTTATCGTAAGGAATTGTATCACGGTTGTCATTAAAACCGGTTATCGTTACATCCCTACATGACGTTGCAGTGGAACATCTCACCAATAGACGAACTTTGGTGCAAAAGATTAAGACGGGTGACGTAGTTGATGACGGCGCGCGCAGTTTTTCATTTCCACTGTACAGCAGGACTGCACACAGGTAGAAAAGTGAGTGGAGATGGGCTTTAAGTATGGTGATAATATCATATCATGGGGCATGTGGTGAAGACTACAAACCTGAGAGTAACGAGCCAGAGACAGATTGCCAGCGAGCTGCGTGTCCCGACAGCTGATTCATGAGACCCTAACACAATTGGATTTGAATATCAATGCTGGCCTATTGCTTAAACTGACATTAATTGCCACCTATTAGATTGGCTGCGCCCCCCCCCCCCCCCCCTGTATTTCAAAACAATCATCGCCATTGGGAGATTAGAGGATGAGGGGGAGGGCGAGCGAGAGCGAGGGCGAGCGAGAGCGCGCCCTAAAAGCTGAACCATTTGTCATCATGGTGCTGTGTGGCAGAGGGTTGACAATTACTGTCGTACATGCATGTGTGTGTGCAGGAGAGAGAGAGAGAGAGAGAGAGAGTAATGAAGAAATCACTATTTCCAAGTCAAAAATGCCTGTCACTCCAGCGCAGTCATCTTGCATTTCTTTCACTGAAGATGGAATCTCTCTCTCTCTCTCTCTCTCTCTCCGAGAGTAATTGATTCTAGATGAGCTCTGGCAAGTGTAATCTTCTTTTAATTAAGACCTGCTGCTGGCACAGGCGTTCACACTGATAGTGACTTACGGCTCTCATCCTCTCATTTCTCTTCCCCTCTTCTATCATCTTACTTCTCTCGTTTGCTCCTCCAACTCTGGCCTCTCCCTCGTCGTACCTTCTACCCATCTCCTGGTCGTCTACTCTTGTCTTCTTCTGCCATCATCCCTTCTCCTCCCCTCATCCCCTGGATTCTCTCTCTTCCTCCCCTCCAGTCGCAGCACCACGAGGAGGAGAAGAGAGCCCTCAGCCGGGAGATCATCGTCCTCAACAACCACCTGATGGAGGCTAAGATCACCATTGAGAAGCTCCGAGAGGACAATGTGAGTCTGCACAGCTCCGGGCCTTGCAACCAATACCGTCAGTCGGCTTGTAGGGACAATGTATTGAAATTCAAGAGATCGCAATGCAAACATTTTACGATACGTATCGTGGCTCATCCATCACAATTTCACATTCACAGCCATTGAAGTGATATGATATGCACTTGGTAACGACAGCTGGCATTTTGAAATATGTCATTGCTAGAAAGGTTTGTGGCTCAGAAATAAGCGTAATTCTGCAGTCACTTTGTCGACGTTGAACCTTCGTTCATCACGTCGTATCGTGGCTTGTATCGAATAGCGAATGCCACATCGTGTATTAAATCGTATTGCGATCTGCGATTGCAGATTGTCCCTGGCTTGTGACACCGCACCAAGCAAAGACCCTCAAACTTCATACCAGCACCACAATGTCTATCCTCCACAACATGTCATCCGACTTATACGGCCATAAATATCACGTAGCAGTGCAAAACGACCGCATATCACGTCTGCTAGATCAGCGCCCCTCAGTGGCAGAGAAAAAGTACTACGCTACTTCCGCACAAAAGCAAATTGAAAGTTGAAAGTTGAAGCAAGTTGAAAAAGCGACTTTCATCGATTTTATTGCAAAAAGCTGACAAAGAATTAAGAGTGGGCTGCGCAGGTCCGACTGGTGCGTGAGGTTCTGGAGGAGGGCTCAGCCGGAGGTGTTTTGGACCCGGGCAAGGTGAGGGGAAAGGCGGGTAGGGGTGGTGGGCTGGTTAGAGTTAGGTATTGGGTTTGGGGTAGGGGTGGTGGGCTGGATACAGTTAGGTATTGGGTTTGGGGTAGGGGTGGTGGGCTGGTTAGAGTTAGGTATTGGGTTTGGGGTAGGGGTGGTGGGCTGGTTAGAGTTTGGTATTGGGTTTGGGGTAGGGGTGGTGGGCTGGTTAGAGTTAGGTTTTGGGTTTGGGGTAGGGGTGGTAGGCTGGTTACAGTTAGGTATTGGGTTTGGGGTAGGGGTGGTGGGCTGGTTAGAGTTAGGTTTTGGGGTAGGGGTGGTGGGCTGGTTAGAGTTAGGTTTTGGGTTTGGGGTAGGGGTGGTGGGCTGGTTACAGTTAGGTATTGGGTTTGGGGTAGGGGTGGTGGGCTGGTTATAGTTAGGTATTGGGTTTGGGGTAGGGGTGGTGGGCTGGTTACAGTTAGGTATTGGGTTTGGGGTAGGGGTGGTGGGCTGGTTAGAGTTAGGTATTGGGTTGGGGTAGGGGTGGTGGGCTGGTTAGAGTTAGGTTTTGGGTTTGGGGTAGGGATGGCAAAGAACAGATAGCCATGTGAAGAAGCCATGTTTCACCACATCATGTCCACATGTGGTGAACATGTGGACACATGTGAAACCCATGGGAAGCGTGTGGTTTTGGAACATTTTCACATGTGGAAAAACACGTTATCACATGTTATAACATGTGATAACATGTTTGGCCACATGTTGTATAGCAACATGTTTTCTACATGTGGAAAACAACATTCACATGTGTTTCACATGGGAATTTACATGGGTCTCATACATTTCACATGTGAAAACGTTCCAAAACCACACACTTCCCATGGGCAAAGCATGTTTCACATGTGTTCCACATGTTGTCACGTGTGAAATTTAACATGTTTTCACATGTGATCCCATGTGAAATTGCACATGTGAAGTTCACGGGGGTTTTCTGTAAGGGACATCTGCACTATATGAGCTCCAAGGTGGCACAGCGGAGGGAGAGATAGATAGATAGATAGATTTGGAGGGATTATTTGGAAATCAATGGATGTGAGCTCAGGGCCATGTGGCAATCTGGTGCCTCCCTCTCTTTGAAGTGCTTTTACCTCGGGGTCTTTCTCTCTGTGGGCTCTGGTAAGGTGGACTGCTTCTTCTGACCCATGGAGTATTCTCACAATCCCTCCAGATCCAGCCACGCTGATTGGGGTCAAGGTTCATCGTGAGTGGGAGGGGAGCTTGCCCCATCGGAGCCGGCAGCAAGGCAGCCGCGTCCTCCAGAGAACAAGCGTTGAATTCACCGCTCATAACATGGGAATGAATCAAATCACCCGCTAAATGTGTGACGCCTCAGAGGGAGAAATGAACAAGTCAGACGAAATAAGGTGTATTATGAACTCTATGTTGCTCGACATGACGAATCCAACAAATCTATAATGAGTCATATGTATTTTTATTCGACTGTGTGACACTCCCCGTCTGATACAGGGCCACACGGAGCTGTCGCCATCTGTTCAAATAGTCACAAGCAAGACAGAAATTACTTGACATTTTGCCCTGACTGCAAATATAGAACTACAATATGTTAAGACGTCATCATAAGACCTCTAAGTTTGGCTCTGAACCAGCTGGAAGCACATCGCTCTGGCTGACACTCACGGGGGAGAAAGGGCGCACAGCCAGCAGTGACTGACATCACCGAGCTCTCAGTCAGACGGCCATTTGTACTGTAGCCTACCAGCCACAAGAAACACCAGGGATCCCAAATGTACTCTCAGTCATAGAGCCATTTGTACTGTAGCCGCCTACCAACCACAAGAAACACCAGGGATCACAAATGTACTCTCAGTCAGAGAGCCATTTGTACTGTAGCCTACCAGCCACAAGAAACACCAGGGATCCCAAATGTACTCTCAGTCAGAGAGCCATTTGTACTGTAGCCTACCAGCCACAAGAAAGAAACACCAGGGACCCCAAATGTACTCTCAGTCAGAGAGCCATTTGTACTGTAGCCTACCAGCCACAAGAAACACCAGGGATCCCAAATGTACTCTCAGTCAGAGAGCCATTTGTACTGTAGCCTAACAGCCACAAGAAACGCCAGGGATCCCAAATGTCCCATGGTGACAAAATGAAAAGAAATAAAGTGATTTGGAAAGCGGTCAATAAGTAGTGGGGGGAGGTGAACCTCTCGGAGAGCAGGCTTTGATGTTAGTGGAAGTCGTGTCAGGGTGGTGGTGTTATAAACCAAATGGGAGAAATGACCTTATAGAATGTGGTGCAGGTAAAAAAAAAATACAGTTAGGACTCAAGATTCTTATGAAAATACCCCCCAAAAAACAAAATTTAAATATGCCCCCATGGCAGAAATCTGGAGAAAAAGGTGGCATTATAATGCCACATGCACACACACAAAAACGCCACCTGGGCAGATAACACCTGTGACGTCACTCGGGCTACTGTATTGATTGTAACAATAATAATATACAGTCAATGTGTACAGCAGAAAACTTTCCAAAACACCAGACATACGATAATTATCGTATTGATCGTATTTGATCAATGAACCTCTGGTACGATAATTCAACACTGCCCAGAATGCATTTCGGCACTGAAGCAAGCAGAAGAATAATCCGCGACGCCATTTTTTCCCGAAGGCAACTGTCTAGCTTGGGCTCTATCTAAGGTTAATATGGCACTTTATGACGTTTTAATAGTTTCAGTTTGTCAAACATGACTAGGACTGAAACTAGTAGACCCCAAGTAATATCGGTTTTTCAAAATAACACCTATTTGGAAATATCATTTTGGAGAACCAGAGACCGCAGCCGACCGACCATCTCAGCTCATCTAACCCGGCTCTAGACTGGTTTCAGGCGGATAAGACGGATGGACAGACGCTCGGCATATGGATGTAATGACCCGAGGGAACGTTTATTGTTTATTAAAAACATCACAGGTGTTATTGCTAGATTTAAGAGTTTTTATCTGCGCGTGCCAGATGCTTCACAAAAACCAGTCTAGATGCAGCTGTATGTGTGTGGGGGAAAAACAAAAAACAAAAAAGAATCCTAATTGCTCTATAAAAGCCCCACATATGAATGCAACTAAACTGCACCAAGCTCTTTAAAGATAGAAAGAGAAGGGAACTGGTGGGAATAGCGTGATCCGCCCACGTTGCTAAACATCCTGCCGGTGAAACTCCCTGCTGTCAGGTGAAAAGAAGCGGCTGGCAACTGTGCATGTGTCAGAGGAAGCATGGTGCTAGTCTACGGCTCTCCCTAGATCGGCAGAGGGTGGAGCAGCGACCGGGGCAGCAGCGGGGGAAATTGGGCAAGTGCAATTGGGGAGAAAATGGGGGAGGGAATCAGAAAAAGATAGAAAAAAGGAGGAAGCAAGCAAGCAAGGAAGGAAGGAAGGAAGGAAAGAAAGAAAGGTGTTTACTGCTTAAAAAAACCTACCAACCAACCACACATTCACACGCCCACACACCTCAGACACACAAAGACACAGACAACAAAACTGAGCACAATAACATTTACAGTCGCTGTTGCCAAAGGAAGAAAGAAAGACAGAAAGAGAGAAAGAGACAAAGCGACATGAGCTTATTAGGCCATGTTCAGACTAGGAGGCCAAATCTAGACTCAGCCCTCAGTCTTAATCGGTTTCACTCCTGTAAGACTGAGAATATTACCATTTAAATCTTTGCATAACGTTAGGTGGCGCTGTTGGAAGCCTTGCATCGGAGAACCAATCATGAGTGTTGTGGGCGGGCCTGCTTTCTGGGGGCAATGACGCTCATGCAGAACCCGTGTCTCGTAAAACATCGCCGCGTTTGCGGAGAAACATATTAATCACTTAGAAACAAACATAACCTGTTAATAGGACGTGTTTCATCCGGCCCCGGCGGCTAGAGGTCTTTCCCCCAGCGATAAACCCGACTCCCGGGGCTAACGTTCCAGAGCCTGTTGATGACTCACAGTAGCAAGCGGACCACTTCCGGGTAGGAAACATTATGGTAAAATAAACAACAGGTATAAACTCTCTTTGCAGCACATCGGTGTCTTGCTCTATATTGGAACTATGAAACATTGCATTGCCGCTACCAAATAAAATTCTAATAATAAATGTAGGCGTGTCTGCTGCCGGCCGTTCTCGCCGGGCTCGGACAGACAGTTTCTGACAGTGAAATTCCCAGACGTTTGGTGGCGCAGCTCACCAAACGTCTGGGAGCCGAGACTAGGCCAAATCTGATTTGTGAACTTTAATGGCCTATTAATGATTCTATCCAGATTGGTTTTATGAGTCTGGACGCTCCAAGTCTGATTTGTGTCACTTGTCCCAAACCACATATGGAGGTCTGGACACACAGATCCGACTTGAACACTTGCCCAAATCAGATTTGTGGCAGTGCGGACACACTCCCAAATCAGATTTGGGAAACCAATCAAGATAATGATGATTAATGACTTTAGCAGCAAATCGGATTTGCCTGTAGTGTGAACATGGCCTTAGACTAGAGGGTGCAGATTAGTGGCTGGCAGGCCTATTTCAGACAAGTCTAATGTAATGAGTAGAGACTGTGGCCGGCCAGATAGCAGATGTATTATAGTGAAAAAGTTCTGTGGAGTTAATAATAATAATCATAATCTGCTGAAAGAGAGAGCGCTGCTCTCAGTGAGACTCCCTCTGTAGAAATAAAGGTAACAATAAAATAAAATAAAATAAAATAAAATAAAAGTATGAGAAATTGGACAATGACAAATTGGCCAATTGTGGAGGCATTCACAGTGAACAGGTCAGTCATCAGAAAAGATGTGCACTTTATTTTGTCATTTCCAATTTTTCTAGTTGAAAGAAGTGAGTTTGAACTCAAGTTTGAATTGCATGGGAAATATCACATGATGATGACATCACGTTCTCTTTTCGAAAAGTAACAAAGAGTACCTTTTTTTTTCTTCTTCTTTTTACGTTTACAAAAGTAGGTGATAACTGAACTGCTCACAAGCTTGCTTCTTAGGCCATTAGGCTACCACCACCATCACCCACCACCATCACCCACCTCCCACCACCATCACCCACCACCATCACCCACCTCCCACCACCATCACCCACCTCCGACCACCATCACCCACCTCCCACCACCATCACCCACCACCATCACCCACCTCCCACCACCATCACCCACCTCCCACCACCATCACCCACCACCATCACCCACCTCCCACCACCATCACCCACCTCCCACCACCATCACCCACCACCATCACCCACCTCCCACCACCATCACCCACCTCCCACCACCATCACCCACCTCCCACCACCATCACCCACCTCCCACCACCATCACCCACCACCATCACCCACCACCATCACCCACCACCATCACCCACCACCATCACCCACCACCATCACCCACCACCATCACCCACCACCATCACCCACCACCATCACCCACCACCATCACCCACCTCCCACCACCATCACCCACCACCATCACCCACCTCCCACCACCATCACCCACCTCCGACCACCATCACCCACCTCCCACCACCATCACCCACCACCATCACCCACCTCCCACCACCATCACCCACCTCCCACCACCATCACCCACCACCATCACCCACCTCCCACCACCATCACCCACCTCCCACCACCATCACCCACCACCATCACCCACCTCCCACCACCATCACCCACCTCCCACCACCATCACCCACCTCCCACCACCATCACCCACCTCCCACCACCATCACCCACCACCATCACCCACCACCATCACCCACCACCATCACCCACCACCATCACCCACCACCATCACCCACCACCATCACCCACCACCATCACCCACCACCATCACCCACCACCATCACCCACCTCCCACCACCATCACCCACCACCATCACCCACCTCCCACCACCATCACCCACCACCATCACCCACCTCCCACCACCATCACCCACCACCATCACCCACCTCCCACCACCATCACCCACCACCATCACCCACCACCATCACCCACCTCCCACCACCATCACCCACCACCATCACCCACCACCATCACCCACCTCCCACCACCATCACCCACCACCATCACCCACCACCATCACCCACCTCCCACCACCATCACCCACCACCATCACCCACCACCATCACCCACCTCCCACCACCATCACCCACCACCATCACCCACCACCATCACCCACCTCCCACCTCCCACCACCATCACCCACCACCATCACCCACCACCATCACCCACCTCCCACCTCCCACCACCATCACCCACCACCATCACCCACCACCATCACCCACCTCCCACCACCATCACCCACCACCATCACCCACCACCATCACCCACCTCCCACCTCCCACCACCATCACCCACCTCCCACCACCATCACCCACCTCCCACCACCCACCTCCCACCACCATCACCCACCTCCATCACCCACCTCCCACCACCCACCTCCCACCTCCCACCACCATCACCCACCTCCCACCACCATCACCCACCTCCCACCACCATCACCCACCACCCAACACCATCACCCACCTCCCACCTCCCACCACCATCACCCACCTCCCACCACCATCACCCACCTCCCACCACCATCACCCACCTCCATCACCCACCTCCCACCTCCATCACCCACCACCATCACCCACCTCCCACCACCATCACCCACCTCCCACCACCATCACCCACCTCCCACCTCCATCACCCACCTCCCACCACCATCACCCACCACCATCACCCACCTCCCACCACCATCACCCACCACCATCACCCACCTCCCACCACCATCACCCACCACCATCACCCACCTTCCACCACCCACCTCCATCACCCACCTCCCACCACCATCACCCACCTCCCACCACCCACCTCCCACCACCATCACCCACCACCATCACCCACCTCCCACCACCATCACCCACCACCATCACCCACCTCCCACCTCCCACCACCATCACCCACCTCCCACCACCATCACCCACCTCCCACCACCCACCTTCCACCACCATCACCCACCTCCATCACCCACCTCCCACCACCCACCTCCCACCACCATCACCCACCTCCCACCACCCACCACCATCACCCACCTCCCACCTCCCACCACCATCACCCACCTCCCACCACCATCACCCACCTCCCACCACCATCACCCACCTCCCACCTCCATCACCCACCTCCCACCACCATCACCCACCTCCCACCTCCATCACCACCACCTCCATCACCCACCTCCCACCACCATCACCCACCTCCCACCTCCATCACCCACCTCCATCACCCACCTCCCACCTCCATCACTTTGACAAAATCTTTCTGCCACTTTCAGGACTTGTACAGGAAAGACTGCAACCTGGCAGCCCAGCTGCTGCAATGCTCCAAGTCTCACTACAGAGCCCACAAGATGTCTGAGGTGAGTTCCCCAGCACCGTTGCAACCAATGCATTCATATAATGTGCGCCAGCTATAAATAGCAATGGCAGGTTGTCAATTCAAATTTGTGTTGCAATGAACCCAGTTGCTCTTCAAAGCTATGCTGATATGGGTTTTAAATTCCACCATTCGAATGGGGCGGGGGAGAAAAAAGAATTGCAAATATTTGTGGAAAAAGTTCACAGTAGCAGAATGCTGCAGATAGTTCAAATTCAATAATTGATCAGATGAAAGAGAATCAGATCCTGTGCTGTATATAATCCTGTGCTGTATATAATCCTGTGCTGTATATAATAATCTATAATCTATATATTATATAATATAATGGCTCACTGTGAGCCATTACAAGCCACAGTGAGTGGTCACAGACGATACATCCGATCGGCAATTAGGCCCCGCCCCCCTTTTAGGGGGGAAACACAAGCCTCTCCCCGTTGACTTCAATGTAGAATAGCAGTACCAAAAAAAAAGTATAGAAAAATAACAGAATCAATCTCGTTTATTAATGACCCCAAAACACCATGACATGACAATATATTACAACTCGTCTGGCCATAGAATGAGCAAGATACACCGGAAATATTACTTTGGACCCATCTAAAATCATGTGACTCATGTCACACATGACGTTCTTTTTTTTACAGCTTTTGTACGGCTTGTGTTTTCCCTCTAAAAGGGGGCGGGAACATGTGCCGCCTACAAAATTACGTATTGCCGCGATCTGATGTACGGCTGCTGCACAGTAAAGCCCAATGTCCACCAGCTCCGGTACCGCTGCCCGGTACCACCCGGTACCGCTGCTGAAACAGACTCTCGCCCGTTAACTCATTCCCCCGCCATTGGCGTCTTTTTTTCTTCTTCTCAGATTTGTTTATTAGTTTTTCAACAACATACAGGTGTTCAAAAGGTCATTTGTCACGCTTTGATATTGTGTCAAATATAGTATGCAGAAGAACGAAATCTTGCACAATCCGGTGACAGAAACATAAAAAACAACACCAACACAAACAAACAACACAAAACGTACATATTGGTCACCAAGAAGAAAAGAAAAAAAAAATCTATACTAAATTTACATGATACAGAATGATACATTCCAAACCCACCATCTGTGCATGAAAGACTGTTACTCTGGAATGGCAGTAAACTCCAACTTTTTAACGTGTGTAAAAAAGGGGCCCCAGGTTTGATCAAATTTGGCAAGTGAGCCATTTACAGAGCACCTGATTTTTTCAACTTTAACAAAATAAAGAATGTCCCTGATCCATGCGGAATGAGAGGGGGGTGCAGTTGACTTCCACCTAAGCAAAATCAGACGTCTAGCTAATAAAGTTACAAAAGCAACAAAGTCTGCTTTATATTTCGGAAGCGGCAGAGTGTGAGGCAGAACCCCAAACAATGCTGTAATAGCTGTTGGTTCAAATTGGGTCCCAGTACAGTCTGAAATTGATTTAAAAATGTCCAGCCAATAACTGTACAGGGAAGGGCAAGTCCAAAACATGTGAATATATGTAGCAGGAGCCCGGCGACATCGGTCACATGTAGGGTCAACATCATTATAAATCCTAGAACGTCTGACCTTAGTGAAGTGAACACGGTGAAGGATTTTGCATTGGGTCAGACCGAATCTAGCGCAAATAGATGAGGAGTGAACCCGATGCAGAATGTCCTCCCACAGTTCCTCGGAAATCTCCTCACCCAGATCCTCCTCCCACTGGGTCTTTATATTATGTAGTAAGGCTGGGCGCAATGAATGAATATGTCTGTCACTCAAACATGAAGGATTTTCTTTTCACCACGCTGCTGGCGATGACAACACGTCCACAAGTCACTTGTCCTCAGGAATTAGTAATCCAGTTCCTAAACTCTTGACACCATGCACATTTCAGCCGGTAGATTTTCTCCTGACCTTTATACACAGACAACCAGTCCAACCCCCCCCCCCCCTGCAAAACGAACGCGTGACCCGGCTCCCCTCTCTCCATAGCAGGGGGTGAATCTCTTTCTCACACCGGTGTTACAGTAAAAGCTGTGCCCAGGGGCGTGTTTGACCGGAAGGGGAAATCAAATCATTATGGGGATCATAGTTGAGTGTAACACCGGCCAGTATCTGCCATCAAAATACATTTATTCGGTTCAGGGCCTGTGAAGATGACTTCATTTACAAAAATGCCCTTTTCTCAACTTTTTGTGGAGAGACGGACGTTTTCAGTGAACACGACCTACATTCATGTGTCAATAACTAAAGAACGGATGAAGCTAGAATCAACCCCCCCCCCCCCTGGCTCTCTTCTTTCTTTTTGGATATTCAGTGTTTACATAGTGATAGAAGATAATATTCTGTAGCTCTTGGAAAATGAGTGAAAATGATCAGAAACCCTGGCGGTGGCTAGTGACTTTTCCTTTGAACCTCTGGCGGGGAATGAGTTAATAGATCGGCAACGCATCTGATCCGGCAAAAAACAAAACAAAAAAAACCGCACATGTTCTATTCTTGTCGGCTCCCGCATGCGTCTGACAAGACGACATGGGTGTGGGTCTGTTCATGCAGCTGCACAGAGCCGTACCGCAGCTGGTGGACATAGGCCTTAAAGACGAGATAAACCCAACGGAGCCCAAGTGGCGCGTGGGTCAAAGTCACGTTTCAGACCTAAAAACTAAACTTGTCTGAGATGACAGGCTGAAAGGCGGGCCATAGTAGCTCGATGATTTGATTTGACAATTTTGGGGACAGGATTTGGCTTTGGCCAATCCTGGCGTGTTCCGCTACCCAAATCGAGTGGGATTCGGCGTGTTGTGGTGCTACGCGAGTGGGATCCGCAGAGTACCAGGCAGCCAGCTAGTTCTGTGTGGAGCGGAGCGGACAATCCGATGCATGAGTGCTGCCTGCACGCCTGGAATCTCCGAGGGGCGACAAAAACTAAAGAAATTTTGATTTTTGTGATTTTCTTTGCATACATTAATAAATAGGTGCACTGAATACCCAGGTATTTTGACTAAAATAAAAATAAAAATCATTTTTGGGTTCAGCTCGACTTTAAGTTAGAGTCACGGTGCTCACAGCCTCTTCACTCACGCTGTCTAAAGTAGCGTCTGTTATGGCTTCTAATTTTGTCTGTGCATAATGAATAGGGAGAGGCTGTAGTAAGACCACAGCTGACTCACACAAGTTAAGAACAAAAGTGATATTACTCTCTATCAGGGTTGATAATCGACTGAAGTGAACAAAGACATTTTTAGCTTTAAATACACATTCATCATTGTCAGCCATATTATAAAAGAATGAGGGCAACAGAGAATTCATCGTAATTGTCTATATTTTATGAGATATAATATAGTTATATTTTACAATTCTATATAATGTGAATGAATTTAGTGAGACATGGAATGGTGGTATACTGTTAGGGATGCACAATATATCGGCAATCATATCGGTATCGGCCGATGTTAGTCATTTTTTAACATATCGGCATCGGCCCGATGTTGCAATATTAACAACGCTTATCGGTATCAGCCAACATTTTCCCATTGAGAGGAAACAATGTGGTAAATCTATTATTTATGGGCTCTTCCATATGTTTTGTTAATAAAGAAATGTATTAGTTTTTCAAATTCACAGTGTTTACATGTGTTTTTCAGTATGTACAACATTTGATTATCATAGAAATGTGTTTTTATACAGATCATATCGACATGGGTAAATATCGGTTATCGATCAAGATTTTCATATCGGTGCATCCATAGTATACTGGTCTAGCTTTGTTTGTTTTTTTACATTTATAATAAATGGAAATCTTAAACCTCTTACAAGCAATTTGAATTGAACAATTGGCAATGATTTGAAAGAAATATTGGAGAGAGACTCAAAAAGACAATCAAATCCTCAAACAATGCTGATCAATGTCAGTAATAGTATATATATATATATATATATATATATATATATATATATATATATATATATATATATATATATATGTGAAATCCATCATAACTCAGCCAAGCATTGATTTCAGCAACGAACAATGGGACCTGCATAATCTGTATTCTGTCACATTAATATCAATACAGTATGAATGTTAATTAAGATTTGCTTCCGATATCAATTGGTGCTGAGCTGGCTTACAGGAAGTGCATAGTCGGCTATAATTGTATTGCGTTTCCCCCCTGTAGCCTCACCTGCCTCCCCCCTCTAGTGGGAGAGAGGGGAGGCAGCGGCTACTAAAAATAGCTCAGACTAAAAAACATGCTGCCCCCCCCCTCCCTCCCCTGAGCAGAGCTTCTATTGCTTAACAAAGCCAACTGAGTATGTTATCTTTTTTTTTTCCTATTCCCAGCTGGAGACCCGGAGCACTGGTTTAATTTGAATCTAAGTCGCTCCCTGCGGGGAACAGCTATTCGTTTGATGGTAGACAGAAGAAAGAACGAGGGAGCGAAGAAAGGAGGAGAAAGAGAGAGAGAGATAGCACGAGGGCGTATCGGTCGAGAAAAAACAGACGCGCCGGAGGAGAAAGATGAAAGGAAAAAAGAAAGAAAGGGCGGAGGAAATAAAAGAGAAAACTCGGCGTGACGGGAGGAGTTCCTCCCGCGACTCTGACCTCCTTTTAACAGGCAGAGAGAGAGAGGGAGTCCGCCTGTAATTGGCGGGAAGCGCGTTCTCAGACACGCGCCAATCAAACGTGGTCATAATATAATATAGTGTGTGTGTGTGTGTGTGAGAGAGAGAAGCGAGAGGGAGAGAGACCAAGAGGCACAGAGAACGAGACAGAGAGAACGATAGAGATAATACATGTATGGGAAGAAATGACAAAAGAAAGAATTAAGTCCAACAGAAAAATGTAAGCACGCCACGCAAGGTCCAATATATTATTCATGTTCCTCTTTTATTGATTGAGAACCAAACAAATAAATGAGGTGTAAGAAGAAAATGAGACCAACGAGGTTGGGACCAAAGCAGGAAGACACACACGACACACACACACACACACACACACACACACACACACACACACGACACACACACACACACACACATGACGACTTGTGTGTGTTCAGCACATTTCTGACAAGTGCATTAGGAGAGCTGAGCAGTGCAGGTCCCGTGGGGTCCATGAACTGCTCTGGACTGTGTGAGGCCGGCTGGATGAATTACTGTACTTTCTATACAGCAGAACTATAGATTTGAATCCTTGAAGAACCGCTCCTTGAGGGAACCAGGCTAAAAAAAAAAATACATATATATATACAGTATATATACAGTATACCAGCAGTGCAGATGCAGAAAGCATAGAGAAAAGAAGATGTTTGAGGAAAAGATTGGAGTTGTAGAAATAATGAACGAACGACTTGTCAGAAATCTATCACTCTAGTCTAGGGACGGCTTTACCGACTAAATATGGAGAATGTCTCACACAGCAGCTGCCACACTTTGAGCAACACTTCTACAAAACATCTGTTTAGACTGTTTGAAGAAATTCCCATCCTCATCAAGCTCCTTGTGTGTGTGTGTGTGTCGTGTGTGTGTGTGTGTTTGTCTGCGCGTGTGTCAATCTCTCTCTCTCGCTCAGCTGCCGCCGGATTTCCAGGAGCGCGTCAGTTCCCACATGGAGAAACATCGCCGCTCTGATTGCTCCGATGCCGTGCCCACAGCCGTCATCGCCAAGCTCCTGGAAAAGCCCGAGCCGGGGAGCAGTCGGCCGGCCACGCGCTCTCCTAGCCCGCAGCGCCGGGAGGAGGAGGAGGAGGAGGACGGGGGATTCCCGACGGGGACGGGAAGCACGGATCACCTGAACCGCCGCCGCCTCTCGTACAAGTCCTCCGACCTGTACTGCAGCGACACCGCCCTCTACTGCCCCGAGCGGTGGCAGGACCTGGAGCGCAGGCAGAGCGCCGACCTCCACGCCGCCGGCACCACCGGGCTGCTCCAGCTCCACGGCCAGCGGACCTCCACTGACAGCAACCCGGACGAAGGAGAAGAAGAGGCCTACCACTCGGGGAGTTCGCGCCAGCAGCCCCCGTCCCCGTTCAGCCGGCACGACGACGACGACGACGACGACTTCGGCACCGGCTCCCTGCCCGCCTCCAGCTCCTACTCCAGCTTCAGCATCGCGTCGGACGACAAGGGGGGGCTCGGCGGAGGCTGCGGCCGCACCGCCAGCAGCACCTTATCCTCTTCCCACCAGGCGCTCTATATGGACTGGCGAGACGGCGGCGGCGGCGGCGGCGCGGAGTATGAGCGCAAAGGCGTGTCCTCGACGTACCATAAAGACGGCCCGAGCTTCCCCAAGTCCCGCAGCATCCAGCACATGGTGTCGCCCAGGAGCCCGCAGAAGAGCGGCGCCCCGGCGTACACGCGCACGGCGTCGTGCTTCAGCGAGCCGTACCACTCCAGCACCCCTCGCCTGGCCTCCTCGCACAGCGCGGGCTCCGCCTCGGGGTTAGGCCGAGCGGCGGCGCGCGACGGCGCGGACGGCAGAGGCGACGCCCAGGCCTCCGGCGAGGACGAGCTGAGCGGCCGCTGGAGGCAGCTCAGCGTGGAAGACTTCCACGCGTTCTCGTCTTCCTATCGCGACGTGGCGGGCGGTCGCGTCTCTCCGTACAGCTTCTCCGAGCGCCACTTCGCCATGGGCCCGCCCGGTGAGGTCAAAGCGGGGCCCCTCTACAGCAGCTTCCAAGAAGGGGACGACGTCTTCCACCGCCGCGTGCTGGACCAGTGTTTCGCCGTGGGGCCCGCTTCGCCCGCCGCCGCCGCCGCCAGCCGCAGCCCGAGTCCCAGTTCCAAGCACCCGGGTCTGGGGCATCGTAAGCAGGAGAAACCTCCGGCGGCCCTGTACAGGGCCAAGGCGGACAGCCGGGACTCCGAGTGTAGTCTGTTCCTCTCGGGGAGCTCGAAGGAGAAGGAGAGCGGCGGAGGTGCAACAGCAGCAGGTTCCAAGAAGGACTACGTGAATCTGAGCGCCAACAGCTCCGCAGAGTCCTTACACCAAAGCTCCCTAGAGGCCTCCAGTCTTCAGCACTACCCGTGCCCCAGGCCCACGTCCCGGCCCCGCCCGGCCTCCGCGCTCTGCGTCGGCCCCGCACTCCCCAAGAAGACCTCTCCAAGATACCAAAGGTTTGGTAGCACGGGCTTGACGAGGAAGGACAGCTTGACCAAGGCACAGCTGTACGGTACACTGCTGAACTGAGTGGAACACTGCAGAAACCACTCTTCATTTTATGCATGATGATGATTCCTAACTTACTGTACTGTACCGTATGTCTCCAGATTAAGCACCCCTGCAGGCAAACTACATAGTTGACGTGCTTGGGTGTTGAGATGTCGTCGTTTCATGTATCTTAGCCAAGGCACGTTTCCTGCAGTCTGCAACACTTTTTTTCTTTGATTTGTATTGAGATACTGTATGTATGTATGTCATGGTACAGTGTCGCTATGTCGAAACCAGCTATTCAATATGTTCTTGTTTCAATAGAGAGGCAAAGTGAACGTCACTTCCTGCTTCAGCACTGTACCGGAGATGTTCTCCCGCAATTTATTTTCCCATAGACGTTTCGTAAAATGCTTATAAAATAGTTTGACTTGGTCAAACCAAACGGTTCAGCTATATATTTAGAATCGGGAGAGACCATAGAATATTTCACTCTGACCAAAACACTGAGGGAGGGCCACCGCTCAACCCAGCCAAGTCTCGGCCAAGGTGCTGGAAAAATAACTAGAGTTACAAATATAAGAGGAATTTCCGCACACTTGAATCTGTACAGATTTCACATTTATTATGATAAGCTTTCGGTCGACAAGACCTTCATCAGAGCATACAGATCACAAATGACCCTACACTCTGACCAAAAAAAAACAAAAAACAATATTGAAAAAATATTTTCGTTAAACCCGCTTTTTTTTAACGTTTTCGTCTCTCCTGTTTCTAAATATATCTGAACCGTTTGGTTTGAACAAGTACAACTATTTTTATAAGCATTATTAACGCAATGTCTATAGGAAAATAAATGGTGGATGGAAATCCCCGGTACAGTGCTGAAGCAGGAAGTGACGTTCCACTTTGCCTCTCTATGTGATGTTAATTTAGACACATTTTAGAGCCATTGGGATTGAACCAATGAAGAAGTATAACCACATGAGCATAGAGCCGTAACGGAGACGCAGTGACTGGATTGTACTGTGCTGCTATCTTCACTGTCTCTGGTGTTGTCAGTCAAACCAGCAAAAGACCATTAAGTCCTGCTCTAATGTATACAATATGGATAATGGAATAGGTTGAATGCTTAATGGCACAGAACCTCCCGAGCACGTTCCCTTCCTACACCTTCCACTATCTCCACTTCATTAAGGTGTTTGAGAAAGGGAAGGTAATCCATTATGTATAGAGGACCCTGCTGACTGCAGGCTGTTAAATAGTCATTTTCATTTTCTCTTGAAGAAAATGCATGCTGTGTGTAACACATATATGAATAAGCTGGGAAAACACATTCCCAGCTAAATTGTTTCTCAAACGGGGCAATATTTGCAAGCACCAGTCATTGAAGGGAATGTTCTTCTAAGCATTTGCAAAATTGGTCGAATCAGAGGTAATAGAAAATATGTATTTTATTTACATACAATCAGAGATAATGGAAAAGATGTATTTTATTTACATACAATAAAATGTCCTTAATAGCAAAATACACCATTTATAACAGGATTCCTTCCTGATTCTAGATTTCACGTCGGTTACTCTGGCGAATTAAAAAGCAGTGCTAATGCTATGGAAAACCAATATTAGCCAATATAATCGTTACAATACATAGCCAGATGAAACACTAAATACAACACTAAATAACAAATGAAACAATGTATACATTCAGTCTGTAGGATGCTTAATCAGACATAAACTGACCCAAACAAACGATTCATTTACATACAATATACCATGAGGATTGAACTATGAGCTGCAGAAGGTGAACTTGCAGTTGGAGTTTTTCTTATTTTTGTATGAACATTAAGAACACATGTTGTAACCCGGGGCTGTATTGCACAGTTAAGTTACCTTCATGCCAGGACACTCGTGACTTTGCCTTAATTCTGTTCAGTGAATGGAACGGACTTGTTTTCAGCATCTGACAATGGTGTAACATAATGTATATTTCTGTGTTACCGTGTGTATACACTACTGTTACCGTGTTCTTCCTGTTAAGACAAAACATACACACACACGTAGACATAACTAGCAGCCAAAATGTCTATCCTCCTGATTTCAACCCTTAAACATTGTTGGCACTAGCTACACCGCTGTAACAAACCTCCTGATTTCAACACCTTAAACATTGTTGGCACTAGCTACACCGCTGTAACAAACCTCCTGATCTCAACCCTTAAACATTGTTGGCACTAGCTACACCGCTGTAACAAACCTCCTGATTTCAACACCTTAAACATTGTTGGCACTAGCTACACCGCTGTAACAAACCAAAACTAAAGCGCTTGTTCTTCTAGTCTTGAGGAAGAAGATGAATTGGACAAGTCTCCGGGCCAAGCTGGCCCACCTTGCAATGTATGCACATTAGGGTCAATAGAGACACTGCAAAACGCGTCATCATTCAGAAGCCACGCCCAAGACGGGGGAAAATACAAGGAAGCACTGCCTGACGACTGCAGCTGGCAAAACAAACCGGGGCGAACGGAGGAACTCTCGTCAAATATAAATAGTTTTGCGGGGTTTTACAGGGATTCGGACAGTTTTCTTTTTAGATAATGTCAAAAGATTATTTCAGTACACTTCCTCCAACGGAGAGGGAAAGGTACATTGAGAAAATTAACTCAGTTGGACTGGAGCAGTGTCCCTTTTCATTGCCCAAACAATGCTGGATAAACGATCCCACACAGTGGCCTGAAGTGAAATACTATGACATGAGCTTTTAGGCATGTTTAAATGAATGAAAATAACGCTGGTGTAACATCAGACAGATGGCATCAGACGCGCTGGCGTTCTCCTACAGTATGTCACATAGTTGCACACAAAGATCGTATATACGGAAGATGAACACTCCAACTTACTTCCTTGACAGCTAAATCCACATTTTCTTCTCGCCAATTCTCAATGGCTTCCTTGTTTTGCTCGGGAGCACAAAAAAACTTTAATTGGCGATTTTTTACATTTGTTGTGTGCGCAGCCCACCACACAACAGCTTTTAGCTATGTTTAATTCAAGGAAAATGACGCTGGTGTATGGGAGTGAACGGACCGATTTCCCCCGTGATGGGCGTGGCCTATTTCATGCAGTGTCTCTATAGGCAAGTTTATTCAAAAGGTACTGTATGACTCACAGAAAGACACAAAGGAAACACTGTTTGGATAGTCCACCTACAGAGATTCTACAGAGTATTTGTAACTTTCCAACAGCTAATTAGTTGACATTATTTGACATGCAACAGTTCAACTCTTTGTCTTTTGTCTGTAGGTGTTGTTTTTAATAGCTTCTTAGTTGAGATCCCAACCAGATTCTGTTTGCTTTCTGTTCCACACACCTGCTGCACCTAGTTTAATATGTAGGTTCATCCAGTGGTTCCCAACCTTAGGGTCGCATGGAATTCAAATAGGGTCGCCTAAAATTAAACAAATAATTCAAAAATAAATAAATACAAATACAAATACACCACGCATAATTTAAAACTAGCGAAGATGATTAGGGTCACTTGCGATTTTAATTTTTTTTTAAGTTTAATTTGTTTATTCAAACAGTGTCAATGGGCTGACTATCAGATAGATAGTGACTTTATTTTTTGTTTTAATAGATGAAAATGTTTGAGATTATAACTTTAAATCAGGATTCTGAGAATAAGGTCAGAATCCTGAAAATAAAGTCAGAATTTTGAGATTAAAGTCAGAATTCTCAGATTTAAGTCCGAATTCTGAGGGGGGAAAAGAAGCATACCGTGACATGTGACATCACTGACGATGTCACTGATGACATCATCGACGGTGTACCAGAATTTTAATGTCTAGGCTACCCAAGATTTTTGTGACGTCAAAATCGGGCCACAAGGCCAAAAAAAAAAGTTGCGGAACCCCTGGGTTAATCTGTTAAACAGTTGAATGTCAACTCATAACTAACACAAATACTCTGTAGACTCTGTAGGCGGTGTTTAGAGGGAGGCAAAGGCCTCCTGTCCTGATGGTGAGTCAGGCCAGGCGAGCCGATCAGGGCCGTTTTTTTTTTTTGCTTTATGCTAAAAATGAGGAGCACCGCGGTCGGCCTCGGCGATGAGTCCGCCCCGCTGCGCCGACCTCGGGCTATTGTTGCTGTGTGGACCATCTGGAGACACTGGAGCACCTGCTACTGTCGCTGGCACAGAGGAAGACAGACTGCTTCACTGTGTGCCCTTTGGCGTGATTTGAGCTAGACGGATGGGATTTGAAGGACGTCTCGCTGCCTGCGTACCAATAGATCTGTGAGGAATGTGGCACCAAGGGGACGAGCTAAATAAAAGTAACACAGCTTTGCCCTCTAAAGCTGCGTTCACACCGACCTATTAAAGTTTTTCGCTGGCATCGAGTTTACATACAAAGTCAATGCAAACGAGCGATTGAGCGTATATTCGCCCGGGAGAAAAAAATCGCTGGGCGTCCGAGCGACAGAGACAGAGCGATGGGGAGAAAATACGCTCGTCGCCCGAGATGAAATATCCCAACCCGAGCGAAATTACGCTGGCATCAGTCGCTCGCTGTTCAACGCTGATTGGCTGCCGTGTTGAGAGCGAGTCAAGGATCACACCGGCTTGGAACAAACCGCTGGTTTATTGTGTGCCAACAAACCGCATTGACAGCTGACATGAAGTGAAGTCTGTACTACCGGTATAGAGCTCGCGTTAGGAGCACGCTGATAGGCTTAGCTTGTAAACAATACGGTGGCTCGTAGTGGACAAACATCATGACATTGCGTAACAACGTTATAGCCCCCAGATGTCCGTCAATTCGTGTGCCTGTTGACGAGCGATTTAATCACAGCGACAGAGCGATTCTAAAGGGTTGAATCAAGCGACAGAGCGAAAAATAAATATCTCGTGTGAACACAGCTTAAGTAGTCGGAGATAGATTTTTTTGGGGGGGGGAATGTCATGCTACTACCTCTCCCCGTTCCTGCAAAATCGGGGTTGATGGCTTACGGCTGTTTTAAAGATGTTGAAGAAGCTGCATCTCTTCCATTCGACCATGTCATGTTTGTGAAGGTGTTACTGTGCCGCCCCACAGGCCACAGTAGAGGTCCCCAATCATAATGCTTAGGCCAGGGATCCCAAACGTAAGAATGCCGGGGCCCCACTTTGAAATCTGAACATCTTCCAACCCTTTAATCACAACTCTGATCAACACACTAAGATGAGGTATTTCCCGATATGCTTTTTTATTTTTTATTTGGCGGGCGATTTTGAAAAGAAAATGTATTTCACTTCCTTCAACTCTCCAAACAATGCACTGCAATTGTCTTTGCTTTGAGCTAGATTCAAAATCGAATGAGCCTGACATGATTTGAAAGCTGGCAGGCTGGGGTACATCACCCAAATCACATTAGTAATGTTGCCGTTACAATGTTACAATGCGTTAGCTCGAATGCTAACTGTTTCATGTATGTGGCTGGAGTATGCTAACGCCATTAGTGCCAAGCTCCAGGATGTACAGTATAGTAAAATAAAAACAGTGATTTGGGTGGTCTAACCTAGTATGTTTGTTGTATCTTTCAAGCTTTCTAGTCAAGTACAGTCCATTTGGTGGGTTGTATTGATCCAAAAATGTCCGCCTAAAAATAATAATAATAATAATAATGAAAGTTTGCTCCTGGCGGCCCACCTGCAGTACCTCCGCGGTCCACACTTTGGGAATGACTGGCTTAGGCATTACAATGTATAGTTATCTCAAAGGGAGCGATGGCTTGAAGTTAAACTAACCCACTGTACAGGGGATTGAGAGTATATACAGTTCAAGTTGACAAAGTATTTTTGTTGTGGATGTATTGTATAAAAAGAGATATAGTATAATATACATACATGATTGTTATTACAGTATGACTATTTTCTATCCAGTTTCAGTTGATGTTCTATTTATCGAATGTTTTGACCCTGAATGAGGAGGCTGAAGTTGTTCTGTCCTGTTCTACCTCCAGCCCTCTTCCAGGAGCAACAGGCCAGCTGTCCCAACTGTCCACATGTTTGTCTGTCTGATGCATGGTTATATATTTTTGCTGTATGTTTATTTACTTAATAAAGATGAGTGTCGGGCAATACATCACAGCCTGCTATGGATATTATTATTATTATTCTCTGTTACTTATTTCTAGTCTCTCTCTTTTTCAAGACAAAAGGGACATCATTTTAACTATGAACAAAACGACTGTATAAATGACTCTGAGTGCTTGATGTGAAAATAAGGGCATCGATAAAAAAACAAAACATGGAGTCATTAGAATCTCCCTCAGCAGCAACACAGTAAAGTGTCTTTTTAAGGACTGTTATAATGGATATTCAATACGATGTTTTAATGATCACAGGCATCTGTCTAACCGCCCTTCAATGCTTTCTTGTTGACGGGCGGAATTTAACTTTTTAGTCGTTTTAAGTTTCGCTGTTTTTGTTTTTCGGTGTTGTAGCTGGAGCTGTCATTCTCACAGGATATATACATATATATATATACATCATGTTAGGAACAGATGGGACAAAAAGTCACGGAGCAAAGATAGTGCATACAAAACATGGAATTAAAAGCACTCTCGATTGGAAAAGATGATTTTGCGAAACACACAAAAAGTATCAGCTATATTTGGAGTGTGCAAAGCAGACTATGAAGGCAATGAGGTGGCGTGCGTGTGCGTGCGTGTAGCTGACGAGGCAGACTGCTTGCCGACCGCCTACCACTTTAGATGATAACACCCAGACCATCGACTCTTTGAAATGTTAATTTCCTCTTTTGATCTTTGCAATGTAACGCACACTCACTGCTTTGTTATGCCATCCTCACGGCGCTGCCTTTAAGTAGGAGCTCACATGAAGGGGAATGAAATGGAGAGACGTGGGCGGTTTGAAATCATTTGGAAACCATAGCGAGACGTACAGTACAGCGGGGGGAAAGAAAAATCAGTCGATTCGCTGACTGTCGGCACTTTTCCTCGAGTTCTCATCATAGCCGTGACGTGTGTGTGATGATGGAAGATAGTCTGCAAAGATGGAAGGAGCTCCCAGTCTGTCTCCTTCTCTCAGCCAGGCCGCCGCGACCTCTCCTCGTCTCCTTCCCCTCCCCTCCTCCTCCCCGCTGTCTGTATCCCGCGTGTTCAATGCCAGACCTTGATCTCGCCGCCCCAGTCGCACGTGGCCACAGTGGCGGGCAGAAGGGGATGCAGGGAGACGCACAGGCAGGCCTGGCTGTGAGCCTGCAGAGTGTGCAACGTGCGGCCGCTGTGGAAGTCGTAGAAGTGCGCGGAGCCGGCGGAGCTGCCCGAGGCCAGGAGAGTTCCGTCCGGGGAAAAGTCGCACTGCACCGCGTATCCCTCCACCTGGAACGAGACTGTATTTTAGAAAACTGGCAGCTTGCGCCGCGTATCCCTCCACCTGGAACGAGACTGGGAGAGAGAGCCATACGTCATGCTGCATAGCATCAGCATAGCATAGTGTACTGTAAGCACTGTGAGCCAGTCATGTATAGATTTCAGGGCAGTAACTCTGTCAAATCACTCAATGAAAGTGGCAAGTGCTTAACCTCGGTGGCCAATCTGCGTATGAATCTCAAGCGAGCGGTGAGTACCTGTTGTTCAGTGGAGAAATGAAGAAGACCTATAGCCTACTGTGATTAGGGGGGGTACAATGGTGATTTAATACGCTGGCTGCACAGACGTACTAAACCAAAAGACAAACCTCAAGATGCCTACCACCGTATGTAGAATGAAAATCTTAGAAAAAGAAAAAATGTCATTTCCGAGGTCTGCTTTGATTTCTGTAACTGTTTCAATCTAGTCTGATTTTAAAGATTTAATCCCTAATATTTTTGCCTTGATTCATCAAAGTATATCATATAATCGTTTTTTTGTTGTTGGAACGTTTTTGGAACGTGTGACTGAACTGTTCCTGTCTTTCATTTATGCCTGTCCCCCCCCCCCCCAAAAATCTTTATTTAGAGGATAGTTGAGAAAAATTCAGCAATCTCAGGTTTCTCTTCAAAAAGAGATTTCAATCTCTACCTGATTAAATAAAATATCTACTATGATTTTTTTTATTCTTTGATTGCAATAGCGAGTGTCAATCATCTATTAGTGTGAGAAGCCTTTGTTTTTCTACGAGTTTTGGGCAGCACAACAGTATGTATAATCACAGTAACAATGCCCGCAATGTTTCCTGGTTTATGTTTTATATCTTTTTTACACTGGTTACGAACACAATTGCACTGCCTGAAAAGTTCTCTTCAAAGTAGTATACATGCATACGCATAGAAAACAGGATCAATCGCTAAGTAGCTGTGCCTCATGGGAAATATTGCCACAGGTGGAACGCATCTTTGACCAATCAGACTGTTTGGCTCAAAATACGCACTGTATTATTATGATTTTTTTTCCTTCTGATTCCCCCCCCCCTTTCCACTTGCTGCCCCGGTCACTGTTCCACCCTCTGCTGATCTGGGAAGAGCCGTAGACTAGCACCATGCTTCCTCTGACACATGCGCAGTTGCCAGCCACTTCTTTTCACCTGACAGCGGGGAGCTTCACCGGCCGGACGTAGCATCATAGCCTGGTAAACCAGCCAGTCACGTGAACTCACATTTTATTTGGTTCTACCAGACCGTCTGGCCTCAAGCCCTGGGAGGGTATTTGCAGAAACTGCAAAGCATATGAGCCAATCAGCGACCTGCCTCGTAGATGACATCGTAACCGGCCAATCAGGAACGCCGCTGGGAAAACGGTAATGGCTGCCTCCATGCCTGTCCGCCTCGAGGAGTAACGTCAACGTTTGTCGAGTTTAAACAGCTATAAAGTGCAGTTATTGCGGAAATAGACTTAATAACAACAATTAAACAAGTACAGGAGTATCGCTGCAACAGTTGAGTTTCTCGGCAGAAAATATGTTTTTGTTCTCCCGAGTGGATTTGGGTTTGACTGGATCCAAAGCTGATTGGCTGAAGGAGTTGTCTATCAAGGCAAGTACACCCGCCCGACTTGCGCTCACTGCAAACACTAGCCGCGTTCGAAATCGTTCACTCATTCACTCACTCACTATTCACATATAGGGCCTGTCTGATTCTCAAGTGAACGAGCTTTATAGGTGGCATTTCTAGGTAAGAAGTTGTAATTATTACGGTAGTTGAAACCAGTTTGATACAGAAGTTAACTGAATTTGCAACCTTTCTAGGTACCTAGTTATGGATCATTTTCGAGGAACCATACCATGCACACTTTGGTGGGTTAGGGTATCCCATGATACCTTGCGCCCCTTACAACCGACGAAGAAGAATGAAGCGAGCCCGAGCAAGCCCCTAATGGCGACGCCCACAAAGCCGACCGCATCAGAAAAAAGTGAAACAACGTTGGCTAAATAACAAACATCTGTCACTTTCTTTTAATTTTTATTCTAGAATAGTCAATAACGTCAACCTTTACTTAATTTCAGTGCAGTCAGATGTTTGTACAGTGTCAGGAAAGTCACTTTTGAACATTAGTAGGAAGCATCTTACCTGACTCTGTTGTGGACAGCAGCCGGCTAGTTAGGTTGCTAGCTAACGTTAACGTTACTTTAGAAAACCCGCTCCCCAAAGCAGGACTTACACTGTACAGCCAGGAGGATAGCAGCATGGCAGACCTTCAAGGGTAAGTGGAGTTCGTTTTAACTGTGCTTTATTAAATGACAAGCTGTCATTGCTTAACTAACGTTACCAATTTGTTTGTCAAATGCAACGTTCCAAGTTAGCTTGGTTTCACGCTTTTAATTTGAAGGCCGAAACGGGAAATGGTTTGAGTAGATTGAATTGACACTGGTCTGTCAATTCTATCATTTCACACGTACCATTTCCCTTTTTCGACTTCAAATTAAAAGTGTAAAAACAATGAAACGTTCCCCTGTGAAGCTTCGACCTGTTTGGATTATAATAACGTTAGAGAAAACAGCCATCAGCCATGCAGTTTTATACTAATGTATTGCCAACTGCTTTGGGAAACAACTTCATCAAGCTTGGTCAGAAAAGGTCTGTCTATTCAATGGAAACAGCACCAGTAGTCCAGGCAAAGTAGCGTTTTACGACAAACTAATTGTAAAATAATTTTTTGCAGCTTAGATCATTTCTATGAGGTGTCCAGAACAACATACTAAAAGTCCTAAGAAATCCTAGTTGAGGAAATATGTTTAATTCTCATCAATCCAAGATGTGTGCCAATAAGGCCAGACAACAATACACCCCAATGGGGCTATTTTTTTCCTTTACTCCTATCAAAATAAAACTTTATACAATGAAAGTATCCATGAAAAGTAACATTTTTTGTATTACAAGTTTCTTTGAAAATGAATTTGAATATGCAAATGAGCTATACACTAATCGAATAGGCTACCCAGGAGTAAAGGAAAAAATGAAGCCTATCACAATCAAACCTCACACAGTGAAAGTATACATGAAAAGGAACTTTTATGTTTTACAAGTTTCTTGGAAAAATCTATTTTAAATATGCAAATGAACTCAACACTAGGCCTAATTGACTTGTCCAATAAGCCATAAAGTCACAAGTAAAACAGGGGCCAAATAACTAACACGTGTAGATGTGGATCTGTGCAGACAATGTCCCACCTACTGGAATGTGCTGATGCCCCCCAGTGCAGTCCAGAAGACCTGGCAGAACCTTCCCCATCTGCTGTGGCCTGTGCCCGATATTGGCAGAACGACATCTGAGATTGCTACGGACTCGAAGAAGAAGAACTAACACATTCATGTCTATTCAGTAAGTTAACCTATGCATAAACAAGATAAATTTGAAGTCACTTGCCACACTTACCTGGGTCACTTGCCACAAAAAGGCAATGCGATGCTACTTCAAGATGAAAAGTAGTTTTGACCTTAAGCAAAATGTGTCTACAGTAAAATGTCTAGTTAGAAAGGAGTTGGTAACTTAAAATGTTCCGATTGGGTTTCTAGCCTAGATATTGCTGTTGCTAGCTTCTCATAACACTGCAAAGCTACTTTACAAACGGTGGAAGTCTGATGTGTGGCCCGCCTGGTCTGAAATACTTGCTTACTACAAAAAGAGAAGCAGTTTTGGTGTCTGGCAAAATTATTTAAAGAGCTGGAATGTCTGGAAAGTGTGTCTATCTGGTTTTTCATCTGTCTTCTGTGTGAGAGTGAATCGTTTAGTTGGTAAGAATGACTTCTGCCATTAGGGAGGTGCAGTGGTGCAGTGGTAAGCACTATCGCCTCACAGCTCGAAGGTCGTGGGTTCGATTCCCACCTGGTGACGAGGTGAACGCTGAAGGAATGCGTGCCCTTCCGCATGTCCTCGAGTGCCCACCGCCCGGGTGGGGTCGGCAAAAGGGCCTTTCTGTGTGGAGTTTGCATGTTCTCCCCGTGCCTCCCGGGGGTTTCCTTCATATAGGAACCCCCTTCACAAAAACATGCAATATCCTGGTTGCTAATGTGGTTCCTCCTCTGGTCGTTAAGGGCGCCTGTTCAGAGGGAGGGGAACTGGTTGGAATAGCGTGAACCTCCCACGTGCTATGTCCTACCGGTGAAGCTTCCTCTGTCAGGTGAAAAGAAGCGGCTGGCTAACTGCCCATGTCTCGAAGGAAGCATGGAGCCAGTCTCGGCTCTCCCCAGATCGGCAGAGGATGGAGTAGCAACCAGGATTGAGAAATCAAGTGAGCACTAATGGGGAATAAAATGGGATAAAAAAATCGGGGGGAAAAAGAAAAGAAAAAAAAAGAATGACTTCTGCCTGTTATCTCGTAATCTTACCAACAATACCAATTATTTGTAAATCTACCAGCCCAAAATGTAATCTCACCACGTTACTAATGACTAAGATGGCTATTCTGACTTTCTGTCATGTCATTGGGTTAGGCTTGTTCGCAAATAAAAAATAATAATTTAGAAAGCAACTGGAGGCAAGATTGTGCAATCAATTCTTAAGGTCAATATAAGTCTTTTTGTGGCAAGTGACCCAGGTAAGTGTGGCAAGTGACTTCAAATGTATCTTGTTTATGCATAGGTTAACTTACTGAATAGTAGGCTCACCACGTTACTAATGACTAAGATGGCTATTCTGACTTTCTGTCATGTCATTGGGTTAGGCTTGTTCGTAAATAAAAAATAATAATTTAGAAAGCAACTGGAGGCAAGATTGTGCAATCAATTCTTAAGGTCAATATAAGTCTTTTTGTGGCAAGTGACCCAGGTAAGTGTGGCAAGTGACTTCAAATTTATCTTGTTTATGCATAGGTTAACTTACTGAATGGACATGAATGTGTTAGTTATTTGGCCCCTGTTTTACTTGTGACTTTATGGCTTATTGGACACGTCAATTAGGCCTAGTGTTGAGCTCATTTGCATATTTAAAATAGATTTTTCCAAGAAACTTGTAAAACAAAAAAGTTCCTTTTCATGTATACTTTCACTGTGTGAGGTTTGATTGTGATAGGCTTCATTTTTTCGTTTACTCCTATGCGGGTATATTTTGGGTATAGCCTATATTCGATTAGTGTATAGCTCATTTGCATATTCAAATTCATTTTCAAAGCAACTTGTAATACAAAAAATGTTACTTTTCATGGATACTTTCATTGTATAAAGTTTTATTTTGATAGGAGTAAAGGAAAAAAATAGCCCCATTGGGGTGTATTGTTGTCTGGCCTTACTGGCACACATCTTGGATTGATGAGAATTAAACATATTTCCTCAACTAGGATTTCTTAGGACTTTTAGTATGTTGTTCTGGACACCTCATAGAAATGATCTAAGCTGCAAAAAATTCTTTTACAATTAGTTTGTTTTTTGGTTCCAAAATGAGTTACTTTGCCTGGACTACAGTGTGACCTGTCGCGTGCGATGCTACCTTCAAGAATGAGGATGTCTGAAACAAGTTATTTTTTAATCACCTATATTAAAGTGAGATACCTAATTAAACAATAATCTAGTTAGGTAGCTAGGTGATAGGAAGCTCACTTGAGTTACAGACAGAGCCATAGTGTTTATCATATAGTGAACTATATGGGGAATGATCAAAATTAGTTTCGGACACTACACAGATTCGGTAAAGACAACCGCATTGCATTGTGGTATACCGGTGAAAATGTAGGGTACATCCGTTGTTCACTAGAAATCGCTGTGCATTGTGGGTATTTTATAGTGGACTAAATAGTGAATCAAATTAACAGTTGAGAATTCGGACACTATAAAGAAAATGGCGACACACTAAATAGTCCACTATTTCTGTCATAGGGAGCGATTCCTGAACAGGGCTACTGTGTGAAAGCTTGAGAATGAAATGTGAGTTCACGTGAGGATCACGCTATACCCACCAGTTCCCTTCCACCCCGACCAACCAGAGAAGGCGCTAGTGCAGCGACCAGGACACATAGCCCGAATCCGTCTTCACACATCCAATCGTGCCTGTATGGACGCCCGACCAAGCCGGAGGTAACACGAGGGGCGCGAACCTGCGACCCTCGTGTTGGTACCAGGCAGGGAATCTACCGCTACACTACCCGGACTGTATTAATTACAGGAGACATGGCGACGACTGAAAATGACCAATCTTCTCTTTTTAGACTTCTAGAAAATGATAATTGACACAGGTGTCATTAGTGATTGGTGGACAGTGAAACACAGCTCATTAGTGATTGGTGGACAGTGAAACACAGCTCATTAGTGATTGGTGGACAGTGACATTTGTTTTCCTACAAAATCAACAGACGCAGCAGCGGCTTTTAACACATTCACTGCCGTGGACGAGATATCTCGTCAAGCAGAAACCAGCGGTTGACTGCCGTGGACGAGATAAATTTTTGACGGTGGGACGTGGATCTAACCCTTTTACATCTCCTATAAAAATATGGGAGCCACCGAACGTGTACAACCCATTCCACCGACCCACTAAGTGGCGACAGTGCTCTCCAGACTAGAAAAAGCCGAGCCAAAACTGCAGGGGAAAGCGCGAGGAAACCATTCTCATACTGTAGAGTGGTTTGGCGGAAACGCTTTCGCGCTGGCGCACAACGGTGGTCGCACAACGGTGGGGGGTTCCAAAAATAGACTGGGTGCAACACACTTTGAAACACGCAGCATAAATAAGCCCAGAATCGCAAAAGCTTCATCAAATCTCTCAACCGAAACCCCAAGAAACGAGCGAGCCCATCCAGACTCGCCCGACGAGGGGCAGCCAGGCAGCACAGACAGCAGAAACTCGCTTGTGACACACCCGCCCGCTGCAGCCACGGAGGGAGGAGGAGAACACACACGGAGGGAGGAGTTTGAAGGAGAGGGGGGTTTCCTGCTGTTATGGAGGAAATTACTGTTCAAAACTATTGTTTAGATGTCTGACGTCTTACTGATGCCAAAAATAAATGGTTAAAGTGACTGTTCTATCGAATTTCACAAAAAGGCATTTATCTCAGCTTAAATTTTCAGATGCTGAAACCATGCTGTATTCAACTGCTAATGCCTACATAACTACTAACTCTACAAACTAACTCTTTTAGACAGAGAAAGCACACATTCTATTAGTTCTTTTGAGATATTTTGTGTTCACAAAATCCTAACAGAAAATAATCCTCGGCTCTTGAAAGATGAGCCAGAATCCTCAAAAAAAAACCTTGGCAGAAGCTACCTACAGTAAAAAAAAAACTGTTGGCAGTGAATGTGTTAAAATAAGTCTCGAGTCGTATCGGACTGACCCATCCTGCCTATTTGCCTTGCTCAGTGGAGTTACAGTGGAATCCGCTTATAGTGATCACGGTTATAGTGATCAACCGCTTATAGTGATCAACCGCTTATAGGTTGATCACTATAAGCGGTTGATCACTATAACCGTGATCACTATAAGCGGATTCCACTGTAACTCCACTGAGCAAGGCAAATAGGCAGGATGGGTCAGTCCGATATATAGTGATCACCGCTTATAGTGATCACGGTTATAGTGATCAACCGCTTATAGTGATCAGAAAGCTTGGTCCCGAATCATTCCTATACACATGCTGTTTAAATAATCTGCTTATAGTGATCATTTTCGGCCTTGTCCCACCTGAGACCAATGGATTTTTTTTTTAAACTACCGTACATTAATTGTATTCTTATTATTTACTTACAAACTGCCAAAAATGAGCCAACGAGATACAGCAGTGGTACTAGGCACATGTCTCTCTGTACTGTATATGGAGAGATCACGGCATCTCTGTCTGTCTGTCTGTCTGTCTGTGGAGAGTTGGCAGTGTCTCTGTCTCTGAGAGACTGCTGCGTTTGAAACAGCTGGAGGCCTAACTTACTGTATTTTTAAAGTCAATAACACTCAGTAAATAGCCAAACTGTCAATTTCATTACTTTACATGTACTGTATTCATGTCATAAATATACAAATACAATACAATTAGATGCTAATCTGCATGAGAAAATAAAGACCCGTCCAAGGCGATCACTATAAGAGGAGTGCACTGTATTGTATTGCATTGTATTGTATTGCATTGCATTGCATTGCATTGCATTGTATTGTATTGTATTGTATTGTATTGTATTGCATTGCATTGCATTGCATTGCATTGTATTGTATTGTATTGCATTGCATTGCATTGCATTGTATTGTATTGTATTGCATTGCATTGCATTGTATTGTATTGTATTGTATTGTATTGCATTGCATTGTATTGTATTGTATTGTATTGTATTGTATTGTATTGAATATGTGTAGTATGTAGTTTGTTCTGGGGCTGGGGGCTGCAGTGGGAACAGACAGAGTGCTATACATCTGTGTGTAGCTTATTTTGACCACACACACTTGCTGTCATGTGACTGCCTTTGCACAGAGATGTGTGCATGTGCCATGCTGTTGAACATGTGTGTGTCTGTGCTTGTGTATATAGAGCAGCATGTGCCATGCTGTTGAACATGTGTGTGTCTGTGCTTGTGTATATAGAGCAGCATGTGCCATGCTGTTGAACATGTGTGTCTCTGTACTTGTGTATATAGAGCAGCATGTGCCATGCTGTTGAACATGTGTGTTTCTGTGCTTGTGTGTATAGAGCAGCATGTGCCATGCTGTTGAACATGTGTGTCTCTGTGCTTGTGTATATAGAGCAGCATGTGCCATGCTGTTGAACATGTGTGTGTCCGTGCTTGTGTATATAGAGCAGCATGTGCCATGCTGTTGAACATGTGTGTCTCTGTGCTTGTGTATATAGAGCAGCATGTGCCATGCTGTTGAACATGTGTGTTTCTGTGCTTGTGTATATAGAGCAGCATGTGCCATGCTGTTGAACATGTGTGTCTCTGTGCTTGTGTATATAGAGCAGCATGTGCCATGCTGTTGAACATGTGTGTTTCTGTGCTTGTGTATATAGAGCAGCATGTGCCATGCTGTTGAACATGTGTGTTTCTGTGCTTGTGTATATAGAGCAGCATGTGCCATGCTGTTGAACATGTGTGTTTCTGTGCTTGTGTATATAGAGCAGCATGTGCCATGCTGTTGAACATGTGTGTTTCTGTGCTTGTGTATATAGAGCAGCATGTGCCATGCTGTTGAACATGTGTGTCTCTGTGCTTGTGTATATAGAGCAGCATGTGCCATGCTGTTGAACATGTGTGTTTCTGTGCTTGTGTATATAGAGCAGCATGTGCCATGCTGTTGAACATGTGTGTCTCTGTGCTTGTGTATATAGAGCAGCATGTGCCATGCTGTTGAACATGTGTGTCTCTGTGCTTGTGTATAGAGAGCAGCATGTGCCATGCTGTTGAACATGTGTGTTTCTGTGCTTGTGTATATAGAGCAGCATGTGCCATGCTGTTGAACATGTGTGTCTCTGTGCTTGTGTATATAGAGCAGCATGTGCCATGCTGTTGAACATGTGTGTCTCTGTGCTTGTGTATATAGAGCAGCATGTGCCATGCTGTTGAACATGTGTGTTTCTGTGCTTGTGTATATAGAGCAGCATGTGCCATGCTGTTGAACATGTGTGTCTCTGTGCTTGTGTATATAGAGCAGCATGTGCCATGCTGTTGAACATGTGTGTCTCTGTGCTTGTGTATAGAGAGCAGCATGTAGCGCTTTTTGCATAGTGATGAGAAAAAGCCCAGGGGTCACATGACCTTTACTGACCTTGTGTCCTTCATAGCGCCGCCTCTTGTTCATCCTGTAGGGCTGCTGGGAGGAGAACACCGCCATGTAGTTCCCATTGGTCTGGGCGACAAAGGACTCCTCCAGCGGGTGGAGAGCCAGGCTGGGGCACGTGTAGCGCTCCTGCGCGGCCAGAAGGGGACATTATTCACAATTTGACTTCAGTTGACTTCACTTGGTGCTGACTGACTACACAGAGAGAGTACACACACACATGCACTGTATGTATGGAGCACTCAGTCTTGTGCACAGTATAGTACAGTGTGATCAATGCTATCCATGATCAATGGTAAATGCAGCCCTATATGCTCAATGCAACTACAATAATACCAACTAAAGCTGTGTTCACACCGAGATATTTATTTTTCGCTCTGTCGCTTGATTCAACCCTTTGGAATCGCTCTGTCGCTCTGTTTAAATCGCTCATCAACAGGCACACGAATTGACGGACATGTGGGGGCTATAACGTTACGCAATGTCATGATGTTTGTCCACTACGAGCCCCCGTCGTTGTTTACAAGCTAAGCCTATCAGCGTGCTCCTAATGCGAGCTCCATACCGGTAGTACAGACTTCACTTCATGTCAGCTGTCAATGCGGTTTGTTGCCACACAATAAACCAGCGGTTTGTTCCAAGCCAGTGTGATCCTTGACTCGCTCTCATACGGCAGCCAATCAGCATTGAACAGCGAGCGACTGATGCCAGCGTATTTTCGCTCGAGTTGGGATATTTCATCTCGGGCGACGAGCGTATTCTCTCCCTATCGCTCTGTCTCTGCCGCTTGGACGCCCAGCGATTTTTCTCCAGGGCGAATATACGCTCAATCGCTCGTTGCATTGACTTTGTATGTAAACTCGATGCGAAATAGGTCGGTGTGATCGCAGCTTAAGAAATGAGAATTCAGGGGGGCACGGTGGCGCAGTGGTAGCGCTGGCGCCTCACAGCTAGAAGGTCC
>NC_139625.1:5111600-5174100 GCF_964638095.1 Poromitra crassiceps
TTGGTTTTGCCCTTCACTATCAGGATTCTGGGCCAAAATATTTGACTGGTACTCTAAGGCCTACAGGGTAGCCCTCCAACTGGAGGCGGAACTCGCCATCTTCGGCTGCTCGGAGTCCTCTTTGCTCCTCCCAACAGCCGTGCAGCAATCTCTGACACAGGGAATGACAGTTGCCAAGAAACTAATTTTGAAGGAATGGAAGTCCTCCTCTCCACCTTCTTTTCAGCTGTGGCTGACAGACATGATCTCAGTTATACGTATGGAGAGACTCAGGTTCCAGAGGACAAATTCTTTAAGGAAATTCTTTGTTATTTGGGACCCGTTCCTGACCTATTTCGATCAGGCTAAAAGCGGTAATTGAGTTTCTTTTGGATCCTTTGCACAGTATATATATATTTAATTTTTTTATCGTTTTGTAAGCACATTTTCTATGACTGGTAGCACCATTTTGTAGCATTGTAATGTTGAATGTATGTATATATGTTTTTTCTTTTCTTTTTTCCTGTTCTTGTTTTGTTTTCTTTATGTTCTGAAAAAGTAAAAAATAATAATAATAAAATAATAATAATAATACTCAGTCACTTGCCCAGCTGTCTCTTAAAGAGGCAGCAGCATGCACATCTTTACCTACGTGCAGAATCCAGTGACAGTTATTTGGGCATGATGCCTCCAACATTGTTGCTGCTACCTAGTATTTAGTCACCATATTTACCTCTGCCAACCGAGTTGGACAGGCGTTATGTTTTCGTCCCATTCCATCTGTTCTGTTCTGTTCTGTCGCTTCCGTCTGTTTGTCTGTTATCAGGATATCTCCAAAAGTTATAACTCAATTTGCACACAACTTTGTGGAAAGATTGTTCATGGGGCAGGGATGGACTGATTAACTGCACCGATAGATTCATTTTAAAGTCGCTCAGCGTCTTCACTACTCGAAGCATACATTACACAAGATTACACAATGTCTCGCCACTGTGTGACAGGTGTCAGAGGGCACGCTATCTCATGCTTTCTGGTTCTGCCCTTCGTTAACGGGAGTCTGGGCTAAAATATTTGATTGGTGCTCTAGGGCAGGGGTCTTCAATTGCTTTTCACCAAGGGCCACATTTTGCTCAGGGCCGAGTGCTGGGGGCCAAACGGCGGCGGCGCGAAAAATGTGGAGCATTTGAAGGCAGGTTTAGAGGAATAACTCATTTTAAATGAACAGTTGTGATGTCATTATTCAGTCTTAACCACCAATATTTGATCCTTTTCTCACTCCTATGTCACCTTTACCACCTGCTCTCCCTGCAGGGCTTGAAATTCACTTTTTTGACCACCTGCCAATATGGCTGCTAGATTTCAAAGTTACCAGCCAATTAGAATTTCCACTAGCCCAGAATGTTTTTCTTGAAATAAACGAGAATATGAGTGGGTTAATTTAAGCATAAGTATCAGTAAGTGGCCGGGGATTCTCAAAGCCTGTGTTGAGGGTCACACAAGAACAAAAAGGCCCTCTTGCAGCTAAATAAAACCAAACCAACCAAAACCGAGTTCATTATTTACATTTTTACTTCAATGTAGAACAGTAATTTCTTACACATGAGATTACTTTTAGCCTTTTAGTCATAAAGATTATTGAAAGATATTCCATATTCCAGACTGAAATGCTATAACAGAAGTGGAGTATTGGCCAGAATGACATGAACATTTGGACACTTATTCAGCAGGTATCTTGCATGTTGCGTTCAGGTGCAATGTAAAAAGAAAAAAAAAATGCAATTCCAGCGCGGGCCACACAGGGGGAGCTGGCGGGCCGCCAATTGAAGAGCCCTGCTCTAGGGCCTACAACACAACCCTTCAGCCGGAGGCAGAACTCGCCATCTTTGGCTGTTTGGAGTCCTCTTTGAACTTCTCTACAGCTGTGCAACAGTCTCTGACACTGGGGACCACTGTTGCCAAGAGACTCATTCTGAAGGAGTGGAAGTCCTCCTCTCCACCCTCTTTTCGGGTATGGCTGATGGACATGATTTCTGTTATACAGATGCAGAGACTCAGGTCCCTGAGAACCAACTCGCTTGGGAGGTTCTCAACTATCTGGGAAGCGTTTCTGGCCTACTTCGATGAGGTTAAGAATGACGGGTGACTGAGGTTGGGGGTGATGGTTCGCTTGCCCGGCTGGTGTCTTGTGGACCCCTTGCGTGAGATCCCAAGCACTTTATCTATTACATACAGTACATAAGCACCTTGAGCAGCTGGTAGCACCACATTGCAATGTTAAATGTCAATGATGTATGTATGTTTTTTCCTTTCCCTGTGTCTGAGTCTGTCTGTCTTGTCTTGTGTATTGTTTCATAAAACATTTAAAAGAAAATATTGAAAAGAAAAAAAACGTACAGACGTAGTTAGTCTGAAGTAATAATTACACCTCAGGGTTAAAGTGGGTGCATCTCATTGTAAAATTGGACTCAGAAGCTCCGTATCGTGGCACTAATGGTTTGATGTTGGACTTGAGGGGCGGCTGAGCTGCTCTCAGTCCCTTTTATCAGCTGTGGTCATTTCACCCCGGAGCCAGAAGCACACAGTCCAGGGCTCAGAATGACAGGCAGCCAGGATGCCATTAACAGCCTATTTGCTGAAGTCTAGTAGGTTGTGCTCTCGCAAACCCACATTGACACCTACTGGCAGAAGCAATCCCTGCTGTGTTGAAGAAGCTAAACCCCCCTGGGGGGGGGGTTGAAGAAGCTAAACCTCCTGCTGTGTTGAAGAAGCTAAACCCCCTGCTGTGTTGAAGAAGCTAAACCTCCTGCTGTGTTGAAGAAGCTAAACCCCCTGCTGTGTTGAAGAAGCTAAACCCCCTGCTGTGTTGAAGAAGCTAAACCTCCTGCTGTGTTGAAGAAGCTAAACCCCCTGCTGTGTTGAAGAAGCTAAACCCCGTGGGGGGGGGGGGGGGGGTTGAAGAAGCTAAACCTCCTGCTGTGTTGAAGAAGCTAAACCCCCTGCTGTGTTGAAGAAGCTAAACCCCCTGCTGTGTTGAAGAAGCTAAACCTCCTGCTGTGTTGAAGAAGCTAAACCCCCTGCTGTGTTGAAGAAGCTAAACCCCGTGGGGGGGGGGGGGGGGGGGGGGGGGGTTGAAGAAGCTAAACCTCCTGCTGTGTTGAAGAAGCTAAACCCCCTGCTGTGTTGAAGAAGCTAAACCCCCTGCTGTGTTGAAGAAGCTAAACCCCCTGGGGGGGGTTGAAGAAGCTAAACTCCCTGCTGCGTTGAAGAAGCTAAACCCCCTGGGGGGGGTTGAAGAAGCTAAACCCCCTGCTGTGTTGAAGAAGCTAAACCCCCTGGGGGGGGGTTGAAGAAGCTAAACCCCCTGCTGTGTTGAAGAAGCTAAACCCCCTGCTGTGTTGAAGAAGCTAAACCTCCTGCTGTGTTGAAGAAGCTAAACCCCCTGCTGTGTTGAAGAAGCTAAACCCCGTGGGGGGGGGGGGGGGGTTTGAAGAAGCTAAACCTCCTGCTGTGTTGAAGAAGCTAAACCCCCTGCTGTGTTGAAGAAGCTAAACCCCCTGCTGTGTTGAAGAAGCTAAACCCCCTGGGGGGGTTGAAGAAGCTAAACCCCCTGCTGCGTTGAAGAAGCTAAACCCCCTGGGGGGGGTTGAAGAAGCTAAACCCCCTGCTGTGTTGAAGAAGCTAAACCTCCTGCTGTGTTGAAGAAGCTAAACCCCCCTGGGGGGGGGGGGGGGGGTTGTAAGCGAGCATTCCGATTCCAAGGTAGTGAATAGGATGATCATATAAAGCAGTCTATCAAGTTTAATAGCTTCATATATTCGGGCTCCAGGATCAATTTATGAGCCTCAAATTAATTGAAAATGCGCTTTGGGCAATTAGTGGTAAATTGTAGTGTTGCTCCTCAACAACATTATCCTTTCAATAAAATAGCATGGATGTGTCATTGTGCACAGCCAAAAAACACAGAAGACTGGTTCTACTGGTGTGGCTGTGTGTAACAGTGTGTAGCAGTGTGTAACAGTGACTGGGTTTCCATCCAAATGTATCGCAACTTTTAATTAAATTTTCAGAAAGTCAGCAAAAGAAAATGCGAAATAATGCGTGTTTCCATCCACTGCTATTTTGCGAATTATAGAGCTGTCAATCACCTGGTGTTTGAGGCTGTCTGAGCTGCTGATCAGACCCGATATACAGCTCTGTTAAACACATCTAATGTTACTCATTTAAAGTTTCTTGATGATCTACAAGTAGACAAAGGTACCATAACGCCATTTCTGGATTACCAGGTGCGACTCGGCAAGCATAACGTTATAATCCACGGAGCAGATAGTAAGTGAATACAATCTCATTCAATTCTAATAGTGAGTCGCCTTAAAGTTAATATCCCAGTCTTCTTCTGTTTACCACGGTGGGTATTGTGCTGCGTATTTACCATGATTTACCATGTGTAGCCCTATTGTGTGGAGGCTACACAGCATGTCATGTTTTGCAGTGATCAAGGCAAACTGCCTGGTTTTTGAATGGAGAGACAACGCAATATCGCTTAATCTGTTTCCACCGCACGTTTCGCATTTTCCTTTTATCGATACACCCGACTTTTCCGCCTCCCTCAAGCGTGAAAACTTTTTTGCGATATTTGGAGGTTTTTGTAAATTAGGCAGCGTTTCCGCTCAGTTTTTTGTATGCGCGAATTGAAATTTCGTATAAAAACAGGTGCATGGAAACCCGAATAGTGTAGCAGGGAGGTGCTGAAGAAAAAACGAGATAAATAACGGTTATAATTCTCAGTGAGTTATGGATGAACCTATGAGCAAAGTCAATGAAATGATAGATGAGCAGTGAGGAGGTGAATCAGTTTGACCTTGCAGATGCGAGAGTCCCAGGCCTTGACCACTGGACTGTATCCTCCACACAGGAACACCTCTCTGTCGCTGGGATGGGACGCCACACACATGATCTTGAACTGGTTGTCCACCTTCACAATCTGCTGCCCTGTGGATGTGCGCACACACAACAAGGAAACAGAGAGAGCGAGAGAGAGAGACAGAGAGAGACAGACAAAGAGAGACAGACAGAGAGAGAGAGAAGGAACAAGTGAGTTTGATGCTTCTTTCTAACATTTCAAATCTTCAGATCATCTGAAGATTTGAAGATTCGTCGTCACATTTGAAATTACCGCACCGCAGAGATGCTCACGAGTCATTTCGGGGGCGGCTTTAGCTCAGGAGGCAGAGCGGGTCGGCCAATGACGCAAGGGTTGGTGGTTCGATCCCCGCTCCCTCCCAGCTGCCGCCGTTGTGTCCTTGGGCAAGACACTTAACCCTCCTTGCTCCCGATGGTGTGTAGGCACCCTGCGTGGCAGCCTGCCGCCATCGGTGTATGAATGGGTGAATGTAGACTACCTACTGATTGTAAAGCGCTTTGGATAAAAGCGCTATATAAATGCAGGCCATTTACCATTTACCATTTCTTGCAAGTCTCAAGTCTTTGAGCTAGAGTCCAAATTCAAGTCTTAAGTTTTTAAGCTAGAGTCCAAGTCAAGTCTCAAGTGTTTGAGCTAAAGCCCAAGTCAAGTCTCAAGTCTTTGAGCTAGAGTCCAATTCAAGTTTCAAGTCTTTGAGCTAGAGTCCAATTCAAGTCTCAAGTCTTTGAGCTAGAGTCCAAGTCAAGTCTCAAGTCTTTGAGCTAGAGTCCAAGTCAAGTTTCAAGTCTTTGAGCTAGAGTCCAATTCAAGTCTCAAGTCTTTGAGCTAGAGTCCAAGTCAAGTTTCAAGTCTTTGAGCTAGAGTCCAATTCAAGTTTCAAGTCTTTGAGCTAGAGTCCAATTCAAGTCTCAAGTCTTTGAGCTAGAGTCCAAGTCAAGTTTCAAGTCTTTGAGCTAGAGTCCAATTCAAGTCTCAAGTCTTTGAGCTAGAGTCCAAGTCAAGTTCCAAGTCTTTGAGCTAGAGTCCAATTCAAGTTTCAAGTCTTTGAGCTAGAGTCCAATTCAAGTCTCAAGTCTTTGAGCTAGAGTCCAAGTCAATATCAAGTCTTTGAGCTAGAGTCCAAGTCAAGTCTCAAGTCTTTGAGCTAGAGTCCAAGTCAAGTTTCAAGTCTTTGAGCTCAAGTCCAAGTCAAGTCTCAAGTCTTTGAGCTAGAGTCCAATTCAAGTTTCAAGTTTGAGCTAGAGTCCAAGTCAAGTCTCAAGTATTTGAGCTAGAGTCCAAGTCAAGTCTCAAGTCTTTGAGCTAGAGTCCAAGTCAAGTTTCAAGTCTTTGAGCTCGAGTCCAAGTCAAGTCTCAAGTCTTTGAGCTAGAGTCCAATTCAAGTTTCAAGTTTGAGCTAGAGTCCAAGTCAAGTCTCAAGTCTTTGAGCTAGAGTCCAAGTCAAGTCTCAAGTCTTTGAGCTAGAGTCCAAGTCAAGTCTCAAGTCTTTGAGCTAGAGTCCAAGTCAAGTCTCAAGTCTTTGAGTTAGAGTCCAAGTCAAGTCTCAAGTCTTTGAGCTAGAGTCCAAGTCAAGTCTCAAGTCTTTGAGCTAGAGTCCAAGTCAAGTTTCAAGTCTTTGAGCTAGAGTCCAAGTCAAGTCTCAGGTATTTGAGCTAGAGTCCAATTCAAGTCTCAAGTCTTTCAGCTAGAGTCCAATTCAAGTCTCAAGTCTTTCAGCTAAAGCCCAATTCAAGTCTCAAGTCTTTGACGTGCAAGTCAAATATAAAGTTATCACTTTATATTGATAACTAACCCTAACCCTAAAAAGTATTCTTATTGTGTCACTGAACAGACAGCTGTTGCAAAAAATCAATATGGCGATATATCACGATATTTTTCTGAGATATCGATACAGTATTGCGGGAAAAAATATCACGATATATTGCCGTATCGATTTTATTAGAAATGGGCCGCTTTGATGAAAACATCAGTCAAGACACAAAGATCATCTACGCTGACAAAGGAGAAGTGGTGTCAACTCCAGGACAGAACACGGAGGTGGGGGGGAGCTCAGTTATAGCTAGGAAGGTGTGGGGAAGGGGGGGGGGGGTGTGCATTCACAGTCAGCTTCATCTGAATCAATTAAAAGAAGGCTGTGCTGCTTAAAAACAAGACAAAAATATTGAGGGGCTTAAATATAATTCAGCTTAAAAGGGTGCGGCCGAACATTTGCTCCCTGAGCTGCCTGGGAAAGACTAGAGGAGGCTATAGGAGCTGCTATAGGAAGCCTGGGAAAGACTAGAGGAGGCTATAGAGACTAGAGGAGACTAGAGGAGGCTATAGGAGCTGCTATAGGAAGCCTGGGAAAGACTAGAGGAGGCTATAGGAGCTGCTATAGGAAGCCTGGGAAAGACTAGAGGAGGCTATAGGAGCTGCTATAGGAAGCCTGGGAAAGACTAGAGGAGGCTATAGAGACTAGAGGAGACTAGAGGAGACTAGAGGAGGCTATAGGAGCTGCTATAGGAAGCCTGGGAAAGACTAGAGGAGGCTATAGGAGCTGCTATAGGAAGCCTGGGAAAGACTAGAGGAGGCTATAGGAGCTGCTATAGGAAGCCTGGGAAAGACTAGAGGAGGCTATAGAGACTAGAGGAGACTAGAGGAGACTAGAGGAGGCTATAGGAGCTGCTATAGGAAGCCTGGGAAAGACTAGAGGAGGCTATAGGAGCTGCTATAGGAAGCCTGGGAAAGACTAGAGGAGGCTATAGAGACTAGAGGAGACTAGAGGAGACTAGAGGAGGCTATAGGAGCTGCTATAGGAAGCCTGGGAAAGACTAGAGGAGGCTATAGGAGCTGCTATAGGAAGCCTGGGAAAGACTAGAGGAGGCTATAGAGACTAGAGGAGACTAGAGGAGACTAGAGGAGGCTATAGGAGCTGCTATAGGAAGCCTGGGAAAGACTAGAGGAGGCTATAGGAGCTGCTATAGGAAGCCTGGGAAAGACTAGAGGAGGCTATAGGAGCTGCTATAGGAAGCCTGGGAAAGACTAGAGGAGGCTATAGAGACTAGAGGAGACTAGAGGAGACTAGAGGAGGCTATAGGAGCTGCTATAGGAAGCCTGGGAAAGACTAGAGGAGGCTATAGAGACTAGAGGAGACTAGAGGAGACTAGAGGAGGCTATAGGAGCTGCTATAGGAAGCCTGGGAAAGACTAGAGGAGGCTATAGAGACTAGAGGAGACTAGAGGAGGCTATAGGAGCTGCTATAGGAAGCCTGGGAAAGACTAGAGGAGGCTATAGGAGCTGCTATAGGAAGCCTGGGAAAGACTAGAGGAGGCTATAGAGACTAGAGGAGACTAGAGGAGGCTATAGGAGCTGCTATAGGAAGTAGGGGTGGGAGAAAAAATCGATTCACCTAAGTATCGCGATTTTTAATGTCACGATTTTTTGGATCGATCTTTTATTCCAGAATCGATAATCGCAAATTAAAAAAAAAAAAAAAAAAAAAAAATTTTTTTTTTTTTTTTTTTTTGGTGCTTGCAGTCAGGCCACTCACTGAACAGCAGGCTAGGCGCCGCCTACTGGTTTACTAGTGGTTTTATTACTTTATTAGTTAGTCTGAAGTAATAATTACACTTCAGGGTTAAAGTGGGTGCATCTCATTGTAAAATTGGACTTCAAACGGCCCAAATCTGGCTTCAAACAGCCCAAATTTCACGCGCGTTGGCCCATATCGGCCTGGCCTGCTTGGTATCTAATGCCCGGCCTGAATTATGATCCCAGTCCGCCCCTGTTTTTAACTATATCGCCCAGCCCTACTCATGATATATAATATACAGTCTCTAGTGTATGATTCAACTTTTCCCATGTTCTAATCTAGTGTAAAAAAGCAAACAAACTGAAAAAAGAAAAGAAAAAAATAAACAAAAATCGCAATAAATCGTAATATCGAATCGCAATAATCGTAGAATCGCAATAATCGTGAATCGCAATATATATCGAATCGGCACCAAAGTATCGTGATAGTATCGAATCGGGAGATAAGTGAATCGGCACAGCCCTAATAGGAAGCCTGGGAAAGACTAGAGGAGGCTATAGAGACTAGAGGAGACTAGAGGAGACTAGAGGAGGCTATAGGAGCTGCTATAGGAAGCCTGGGAAAGACTAGAGGAGGCTATAGAGACTAGAGGAGACTAGAGGAGACTAGAGGAGGCTATAGGAGCTGCTATAGGAAGCCTGGGAAAGACTAGAGGAGGCTATAGGAGCTGCTATAGGAAGCCTGGGAAAGACTAGAGGAGGCTATAGGAGCTGCTATAGGAAGCCTGGGAAAGACTAGAGGAGGCTATAGAGACTAGAGGAGACTAGAGGAGGCTATAGGAGCTGCTATAGGAAGCCCGGGAAAGACTAGAGGAGGCTATAGAGACTAGAGGAGACTAGAGGAGACTAGAGGAGGCTATAGGAGCTGCTATAGGAAGCCTGGGAAAGACTAGAGGAGGCTATAGAGACTAGAGGAGACTAGAGGAGACTAGAGGAGGCTATAGGAGCTGCTATAGGAAGCCTGGGAAAGACTAGAGGAGGCTATAGGAGCTGCTATAGGAAGCCTGGGAAAGACTAGAGGAGGCTATAGAGACTAGAGGAGACTAGAGGAGGCTATAGAGACTAGAGGAGACTAGAGGAGGCTATAGAGACTAGAGGAGACTAGAGGAGGCTATAGGAGGCTATAGAGACTAGAGGAGACTAGAGGAGGCTATAGGAGGCTATAGAGACTAGAGGAGGCTATAGGAGCTGCTATAGGAAGCCAGATTAAAAGCCAGCAGCTCTGTCAGAGGCGATGCAAAATAGGACACCTCGGGGTTCAGCCGAGCTCGTTAATTCAGCTAACAAACAACAAAGACCCTCATCCTCATCCAAAAAGCAGTCGTAGGCAGTTAGCCCAAAACAAAAACACACAAAAACACTTCATTTACACACTCGTTCCAGGAAATGTGTGTGTTGAAAATCCTACCGACTCTTTTACAAACACAGCTAATAAACTGCGGCAAAAATGGACCTTCTTACATTTAATGGTGGACCCAAAATTCGATCACATCAATCTAACGTTTCACCGGGCAATTTGGACGGGCCTGCGCTCGCCCGGTGGGGTGCCTTCTTGCTTAATTGGCTTGTGTGGTACTGAGAAGATCTGACATCTAGATTTAAAGTTCAGGTTTGGAGAGATGAGAAATCAACATTCTGTGTCTAATAAATACTAAATAGGGCCTTGTCGTGTTTTAGATGAATGAGCTTGCTCAAGAGGGGAGATGAGGGGAGAGAGTGCAGTGGTGTCTTGCTATAGTTGTCTTTGTGGCTCTTGTAAAGGAGCTGAGGAGGACATCAGGGATGATTTTGATGGTCAGGAACGTGCCCCTCCGAACGGAGGAGGACGGCGATGAGACAAGATATTCTGCCTCATTACTGGATCTAGAAAAGCACGGCGCTTCGATCTGGAGATGTTTCTGTCACATAGGCAAAGGCTGGACGCACATGTCAAAGAAGTGGGAAAACTGGGGTGAATAATATCCCCGGTTTTGCATACGCTTGATTTAAAAAATGTCTGTGATAGTGTACCACAGGGATGACATGTTTTTGTAGGCTAACCCGGTAGTTAGCATGGCGCTGGGTTCAGCTGACGCTATAATCGGGAGAGACCATAGAACATTTCACTCACTCGGACCAAAACTTAAAAAAAACAACATTGAAAAAATATTTTCCTCAAACCCGCATTTTTTTTTTTTAACGTTTTGGTCCGAGTGAAATGTTATGCGATCTCTCCTGTTTCTAAATATATCTGTACCGTTTGGTTTGAACCCAGTAAAACTCTTTTTGTAAGCATTTTACAAAATGTCTACGGGGAAATAAATGGCGGATGAAAATCTGTGGTACAGTGCCGAAGCAGGAAGTGACGTTCACTTTGGCTCTCTAATAGTCATTAAACATCCATCTGCAAAGCCGAAGTGAGCGCTGCAAAAAAGATGGTTGGCACTCTCTTTGTTGACTATTGTTTCTGGAGAGCAAAGGACAATCTGCATTCTGCCCGACGCCTGCAGGGATCCAGACAGCCCACTCAAGTGCTGTCACATACACACATGCACAGTGCTGTCACATACACACATGCACAGTGCTGTCACATACACACATGCACGCTGTCACATTCACACATGCACAGTGCTGTCACATACACACATGCACAGTGCTGTCACATTCACACATGCACGCTGTCACATACACACATGCACAGTGCTGTCACATACACACATGCACAGTGCTGTCACATACACACATGCACGCTGTCACATACACACATGCACGCTGTCACATTCACACATGCACAGTGCTGTCACATACACACATGCACAGTGCTGTCACATACACACATGCACAGTGCTGCCACATACACATACACACATGCACAGTGCTGTCACATACACACATGCACAGTGCTGTCACATACACACATGCACGCTGTCACATACACACATGCACAGTGCTGTCACATTCACACATGCACAGTGCTGTCACATACACACATGCACAGTGCTGTCACATACACACATGCACAGTGCTGTCACATACACACATGCACGCTGTCACATACACACATGCACGCTGTCACATACACACATGCACAGTGCTGTCACATACACACATGCACAGTGCTGTCACATACACACATGCAGTGCTGTCACATACACACATGCACAGTGCTGTCACATATACACATGCACAGTGCTGTCACATACACACATGCACAGTGCTGTCACATACACACATGCACGCTGTCACATACACACATGCACAGTGCTGCCACATACACACATGCACAGTGCTGTCACATACACACATGCACAGTGCTGTCACATACACACATGCACGCTGTCACATACACACATGCACAGTGCTGTCACATTCACACATGCACAGTGCTGTCACATACACACATGCACGCTGTCACATTCACACATGCACAGTGCTGTCACATACACACATGCACAGTGCTGTCACATACACACATGCACAGTGCTGTCACATACACACATGCACAGTGCTGTCACATACACACATGCACGCTGTCACATACACACATGCACAGTGCTGTCACATACACACATGCACAGTGCTATCACATACACACATGCACAGTGCTGTCACATACACACATGCACGCTGTCACATTCACACATGCACAGTGCTGTCACATACACACATGCACAGTGCTGTCACATACACACATGCACAGTGCTGTCACATACACACATGCACGCTGTCACATACACACATACACACATGCACACATACACACATGCACGCCGTCACATACACACATGCACGCTGTCACATACACACATACACACATGCACACATACACAGATTCATGCTGTCACATACACACATGCATGCTGTCACATACACACATACACACATGCACACATACACGCCGTCACATACACCCATGCACGCTGTCACATACACACATACACACATGCACACATGCACGCTATCACATACACACATGCACGCTGTCACATACACACATGCACGCTGTCATATACACACATACACACATGCACAGTGCTGTCACATACACACATGCACACATACACACATGCACAGTGCTGTCACATACACACATACACACATGCACACATACACACACGCACACATGCACAGTGCTGTCACATACACACATGCACGCACTGACAAGTCAACCTGTGAATCTGTGCACATGTTTTCCTGAGCCAACCTCCGCCAATCAACTTGGCCTTGAAAGCGCCGGGCAACAGATGCCACTTCACACTCGAGCCCTCCGGCGGAAATTCATTTCTTCCACACTTCCCAGCTCTCTCCCTCCGTCTCTCCCTCCATCTCTCCCTCCGTCTCTCCCTCCGTCTCTCCCTCCGTCTCTCCCTCCGTCTCTCCCTCCGTCTCTCCCTCCATCTCTCCCTCCGTCTCTCCCTCCGTCTCTCCCTCCGTCTCTCCCTCCGTCTCTCCCTCCGTGCCGTGACTCCTCTGCCTCTTTCGATTTCTCTCTCTGGCAATCTTCTCATCTCATCTCCCTTTGCACATTATAGCCCTTAACCTGTTCTCTCTCTCTCTCTCGCCGTATCCTTCTCTCGCTCCACTATGGCTGTCTGTTCAGCTGAGACACTCCGCCTGAGGCCAAACAGGAATGGATCTAGGATTCTACAAATTAAATTGGACGCGGGAACTAGCGCGGACGGAGAAAACATTTCAGATGGCCAGGGGAAAAGGGGAACTGGCAGCATTCTGAACGCAGAGTTTAACAACACACCGACTGCTGCAGCGTTTGTTGTTTAGGTAAGCTGCGGTGAAAATGAGAGGTCAGGGGTCATATATTAAGACTCTCACAGATCATTAAAGAACCAAGAACAGCCCCGGCTGCCATCTTTGTTATAGCAGAGGGAAGATCATACAGATCCCATGCAGTCTGATTCTAGCCTGATGGTCCAAACACTCCCTGGGCCTCTGGGCGATTATGGTGAAATCAATAATGATGCTCATCGGATTTTTTTTTTTCTATAACCGGTTTTCACGGAATTGTGTTGCTAGGGAACCGTTTGAAACCTAGCTTATTTCCTGTCAGCTATTGCAGGGGTTCCCAAACTTAAGAATGCCGGAGGCCCACTTTGAAATGTGAAAATCTTCCGGGGCCACTGGACCAGTTAATCACAACTCTGATCTGATGTATTTCAATATGTGTGTGTGTGTGTGTGTGTGTGTGTGTGTGTGTGTGTGTGTGTGTGTGTGTGTGTGTGTGTGTGTGTGTGTATGTGTATGTGTGTGTGTGTGTGTGTGTGTATTTATTTATGCTCCTGGCGGCCCACCTGCAGTACCTCCACAGCCCACCAGTGGGGCACACTTTGGGTATCACTGACTGGCGTGATTTCGAATCGCACATAGGTTATGTAAAAACCACGCCCTGTGCCCGCCTACGCAGCAGTCAAGCGCCGGGATTGGCCAGGCGCTCATGCTCATGTTGGGCTCTCTGTTACAGGGACACCATTCCTGTGAGAAGCAACAGCTGCAGCGAGGCTGCAATAAGGACATTGAAAGACAAAATCCTACATCGCACCAAAGCATACATATGTATTTTAATGTTATTTGACTTTCTGACCACCCGCCTCAGTGCTTATTATGAGGCCAGAATAACAGATGCTGCCCTTGGCCATTGGGAAGGCTAAAGCTTAATTTATACTTATTAGAAAGTGTCGCTCAGCACATGGTAGCAGACGAAAAATAAAGTGTCGCTCATGGTGTTGCATTTGTACTTCAGTGAATGTTCGCCTCTGTTCAACGGTCACGTGACACTCGAACGCTATAGTGCTGCAGACAGCCACGGCAAGAGAGGGAATGGAATGCACAGTGAAATCACCTCGGAGGCAAGATGTAACGTACTTGACTGCAGCCGCATATAAATGACACACAACTCACCTCCTCTCGCTCTGGGAAATGCACAATGTTCTTTGTGATTTTCACGAAGTCATACATCAAGGACAGGCTGATAGAAATAGCGGGGACACGTTCATTCATTTCAATCAGTGAAAACAAAAACAAGGAAATCAAGCGTGTGCCGTCTATATAGCCAATCAGACTTGCGCGACACATCGTGACGTAGTCAGCGACACTAGACTCACCAGGTAGCAGACGCTGCTGCTCGCCGACACTTACACTTACGACAGGGCACTTACCCTGTCGTAAGTGTCGACTCAAGTCCTCATTTCTGTCGGCGACCGTTTCAAAAGTGTCGGCAGACGAAGCATAAATTGGGCTTAACCCTTTACGTTTGGTTTTATTTATTGTGTATGATTCAACTTTTTAGCTATGATTTTATATTATTGCATGTTTTTGTAGATTGTTGGGACTTCACTGGCCTGGAACAAACAGCTGGACTGGGAAGGGGGGGGGGGGGGGGGAGAAGCTAGGCCTATGTGCTGTAGCCTATTGTATTTTTAATTTGATATTTTTTATAGTCTTGCTTTGGCTAAAGGCCTGAATTTTACAATGATGTTTTGAAATAAATGTTTAAAAATCGATTGTGTGTTAAAAGCTTGTGTTACGTTTTCATTTCAATGTCCGCTATCAAGAGCAATTCAGTTGGTTCATGAAATCGCAGGGCTGCGTGCCCAGCCATTTGTGGTGTGGGAGATTCCAGCTGTCAAAAGAAGACAAAAGACTTGCTCCTGGCCAATCCCGGGAGCTTGCCTGCTGCGTAGGCGGGCACAGGGCGTGGTTTTTGCGTAACCTATGTGCGATTTGAAATCACGCATCACTGAGCTATTGCATTAGCAAACACTGCAACAGGAAGTAAGCTAGGGGCAATTCAGAATGTTTAGGGTGTCAAGTTAAAAACCTTCTATATCAATATCAATATAATGACATAAAAAAGTGGCTTGTTCTCATCAATTAAGACAGCAGAAATGTGTGTCACTCACAATATTAAAATATCTCCCTCACCATGGTGCAGTAGAGCTACATTAGCCTGGGTAAACCCATCCCCCACGTGACCTGCTCTCAGACCAGGTCTGAGAGCAGGTCACGTGGGGGATGGGTTTACGTGGGGGATGGGTTTACCCAGGCTAGAGCTACATTGCTAATCTATAAACTGCATGAATGCGGGACTGGCTGGGAACAGATATGCCTATCATAATTATCCCAGCACCTGCTAGCCCTGCTGTGTGTCACCTGGGTCTAACCCTGCTGTGTGTCACCTGGGTCTAACCCTGCTGTGTGTCACCTGGGTCTAACCCTGCTGTGTGTCACCTGGGTCTAACCCTGCTGTGTGTCACCTGGGTCTAACCCTGCTGTGTGTCACCTGGGTCTAACCCTGCTGTGTGTCACCTGGGTCTAACCCTGCTGTGTGTCACCTGAGTCTAACCCTGCTGTGTGTCACCTGGGTCTAACCCTGCTGTGTGTCACCTGGGTCTAACCCTGCTGTGTGTCACCTGGGTCTAACCCTGCTGTGTGTCACCTGGGTCTAACCCTGCTGTGTGTCACCTGGGTCTAACCCTGCTGTGTGTCACCTGGGTCTAACCCTGCTGTGTGTCACCTGGGTCTAACCCTGCTGTGTGTCACCTGGGTCTAACCCTGCTGTGTGTCACCTGGGTCTAGCCCTGCTGTGTGTCACCTGGGTCTAACCCTGCTGTGTGTCACCTGGGTCTAGCCCTGCTGTGTGTCACCTGGGTCTAACCCTGCTGTGTGTCACCTGAGTCTAGCCCTGCTGTGTGTCACCTGTGTCTAACCCTGCTGTGTGTCACCTGGGCCTACCCCTGCTGTGTGTCACCTGGGCCTACCCCTGCTGTGACCTGGGCCTAGCCCTGCTGTGTGTCACCTGGGCCTAGCCCTGCTGTGTGTCACCTGGGTCTAACCCTGCTGTGTGTCACCTGGGTCTAACCCTGCTGTGTGTCACCTGGGTCTAACCCTGCTGTGTGTCACCTGGGTCTAGCCCTGCTGTGTGTCACCTGGGTCTAACCCTGCTGTGTGTCACCTGGGTCTAAACCTGCTGTGTGTCACCTGGGTCTAACCCTGCTGTGTGTCACCTGAGTCTAACCCTGATGTGTGTCACCTGGGTCTAACCCTGCTGTGTGTCACCTGGGTCTAACCCTGCTGTGTGTCACCTGGGTCTAGCCCTGCTGTGTGTCACCTGGGTCTAGCCCTGCTGTGTGTCACCTGGGTCTAGCCCTGCTGTGTGTCACCTGGGTCTAACCCTGCTGTGTGTCACCTGAGTCTAACCCTGCTGTGTGTCACTTGGGTCTAACCCTGCTGTGTGTCACCTGGGTCTAGCCCTGCTGTGTGTCACCTGGGTCTAACCCTGCTGTGTGTCACCTGGGTCTAACCCTGCTGTGTGTCACCTGGGTCTAACCCTGCTGTGTGTCACCTGGGTCTAACCCTGCTGTGTGTCACCTGGGTCTAACCCTGCTGTGTGTCACCTGGGTCTAACCCTGCTGTGTGTCACCTGGGTCTAACCCTGCTGTGTGTCACCTGGGCCTATCCCTGCTGTGTGTCACCTGGGTCTAACCCTGCTGTGTGTCACCTGAGTCTAACCCTGCTGTGTGTCACCTGGGCCTATCCCTGCTGTGTGTCACCTGGGTCTAACCCTGCTGTGTGTCACCTGGGTCTAACCCTGCTGTGTGTCACCTGGGTCTACCCTGCTGTGTGTCACCTGGGCCTAGCCCTGCTGTGTGTCACCTGGGTCTAACCCTGCTGTGTGTCACCTGGGTCTAACCCTGCTGTGTGTCACCTGGGTCTAACCCTGCTGTGTGTCACCTGGGTCTAACCCTGCTGTGTGTCACCTGGGTCTAACCCTGCTGTGTGTCACCTGGGTCTAACCCTGCTGTGTGTCACCTGGGTCTAGCCCTGCTGTGTGTCACCTGGGTCTACCCTGATGTGTGTCCGGGGGCCACTTTGGTGAAATGATAGAAGGCCAGGTGCCAGTTAATAAACAAACAATATACATGTTTCTGTAGCGGATTGTAGGTTTTTGGGATGTCAGCCGGAGTTTAGTCTGACAATGTTGCGCACACCGGATAGTTAGTTAGGTTAAGTACATACATAAGTGCCTGGGTAGTGAGCAGACGGCGGTATTTGACAATTTAGCAGCTAAATCATAGATTATTGAAAGATATTCCATATTCCAGACTGAAATGCTATAGCAGAAGTGGAGTATTGGCCAGAATGACAATTCAGCGGGTATCTTGCATGTTGCGTTCAGGTGCACTGTAAAAAAAAGGAAAAAAAAGAAAAGAAAAAAAAAAAGTTTTTTGCAATTCAATCGCGGGCCACACAGGGGGCACTCGTGGCCCCATGTGGCCCGCGAGTTGAGTATCACTGATCTAGTATCTGCTTGAACACGATCGCTTATAAAGTGTCTCTGTGTTTCTGTATTAAATTGAACTCCCACATTATGCAACGAAATTGTGTTTTTCTCATCCGGCGCTGCCATAGAAAAGCATGTTTGATGCCAGTGTCTTTCTGCCATAGCAACCATCTCTTCATTTGTGAGAAGCTGTGACCAGCTTGGTGCTCGGGGGAAGCCAGCATGCATGAAGCAATGGCAGTGGAAATGACAGTTTTCCTGTATTCCGGGGATCTCTCTCGTTTCGGCTTGAGTTCCTCTGAGTTTTGGATACCGCGATGCAACTAACCCTGTGACGTCCTGTAACTAAATCTGTGATGTCCTGTAACTAACCCTGTGACGTCCTGTAACTAAATCTGTGATGTCCTGTAACTAACCCTGTGACGTCCTGTAACTAACCCTGTGACGTCCTGTAAGTAACCCTGTGACGTCCTGTAACTAACCCTGTGACGTCCTGTAACTAAATCTGTGATGTCCTGTAACTAACCCTGTGACGTCCTGTAACTAACCCTGTGACGTCCTGTAAGTAACCCTGTGACGTCCTGTAACAACCCTGTGACGTCCTGTAACTAAATCTGTGACGTCCTGTAACTAACCCTGTGACGTCCTGTAACTAACCCTGTGACGTCCTGTAAGTAACCCTGTGACGTCCTGTAACTGACCCTGTGACATCCTGTAACTAACCCTGTGACGTCCTGTAACTAACCCTGTGACGTCCTGTAACTAACCCTGTGATGTCCTGTAACTAACCGTGTGACGTCCTGTAACTAACCCTGTGATGTCCTGTAACTAACCGTGTGACGTCCTGTAACTAACCCTGTGACGTCCTGTAACTAACCCTGTGATGTCCTGTAACTAACCCTGTGACGTCCTGTAACTGACCCTGTGATGTCCTGTAACTAACCCTGTGACGTCCTGTAACTAACCCTGTGACGTCCTGTAACTAACCCTGTGATGTCCTGTAACTAACCGTGTGACGTCCTGTAACTAACCCTGTGACGTCCTGTAACTAACCCTGTGATGTCCTGTAACTAACCCTGTGACGTCCTGTAAATAACCCTGGCTGTGATGTCCTGTAACTAAGCCTGTGACGTCCTGTAAGTAACCCTGTGACGTCCTGTAACTAACCCTGTGACGTCCTGTAACTAAGCCTGTGACGTCCTGTAACTAACCCTGACGTCCTGTAACTGACCCTGTGACGTCCTGTAACTAACCCTGTGACGTCCTGTAACTAACCCTGTGACGTCCTGTAACTAAGCCTGTGACGTCCTGTAACTAACCCTGTGATGTCCTGTAAGTAACCCTGTGACGTCCTGTAACTAACCCTGTGACGTCCTGTAACTAACCCTGTGACGTCCTGTAACTAACCCTGTGACGTCCTGTAACTAACCCTGTGACGTCCACTCTAAAAGGGTCTGTAGCCGTGTCCCGCAATAGCACAGTCAAGTTTATTTAGGGTCACTCACTTTCATATTCTACAAAGCCCTACATGACCTTGGCCCAGTGTATATTTCACAAATTCTATACCCGTACGTCCCTGCTGCTACCATTGCTACATGTAGGTCCCTCAGGCCGTGTCACCAGGGACCTGCTGCTACATGTAGGTCCCTCAGGCCATCTCACCAGGGACCTGCTGCTACATGTAGGTCCCTCAGGCCATGTCACCAGGGACCTGCTGCTACATGTAGGTCCCTCAGGCCATCTCACCAGGGACCTGCTGCTACATGTAGGTCCCTCAGGCCATCTCACCAGGGACCTGCTGCTACATGTAGGTCCCTCAGGCCATCTCACCAGGGACCTGTGGTCATCTTTCACTCGAGCTTAAAGGATTTTCTTTCCTTTTTTTTTACAACCTGGACCTTATTTCTAGCTGGATTTATGTTTTACACCCTGAACAGAATTTTCAGAAAATAAAAGCATTATAGAGCTAGAACAACGGCCCGCGCAACAGCCTGAAACAGAGGCCATAGGGCACTTGCTTACATAGCAGACATTTACATGTAAATTGCTTATTTTCTGTCACGCGGGGGGCTCATATCCTTATTATATGATAGTGGCATGAATGTGAGCCACTCTATTTACTCTGCTGTCCTGTAGTTTCCACATCCGGGGACTGACTGTGTCACCAAGTCCTGTGAGAGTCTCACATCAACTGAGAGGTGAGAGTTCAGCTGCACTGGATCAAGCTGCCATGTTTCATGTGGAGGAAACATCGTGGATATTTATTTTTTCGAGAATATGGACGATGCATTTGAATTCGACGGCCGCCGGTACTTATTTGAGCCGGACTAACGTTATATGGATTACAAACTGAGGAGCTAAATACAGTGTTCATTTTCTCATTGTCTCTATGATATAATAAGGATATGAGCTGGTGCGTGGCAGAAAATAAGCTATTTACAGGATGTTAATGGCTTAGCAGGTGACTTGTAAAACATAAATCCAACTGAAGATAAGGTCCAGGTCCAGGTTGTAAACTAGAACGACCGCACCGCGGATATATGCCTCCGCCAACAAGTGAGCAGTCGACATCCATGTCCGTCCAGACTTTGACGTTTGAGCCAAATGTGAAGAAATTCCATCAAGGATATGGTGCTACCGAGCTTGAAAATGGCATTTATGAGGTCACAGTGAGCCTGACTTTTGACCATCAAAATGTAATCAGTTCATCCTTGAGTCCAAGTGGACGTTTGAGGCAAATTTGATGAAATTACATGAAGGCGTTCCTGAGATATTGCGTTAACGAGCAAGACATGAACGATCGTGAGGTCACAGTGACCTTGAACTTTGACCTTTGACCACTAAAATCTAATCAGTTCATCCTTGAGTCCAAGTGGACGTTTGAGGCAAATTCAAAGAAATTCCATCAAGGCGTTCCTGAGATAAGACGTTAACAAACTTGGGAATGGCGTTTGTGAGGTCACAGTGACCTTGAACTTTGACCTTTGACCACCAAAATCTAATCAGTTCATCCTTGAGTCCAAGTCGATGTTTGAGGCAAATGTGACGGACGGACGGACAGACGGACAACCCGAATCCATAATGCCTCCGGCCTATATGTGTGTGTGTGTGTGTGTGTGTGTGTGTGTGTGTGTGTGTGTGTGTGTGTGTGTGCACGTGTGTGTGTTTGGACCAATCGATTGGTCAGAGCTGTGGTCGATTTCTGGTCGACCAGGATAATCTTTGGTCGAGGGCAGTCCTAACATAAATACATACATACATACATATTACCAACCATAATGTGAGAGCTGGTGGCAACCGCAGTATGGGATCCAAAAGATGATTGTTTGTTTGTGATTGTGTTTGGTGACATCCCAGTAGAAGGTCATGTTGGCTCCTCCTGTGCTGATATATCCATTATTGATCAGCTTGCTGGAGCTGCCTGTGTGTTTGATGGGCTGGCCCGCCTATTATCCCCAGGCTTTATTGGCACAATCGACAGACATGCTGAGAGGGGAAGTGCAAACGGCAGCAAGTCATCGTAGGAATATGTTGACCGCAGATGTGTAGATGCCATGTGGGGGCTTTAAAACCATGTCTACTGAATGTCGGTTCACTCTGTTCAGCCTCTCATCATTTGCTGTCTCCATCAAATATTATATATAGGAGGATTCAATTGAATCTTCTGTAAATAGAGCTGGGTATTTGTTCAAATTTCAAGAATCGATTCGATTCCGATTCACAAGGTTCAGAGTCGATTAATCCCGATTCGATTCGATTCCAATTCGATTCGATTAATTTCAATATCGATTTGGTTAGTGATACTAAAACATGTTTTTGAGCTGTAACCTGAATTACATGACTGTCCAGTTATGTAACACAGGGGTTGCCAACCTTTTTTGCGCCAAGGACCGGTAGATACATGGGGGAAAAAAGTTGCGGACCGGTTGTCAATTTTAATGGTTTTAGTTATACATATATTTACTCACCAGGTGGTGACAAAGGGTAAATAACAGCCTTTTCATCTGTCAATAAAGACACTTCCACAATTATGCACAGTGATTTGATTTCAGCCTATATAATTTCTAAAAGTAGATATTAATGATCAAACATTTCCATTTATGTAGCCTACAGTATTTATGTTTTTGTTTCAACTACAAACATAAATAAACGTCAACTTGAAACTATGTTTCAACTACCACACACAGCCTATAATATTATAGCCTATGTTTATAAAAATAAAATATAAAATAATAATAATAATAATAATAATAATAATAATAATAATAATAATAATAATAATAATAATAATAATAATAATAATAAAAATCGATCTCTGGACATATGAGTCGATATCGAAGGATTAAAATAAAAATCGATTTAAAATCGGAGAATCGTTTTTTTTTAACCCAGCCCTAGTGATAAAACGATCGCCGAGGGGATGTTCTGCAAGTGGAGAGTTAGGAAACTAAACAGGGAACTTTAGATTATTCTTAGTGCCTCTGCCATCCGTTCACTTCCGACAGAATATTGAGTTTCTTCTCGAAATTCACGAATCGAGTTTCCTCTTGGAACTCATGAATTATTTTGGATCAACTAAATTAGTTGTTTAATCAACTCAAATTCCAGATGGAGCGGCCTTGCGCTTAGGAACTGCCGTGTTTGAGTCGTTTTCATCCTTCCTGCCGTGCTTGTCCAAGGCACACACTTGAGTGGAAAGCAAACCAAATGATCGATTTCTAGTCAAATGTCACCTTGAAAGTATCTTACTTGATCACACAAAAGAGCCAGCGAATGCGATGAGTCAGTGGCCTTAAATTAGATTACGCTGTTGCTGGGCGGAAAAAAAACACCTGTATAAAAGAATGTTCATTTTATTATAGAGGGAGGGAGGGAGGGAGGGAGGGAGGGAGGAAGAGAGAGAGAGAGAGAGAGAATGTGACGGGGATGGAGGATAAAAATGCAGTGGGTTTGAACAGGTTTTAGGGGCCTGAGGCTGATGAAACTGGCTAATCACAAATTCAAATTCAAGTAAGAAAAAGAGAAACACCGATATTGCAGGAGCAGCCCCCCCCCCCACCATAACAACAGTGATGTGCTTGGAGAATTTGTTTTTATGAAAAACACTTTACATTTAATTTCAAATAGTAATGTAATGTTAGATTCCCTGCCTACCAACACGAGGGTCGCAGGTTCAAGCCTCCGGCTTGGTCCGCACAGGCACAATTGACCGTGTCTGTGGGTGCATGGGAAGCCGGACTAAGAGTATGTGTCCTGGTTGATGCACTAGTGCCTCCTCTGGTGGGTCGGAGCACCTGTTCGCAGGGGAAGGGGGAGGGGGGGGGGGTAACTGCGGGGAATAGCATGATCCTCCATCACCTCGCTGTCAGGTGAAAACAAGCGACTGGCAACACTGCACATGTGTCGGAGGAGGCATGTGCTAGTCTACAACCCTCCCCGGACTGGCAGAGGTGGTGCAGCAACGACCAGGATACCCTAGTAGAGAATAGAGAGCCGCAGGGATGACGTATTTTTGTAGTCGGAACGCGGAAGTCCCGGACTTCATGGTTCTTCACTGTTTCTGCCTCTGGGCAACGCAAGCTTAATCAAACGCGAACCAGTGTTCAGCAGGATAATCTTCACACATGACATGAGGACCACTTTCATGAGTTTTGAAGCATAAATGCGAGCCCTAGAAGTAAAAAGCTTGTGCTAAGCTAATCCAGAACTACGCACAGTGTCGCATAGGCTTCCCCGTCACGTCACCACTCAACCTGGACTGTTGTTGATGTGTGCGCTGCTGTGCAGTAATTACCCCGGGCTGAACCAGGTGAGGGAAAGAGAATTTCCGTGTTCGTCCTTTGAAGTGATGACGTTATTGACGTATAACATCCCCGTCGACTCAGTGTAGTCTCATTTAGCCGTTTGCTAGCTAGCTGCCCTTTTAACGGCACGTAAAAGCTTCAAAACTCAAAGGAGTGTTAGCATCGATGTTTTCCGGACTCATTCCTGCGGCTCTCTATTGGCCAAGTACAATTAGGAGAAAATGAAGGGGAGGGGACGGGGGGGGGGGCGGGAACTAGGGATGTCGAAAAGCATAATTTTCTTTGACCGACAACCGACCCTCATTAGCCGACAATTGTCGGTTAACCGAGAAGATTAAAATGCACATTTTGACTGTCTGTGCCCCATTAAACCCTTACCACAACAAATGCTTGATTTTTTTTCATTAGAAAGTGTTTATTTTTACATCTACAAGCAGAAGAAAACACATTAACAAAACGAAAAGACAAGTTGAATCCTCCAGCCATCTAAACAAAAACATTCCTCCGATAGGCTATACTGCTTAGAGCTGCACGCTTTGCATATTAAGGACACGTCAATTGACACGCAGCCGCCCCGTGAAGTACTTTGAGTGGACGACAGCCCAGGGGCTGCAAGGCGCACTGACAACGCGTGCATCACTACAGTATCTTCTACTTTTAGCAATATATAATACCTGCTTTTGGTCTCACTCCTTCTCCCTCTGTCTTCACGCACGCAACGAGGGCTATGCTCTCTCTATCTTGCAGGGCTCCACATGCAGCTGTCAGTAGCTGCTTTCACACCGGCTTTGAAAGTGTCAATGAATGCAGTCTACAAACAATCCGTCTCTCGTTGTGAAACAATTCCTCCGAACTGCTCTGTGTTGGACAGTAAAGACTAACGTTAATTGTTACTTTTCAATCGTCAATTAGACGCATGTCTGCATTTTTGTAACACGGTAAAAAACTACTGTTTGATCATTGAGTGCGAGCGTATGCATGCGTGTGCATGATGAACATGCAGAGAGGGAGGGAGAGAGAGTGAAACCGAATGAAGTGCAGTGCACGCTGAACGCTGTGAGATGAGCAAGTGTCGGGTTTCAGGCCATGCGCTCCTGTCCTGACCAAACTGAAAAGCCGTTTCATGACAGCGGCTGGAACACAGAAGCAGCAGAGTGACTGGCTGGCTGTAGTCTGCACAGGGCTGAGTCTAGCACAGGGCAGGCAGGGCGACGCGTCAGGGGAGAAATGTATCGCACTTCTCCTGTCTGGTCAAAGCAGAGGGGGGCGGGGCTGTGGCGCATGTATGGAGCGGACAGAGAAGTCAGTGCTGCTGACAATGCACACGGCTTTTCTCTCAAACATTTGGAAAAGCCTTTCTCTAAATTAATGTTGTTCTGGCAGGAGCTTTTAATTCCTATATCCTGCTGCTACAGTAACTACTTGTTAACATTGCTTACAGCGGAGGAGGAAAAAAAACACCATATTGGCAACACGTTGTATGCCAATTTAATATGCAAATTAACCGTTTGACCGACATGCTTAACCGACCAATGACGTTGTCGGCGGTTAACCGGTTAACGGTTAACCGTCGACATCCCTAGCGGGAACGTAGTAAAAATATATATATATATAAATTCAAGGAACATGTATTGTCAAGGTATACCACATCTACCGTCTAAAAGTTAGGGCTGTACGATTTTGCCTAAAAATAAAATCTCAGATTTGTTTTTATCTCAAAATTTGACTTCTCTAACATTTGTTGCCCTGCAGAGCTAAAAAAAAAAAATCTCATAAGTGACAATTTATGCTTTTACTCTGAAGGCAGAACAACCCAACTTCCTGTTTTAGCTTGGCGCTGCTATGCCTAACTTCCTGGCTGTTGCTTGCTAACCTGCAGTCACTTGACACTGGTATGCGGCGAACTGCGATAATAGCAGCAGTAGGAGGAGAGACAGGGTGAGTCAGGCTGAGGTGTAACTTTACAGCCAGAAGCAGAAGCTTTAAGCTACTCCGTAACCTCACGTGTTGTTTTGTTGTGACGTGTCCTAAAGGCAACATTTCACCGTCCAGTGATAACGTCTGTGTTCCTGTGTGTGTGTGCGTGTGTGTGTGTGTCGTGGCTCTCATTATCTTGTGCAGCCCGCAGTGCAACACGCTGCTCGCACTCTGTGTGCTTTTTTGGAGGTGTTGAAATAAGTTCATTGCTGCTGTCTTTAGTAGCCACTAGCCACAGCCTTCAGAGAGACTTTACAGCGGGGAGAAGGGACGAGGAAGCAGCACACGCCTACATGAGAGAGAGCCGCCGTACCGTAATTACCCTAGTTGAAGTGAAAATCGATTGAACAATTTGCATTTTTTTTTACATCGTCCTAACTAATTAATTCAATTACGATTCAAGATCGATTTATCGTGCAGCCCTACCACAAGTATGCCTTCACATCTTACCTGTACCGTCTAACAGCTCCTGGGAAACATCCTGGGACAATCCATCAGTGTTGGGCAAGTTACTTTCAAAATGTAATATACTACATATTACTAGTTACTTTCATTTGAAAGTAATACATTACTTTACAATATCACTGTCTGTGTAGAGTACCTAGTTACTTATTACACTACTTTTGCATTACTTTCACCAAAACAACAGCAGCAGCAGAATGACACCACTGAATTTTAGGGGCACAATTAAAATTCAATGCAGAGCGATATAGAATGTATTCGATACGACTCTATTAATCTCTGAACGGTTACAATTAAGTTGAATTCAATTCAAAGTATTCTCATGAGAGAGGCTCAATGCAGCTCATTGGCTATTGTTGTCATTAAATGATAACCCTTTATTTAGTCATCTGTTTGTCCATACTATTCACTTATGGCTTTTTAATGTAACTTGATCCATTTGCATTTTCAGCTTATTATAATTGTTCTATGCTTGTTACTTGTTTTCCCTTATACCACTGGTCTTTGGTGTGCTTATTCTGTTGTGTGTATTGCATTGTGTTGTTTTAATGCAATGAACGTCTTGGTCCAAGTCTAGGTGTTGATTATGCAGCTATAGTTAGCTGCTGTTGGTTTGATAAAGGAAGCAAAGACTGTTTAAACCATAGATGTGTAATGTTATTGGGATAGCTGCTATAGATGGTCTAACAGATAGCATAACGTTAGCAAGATTGTCAAGTATGAAGATATTAACGTTAGCGCGTAAGCTAACGTTAGCGCTAGCTAACGCGATGTAGATGCTAATTTGATACCATTCATGACAGCCAGCTACCGCTACCCATAACCAGAACTACTGTCTGCTGCAGCTTTATCTCCCGTGTACAAATCCACGGCCTGACATATTTTAATTCCATCTGTTTATGTTACTCTTGTTTTGACTGTGAGGCTCTGAGCAGAGAAGGGATTCTTCCGCAAACACGTGCATCACATGGTTTATTTTCCATTGATGCCATTGGTTCCACTCAGTGTTGCCTTCAAATACCCCCCAAAAACAACACGTTATTCACAATAAGCATTGCTGTGCTAAGCTGCGGTCATGTTTCTGAGGGGTTTTGAACGCAACACTGAAAATATTTTATCGAAATTACAGCTCATAAATTTATCATCGTTATCGTGGCCGTTTTTTTCGTGAAAATTATCGAGATCGTTTGATCGCCCAGCCCTACTTCACATCTACCTGTACCTTCTAACAGCTCCTGGGAAACATCCTGGGGACAATCCTTGGCTTTGATTAGGAAAGCCAGTGGCATGTTAGCCCACATCTTGTTCATGATCAGACCTACAGAGAGGAGGCGCTGCTGCTCACCTGTCTGCACATCTGTGATCAGACCTACAGATAGAGGGCGCTGCTGCTCACCTGTGTGCACGTCTGTGATCATAGCCGTGTTGTCAAAGGAGCCGGTGAGGAGGCGTCGTCCGCAGGGGGTCCAACAGGCGTCTCGAACCGCTCCCGAATGACGGGAGTCAACCCTCAGGCACCGGCCGCTCTCTGCTGCGTCCCACACCTGCCCAGACATCAGCAGCACATCAGGCTGGAGTCACAAACCACAGCTCCACTTTTAGCTGACTGTCCCCAAAAGCTCCGACAAGAGTCTGGGAAGAAGGTTTTCATGATGGAATCACATTTCCCCAAATAATTTCCCCCTTGAGGATCAATAAAGTGCATCTTAGCCTGCAGAAAGACTTGAAGCTAAAGGACCTGGAGACTCGTCTTGGCACGTTTAAAGCAACTGTCTATGATAGATGATATGGGGATATGGGGAGGATGATTCCATCAGTAATTGTCAATGCTGTCAATTGTCAATGTCAAAGATGTAGCCCATGTTGCCCCCCCGCCCCCGCCCCCCTTTCTGTTTTCAGAGCCCTGCCCACTTTGTTTATGTACTGTACACGCTACCAATTGAGCCACCGGAGTTCCCTGTTTCCATGACTTTACTCCAACAACTGCCATATCCTGTTGAAGTGTTCTGAACTGAAATGGTACTGTGTACAGCAGTACCACATTTTAATCAGAACTGGAATATATATTATATATATACAGTATATCATTGACAGTACATAATATCTGGACCACCTTAGCTATATGTTTTTGACACGGCAAAATGAAGCTCACTTCCCGATATTGTTTGATTTCGTTTGATTGGATGAATGGATCTTCCTGGTGCATTGTGGGAAATCTGTTCAAGCCTGGAGCCGGGAAAACAGGAAGGGGCGTGAGCGTGGACGGGACTCGGGGGAGGGTTTCCTCCTAGCCACGGCATCCATCTTGTTCAAGTTGTTTTCCCTGCTAGTCGTTAGCTTGGCTAACAAATGTTGCTAACGTTAGTTGCTATTGCTAGCCTTGCTCCATTGCTCTCACAGTGAATACAGTAGCCCGAAGAAAAACCAGAGTATTATTTCCTCCAGACCTCACGCGGCGTCACCAGCCTGCCGCTTGCATCTTCCTATCTTCCACAAAATCGAGGTAATCTTATTTTCTAACGTAACACTAATTGCATAGCATGACATTAACCCTAGCTACATGTCCATTTGTCATTACAGAAGGACTAAGGTTAGACTAACGTTATACAACGTTAAACAGTATTGCATGCTGCACAGATTCGGACGTAGACAGAAAACAAACGCAGTTCTGTTTACCTAGGTTACCTCTTTGAGATGAGGCAGACTCAAAGCATACTCATATGATCTACCAGCTATAGCGTTATATATCTAGCTAACGTTAGAGGTTAGATCAACTATCAATCAATGAGGGGGAACAAGGGGGTTAAACTCCTCTGGATAGTTTATCCACCTCTGCATTTACAGTATTTACCAATCGCACGTAGTGTTGGGTAAGCAAACGTTAACGTTATACAGTGATTAACAGTGTCTAATTCGTTTCTTCCAGGGGTAGCCGCCGTCCAGTACCAGATGGGACACACAACAGAGGATCATGATTTGTGAAGTTCAAAGCTATAATATTCTGTTCTCCTGAGATTAACGCTAAACTACATGTTACTGCTGATCAATTGTTTCAACATAGGAAATTGCAATAACACACAAGCCAAATGCTGACATGAGAGATTTGCTTTGAACAAGTTGTAGCTAGTATCTGCCAGTGACCGGAGAATATTGTTATATTTGCTTGTTTTAATGCTTAAATGCTTTAATGCTTTAATAAACATTGTCAATAAAGATAGCCTTGTTGTATATTATCATGTATAACATTGTTGATGTCGAGTGAACACAAACTACGAACCGAAGATTGGACCAGAGGACATGACGACGGAGAAACTTAACCGACCAGCAGTCTGAGTCTGCTTCAATCAACGAATGCTTTATATTTATTGAAATGAAATATGGTGATATCTGGTGGTCTGAAATGACTCTCTCTAGCTAGGCTAACTGGCTCATATTATGTCATATTATTGTAACATCTGAATCAGCGTTTCATAACTTTATAATAGCCTAACGTTACTGTATAGCCTGGATGACGTTAGCTAATGCTACCCATCCTTCCATTGGTGTATATGTACAGTCTATGATGCTGCCTTTAGCTTGTGGTATTATGGTACAGTAATATTGTCTAGCTAGACACGTTTATCTGAAATCAGGGTGACAAGATCCCTGCTGCTAGCTCGTCTGCCTTTCTGTGTCACAGAGTATCTAGCATGTTTACAGTATCTTAACAGACTGCATTACATGCTACACCATGCTAAAAATATTTCGATATAATTCAAACAATGGTTCCTTTCCCATACCATGGTGGGCTGGACTGTATGTATTGCTGTGAAAAAGTTACATTTGATTGTTTCAAGTGTTACACGTTATATTCTTAACTGAGCTTTGCGGAATTACCTCAACACAATTGTGTATCAGCTTTAAATGTCCAATATATACAGCATTAAACAAACGACCAGCAGCATTCAAATGTGCAAAAACGTTATATTTATTGAAATGTGGTGATCATGTCACAAGTCACATTACATAACGATATAGCGTTTAGGTGTTCTTTTGATCAACAGACCTCATAACGGGGATCTATACTGTTACGTGTGTCTACTAACATCATTAAAATATCATAAAGGTAACGCTGTTTCTGGTATTTTACTTTTAATCTCTGGCTACGTTGCTAGCTAGCTAGCTAGCCTGCCTTGGCAACTGGTTGGGATCATCTGGTTTCCTGTGGCTGGTGTCAATCAAGGAAAATCCCGCCCCCAAAGTTACAATTTTTATCGGCTCTTTTACTCAAAATGGGACCATAATTTAGAAAACGGAGCCCAGGAGAGCATGAAAAAGACTTGAAATTGTTTATTCAGACCATAAGCTCATTCGGAAAATGTTTATTTAACACATTGACTGCCAGCCGTTTTTTTTTGCTGTAGGTAGCTTCTGCCAAGCCGTTTTTTGAGGATTATGGCTCATTTTACAAGAGCCGAGGATTCGTTTCAGCTTGGAGTTTGTGAACATACAATATCTCAAAAGTACTAATAGAATGTGTACTTTCTCTGTCTAAAAGAGTTAGTTTGTAGAGTTAGTAGTTATGTAAGCATTAGCAGTTGAATACAGCATGGTTTTAGCGTCAGAAAGAATATTCAGAGATAAACGGCTTTTTGTGAAATTGGATGGAACAGTCACTTTAACCATTCATTTTTGGCTCTCTCTCTCTCTCTCTCCCTCCCCCTCTCGCTCTCTCTCTCTCTCTCCCTCCCTCTCGCTCTCCCTCCCTCTCTCTCTCTCTCTCTCTCTCTCTCTCTCTCCCTCCCTCTCGAGTTGCTTCAACTCCTCCCTCCGTGGGCGGACAAGCTTGTCACCAGTCAGTGCTTTGCTGCTCTCCTGTGCCTGTCTGGCCTGTCTGCACGGCCGCTGTTTGAGGAAGTCGGGATGGACTCGCTCGTTTGGAGTTTTGGTTGAGAGAAGCTTTTGCGATTCTGGTCATATTTATGCTGCGTGTTTCAAAGTGTGTTCCTCCACCTGTAATCTATCACCCGATCATAGTAGATCGGCTGAATCTATTATGTAAATTTGCAATCCCGCATCGCCAGCAATCAGCGCGAAAAGGAAAGCGTTTTCCCCCATCCATTTTTCATGAGAATTGCTGGGGTGAGAATGGCGTGACAAGTTAAAAAAATGCTTTCCTTCCTCTAGCCAGGAGAGCACTGTTGCCACTTAGTGGGTCGGTGGAATGGGTTGTAAACGTTCGGTGGCTCCAATAATTATATAAGAGATGTAAAAGGGTTAGATGCACAACCCACCGTCAAAAAAAAAAAATCGATGCCAAAAACGTGTAAACACGTTGTTGGCAGGCAACAGCTGGATTCTGAAAACGTGTTTACACGTTGTTGGCAGTGAATGTGTTAAGACACAGAACGAGAGAGAAGTCGGCTCATTTTTAAATTGGAGCCAATGTATGTGTCGTCACTTCCGGACCTGACGTGCGCCCCCCTACGGACTTTCAAATTAATGGAATTCCAGGACGGGCTTCAGAAATGCCCATATTCTGTTGCCCACTGATATATATATATCCTCAACATGTCATAAATCCCACTGATGACATCTTCAGTGATGTCATTAATCTGACATCATCAGTGATGCTGGTCTCATTGGCCAAACAGTGAGCTGCAGGGCAGCTCAGCGAGCTGCAGGACAGGCGAGGCTGCGAGGGAGCTAGGGCTCTGTCTGTTTGTCTGTCCCACTGATGACATCATCAGTAAATTCACTCACTCACTCACACTCACACACACAAGAGACAGACACACTCACTCACACACACACACACACACACACACACACGCACACACACACAAGACAGACACACACGCACACACACACACACACACACACAAAGGTCACAGTGATGATGTCATCAGTGATGTCATAGATTGTGACATCATCAGTGATGTCAGAGGCATTGTGACATCATCAGTGATGTCAGAGGCATTGTGACATCATCAGTGATGTCATAAATTCACTCACACACAAGGCTATAGTTCAGTGATAATGTCACTGATGAAAGGCTATAGTTCAGTGATGATGTCATCAGTGATGGCATACATAGGATTGTGACATCATCAGTGATGTCAGAGGCATTGTGACATCATCAGTGATGGCATAAGAGGTTGAGATGTCATCACTGATGTCATAAAAGCATTATGACATCATCAGTGATGTCATAAGAGCCCCACTGATGATGTAATCAGTGATGTCATAAATGGCCCCTCCTCTCGTCGCTGCCGTCCGCCACTCGATGCCTTGCAAAGCATGCTGAGATACCTGGCTACACGATCCAATACAAAGTGAATGGGCAGCAGCGACAGCCTGGGTCAAACGTCGCAACACTGTGTCCCCCTCTGCACAAACAGGACTAAATAGTCGAGGTCTGATTTGGCAAAACAACTGTCTCACAACCAAAAGTACATGTTGGAATCTTTATATCATGCTTTCTTGACAAATGCATTCAATTCAATGCTGTCAGAAAATCATTCAGACGAAGAATTTTTCGTCTGAATGAGAACTGGCGAATTCTCTCTCTCTCTCTCTCTCTCTCTCTCTCTCTCTCTCTCTCTCTCTCTCTCTCTCTCTGGGATTAAAGCAAAAAAAAAGAAATCTTCTGACTGAAACATTTTCCAGACCTATTCTATTTCGGGCTTTTAAAAGTGTCCACTGTTTCCTATAGGTTTCCATGTAAAAAAGGCACATATCACACACTCATTTCACTCTAAATTTCTAAAACACCCCAGTAATGATGCATGTATTGCAGTGTTTCCCACAGGATTTTGAGTATTTGTCGTGGGGGACCGCAGACCCCCTAGGGGGGTGCGGGGGCATGCCCCCCCGTAAGATTTTTTTAAACATTTTAAAGTAAAATGCATGAATTTGGTGTACTTTGAGAAGGCTTAAGAGCAAAATTAAAAGGCTAGATCTATGAAGAACATGTCATCATTACTGTGCTGTGGGTTTACAATGACAAACTAAATTTCTCCCTATAGGTCAGGGATACTCAACTTGCTTTGCCACTTTCGTGAAATGATAGAAGGCGAGGGGCCAGTTAATAAACAAACAATATACATTTTTCTGTAGCGGATTGTAGGTTTTTGGGGTGTCACACCGGATGTGCACACCGGATAGTTAGTTAGGTTAAGTTAGTTAGGTTAAGTACATACGTAAGTGCCTGGGTAGCGAGCAGATGGCGGTATTTGACAATTTAGCAAATCCTTTTGTGGCGGCCCGCCACAAATTCCTTTATGTATGGGAAACACTGTATTGTGTTCCAGGCTGAATCAGTACGCTATAGGTTCCAACATAAACATACTTTTCACATTTCATATCTGACTACAATTGACTGAAATCAGTCTAGCGAGTGAGAACTTTAATCCCTGCTCTCTCTCTCAAAGGGGAAAGATACGATCCAGGTCTACCTCACCTAAATGCTATTGTAATGAAATTAGATGACTCGGCAAAGTGCTGCTGGAAAAATGTGCTTAACACTTTGAGTGCCACGGCCCTTGGGCAAAAGGTGCTGTACTGTGCCACATAGGCCGCAATGCATTTTAATATAGCCATATCATTTTTTGTGTTCCTCTTATATGGACAACCAATAGCCTCAATGAAACTTTGAACCCTTCTGTTTCATTTAAAAAAAAACTGTGTTTATAAACCGTTCCATTTTGGAAATGCACCCCTCTGAAAAAGAGTGTTTTCGACCGAAAAGAGCATGCTGAAATTAGTTTCTGAGATAATCACATCTTTATGTTAGAAAGGCGACAGAATTAATTCTGCTTTGAGTTGAACAAACATCGAGCCTGCTGCTGCCTGCGTGTGTGTGTACTGTCGATGGTTGTATGCTGTTAGTGCCCTGCGTGCCCCACCCCCCTCCTCCTCCTCCTCCTCCGTGGTGGGAGGAGTCGAGTGTCTCTGCTCTGCTGCGGTTTGCTCTGTTTGCTCTGCACTGAAAAGTCCGCTGCCTGCACCCCCCGCTTTTTTACAGCGTGTCCTCGGCTCCCAGCTGAGAGTGGTGTAACTTTTCATAAAGACGCTGGTGTCACCATGTCGGCAACTGGATCATGTGGATGGACTGTCGCAGCGGACACGGATGGGGCTCAATTGTGGCAGCGGATGGCTGCTGTTCACAGGCACAGCTAACGACGTTATGCTTCAAGCATATCAATGGCGATTTCCGTTTCCTCATGACTTCTTCTATCTTTTCTCCTGGCCTTTGTCTAATCGGGAGGGCACTGTCGCCACCTAAGGGTTCTGTAAAATAGGTTAGACACATTCAATAGCTCCCATATTGTAAGAGGCGATGTAAGAGGCTTAGATCGACATTCCCCCGTCAAAATATGAATTTGGAGTTATTGACGCCATTTGGCGTCGCTGGCAGCCTACGGTAAATTTCTCTTGACGCCATATGGCGTCGCTGGCACTCAATGTGTTAATCATGAAGCACATAATATCTGTGCATTGCGTACACAGATATGGGCTTATTTGAGGGGGTAAAAAAAAAGCAAAAAAAAACCTTCTAATTCATTTCTCAAACTCTAATGACCTTTGTATGAGCACATAAATCAATTCCCCGTGGGGAAGAACAGCTTCATGATTTTTTTGTAATTTGAGAGGTTTCTCTGATCCTAGACAGTGCAGGAGAGAACAGCCCTGACTCCGCCTCTGACTGGGCTATCCAACACCTGACTCCGCCTCTGACTGGACTATCCAACACCTGACTCTGCCTCTGACTGGACTATCCAACACCTGACGCTGCCTCTCACTGGACTATCCAACACCTGACTCTGCCTCTGACTGGACTATCCAACACCTGACTCTGCCTCTGACTGGACTATCCAACACCTGACTCTGCCTCTGACTGGACTATCCAACACCTGACTCTGCCTCTGACTGGGCTATCCAACACCTGACTCTGCCTCTCACTGGACTATCCAACACCTGACTCTGCCTCTGACTGGACTATCCAACACCTGACTCTGCCTCTCACTGGACTATCCAACACCTGACTCTGCCTCTCACTGGACTATCCAACACCTGACTCCGCCTCTGACTGGGCTATCCAACACCTCGCTGGTTTGAAAAAGTCTCATGGGCGGAGAGAGGAACGCGTGGAAAGACCACTGCAAAACACAACAAAGATTTATGAATAAAGGGATAATCCACGAGATTCTTGTTTTGTTGATTTCGGTGGTGTCTTTGGTGATAAATGGTCATAGCTGATGTGTTTCTGCGCTGCACAGTGTGTGTCCAGTGCTCACGCCAACTTCCTCGGTGCGTCTTCGTTACATTCCAAACAAACCGCGTCAGCTGCCGGAAACGTAAAACGCATCACTTCCTGTACGCCGGAAGATTTTTCCGTGGAATGACCTCCCAGCTGGCTGTGTCTATACTATATATATATACAGCTGGCTGTGTCTATACTATATATATATACAGCTGGCTGTGTCTATACTATATATATATACAGCTGGCTGTGTCTATACTATATATATATACAGCTGGCTGTGTCTATACTATATATATATACAGCTGGCTGTGTCTATACTATATATATATATACAGCTGGCTGTGTCTATACTATATATATATACAGCTGGCTGTGTCTATACTATATATATATACAGCTGGCTGTGTCTATACTATATATATATACAGCTGGCTGTGTCTATACTATATATATATACAGCTGGCTGTGTCTATACTATATATATATACAGCTGGCTGTGTCTATACTATATATATATACAGCTGGCTGTGTCTATACTATATATATATATATACAGCTGGCTGTGTCTATACTATATATATATACAGCTGGCTGTGTCTATACTATATATATATATACAGCTGGCTGTGTCTATACTATATATATATATACAGCTGGCTGTGTCTATACTATATATATATATACAGCTGGCTGTGTCTATACTATATATATATACAGCTGGCTGTGTCTATACTATATATATATACAGCTGGCTGTGTCTATACTATATATATATACAGCTGGCTGTGTCTATACTATATATATATACAGCTGGCTGTGTCTATACTATATATATATACAGCTGGCTGTGTCTATACTATATATATATACAGCTGGCTGTGTCTATACTATATATATATACAGCTGGCTGTGTCTATACTATATATATATATACAGCTGGCTGTGTCTATACTATATATATATACAGCTGACTGTGTCTATACTATATATATATATACAGCTGGCTGTGTCTATACTATATATATATACAGCTGGCTGTGTCTATACTATATATATATACAGCTGGCTGTGTCTATACTATATATATATACAGCTGGCTGTGTCTATACTATATATATATACAGCTGGCTGTGTCTATACTATATATATATACAGCTGGCTGTGTCTATACTATATATATATATACAGCTGGCTGTGTCTATACTATATATATATACAGCTGGCTGTGTCTATACTATATATATATACAGCTGGCTGTGTCTATACTATATATATATACAGCTGGCTGTGTCTATACTATATATATATACAGCTGGCTGTGTCTATACTATATATATATACAGCTGGCTGTGTCTATACTATATATATATATACAGCTGGCTGTGTCTATACTATATATATATACAGCGGGCTGTGTCTATACTATATATATATACAGCTGGCTGTGTCTATACTATATATATATACAGCTGGCTGTGTCTATACTATATATATATATACAGCTGGCTGTGTCTATACTATATATATACACAGCTGGCTGTGTCTATACTATATATATATATACAGCTGGCTGTGTCTATACTATATATATACACAGCTGGCTGTGTCTATACTATATATATATACAGCTGGCTGTGTCTATACTATATATATATATACAGCTGGCTGTGTCTATACTATATATATATACAGCTGGCTGTGTCTATACTATATATATATACAGCTGGCTGTGTCTATACTATATATATATACAGCTGGCTGTGTCTATACTATATATATATATACAGCTGGCTGTGTCTATACTATATATATATACAGCTGGCTGTGTCTATACTATATATATATACAGCTGGCTGTGTCTATACTATATATATATATACAGCTGGCTGTGTCTATACTATATATATATATACAGCTGGCTGTGTCTATACTATATATATATACAGCTGGCTGTGTCTATACTATATATATATACAGCTGGCTGTGTCTATACTATATATATATACAGCTGGCTGTGTCTATACTATATATATATACAGCTGGCTGTGTCTATACTATATATATATACAGCTGGCTGTGTCTATACTATATATATATACAGCTGGCTGTGTCTATACTATATATATATACAGCTGGCTGTGTCTATACTATATATATATACAGCTGGTTGTACGCAGGTTGAATCATTACTGTGTTGTACGTTCACCTCATGTAGAAGAGACAGTGTGGCTTAAGAGACTAACAGGAAGTGTCAACACAATCGGAACCGATTGCGTTTCCACTTCCTGTGGCAGAGCTTATCCCCGCAGCCTGCTTCCAGTGAGTCGCTAGCTCCCCCCCCCCCCCCCTCCTCCCCCTGATTTTTTTATCCAATTTTTGTATCCCCCATTAGTGCTAATTTTAATTTATTTATCCTGGTTGCTGCTCCACCCTCTGCCGATCTGGGGAGAGCCGAAACTGTCTCCATGCTTCCTCCGAGACATGGCCAGTTGCCAGCCGCTTCTTTTCACCTGACAGGGGAGGCTTCACCGCTAGGACATAGCACGTGGGAGGATCACGCTATTCCAACCAGTTCCCCTCCGTCCGAACAGGCGCCCCTAACGACCAGAGGAGGCACCACATCAGCGACCAGGATATTGCATGTTTTGGTGAAGGGGGTTCCTATATGAAGGAAACCCCCAGGGGGCACGGGGAGAACATGCAAACTCCACACAGAAAGGCCCTTTTGACGACCCCACCCGAGCGGAGGGCACTCGAGGACATGCGGACGGGCACGCACTCCTTCGGCGCTCACAGCGTCCCGTGTGGGAATCGAACCCAGGACCTTCTAGCTGTGAGGCGACAGCGCTACCACTGCGCCACCATGCCCCCCCCCCAGTCACTGAGTCACTAGCTTTGACCAGAGAGAGGTTGGCGATAACAGACTATCTACATAGATGATTACTTTATTGTATATTAGCCTGCATAAAGAAATTACAAATTATGTTCAAATCCAAGAGTGGTTGAATAAATATTTGTTTGACAATGAAATGTTATAAGCTTTTGGATTATATATATAGGAATGGGAAATCTCCATCACTGAGGCGATGCAATCTCGGCATAGCATTTCGGTAAAACGGCATAGCTGTGGCCGAACAGACATCGCCCACATACTCAATTTTATATATAATAAGATATATAGATTCTATGAGAACTAAAGTAATATTTTTTCCCACGTCCATTCACGGAGCCTCCCCTGAAACTGCTCGGATGCACAATTAGGGGAAATCCCACACAATGCACAGACAATAGGGGAAATCCCACACAATGCGCAGACAATAGGGGAAATCCCACACAATGTACAGATAATAGGGGAAATCCCACACAATGCACAGACAATAGGGGAAATCCCACACAATGTACAGACAATAGGGGAAATCCCACACAATGTACAGACAATAGGGGAAATCCCACACAATGCACAGACAATAGGGGAAATCCCACACAATGTACAGATAATAGGGGAAATCCCACACAATGCACAGACAAAGGGGAAATCCCATACAATGCGCAGACAATAGGGGAAATCCCACACAATGCACAGATAATAGGGGAAATCCCACACAATGCACAGACAATAGGGGAAATCCCACACAATGCACAGACAATAGGGGAAATCCCACACAATGCACAGATAATAGGGGAAATCCCACACAATGCACAGACAATAGGGGAAATCCCACACAATGCGCAGACAATAGGGGAAATCCCACACAATGCACAGATAATAGGGGAAATCCCACACAATGCGCAGACAATAGGGGAAATCCCACACAATGCACAGATAATAGGGGAAATCCCACACAATGCGCAGACAATAGGGGAAATCCCACACAATGCACAGATAATAGGGGAAATCCCACACAATGCACAGACAATAGGGGAAATCCCACACAATGCGCAGACAATAGGGGAAATCCCACACAATGCACAGATAATAGGGGAAATCCCACACAATGCGCAGACAATAGGGGAAATCCCACACAATGCGCAGACAATAGGGGAAATCCCACACAATGTGCAGACAATAGGGGAAATCCCACACAATGCACAGACAATAGAGGAAATCCCACACAATGCACAGATAATAGGGGAAATCCCACACAATGCACAGACAATAGGGGAAATCCCACACAATGCGCAGACAATAGGGGAAATCCCACACAATGCACAGACAATAGAGGAAATCCCACACAATGTACAGACAATAGAAAAAATCCCACACAATGCACAGACAATAGGGGAAATCCCACACAATGCACAGACAATAGAGGAAATCCCACACAATGCACAGACAATAGAGGAAATCCCACACAATGCACAGACAATAGGGGAAATCCCACACAATGCGCAGACAATAGGGGAAATCCCACACAATGCACAGACAATAGGGGAAATCCCACACAATGTACAGACAATAGGGGAAATCCCACACAATGCACAGATAATAGGGGAAATCCCACACAATGCGCAGACAATAGGGGAAATCCCACACAATGCACAGATAATAGGGGAAATCCCACACAATGTGCAGACAATAGGGGAAATCCCACACAATGTGCAGACAATAGGGGAAATCCCACACAATGCACAGATAATAGGGGAAATCCCACACAATGTGCAGACAATAGGGGAAATCCCACACAATGCACAGATAATAGGGGAAATCCCACACAATGTACAGACAATAGGGGAAATCCCACACAATGCGCAGACAATAGGGGAAATCCCACACAATACACAGATAATAGGGGAAATCCCACACAATGCGCAGACAATAGGGGAAATCCCACACAATGCACAGACAATAGGGGAAATCCCACACAATGCGCAGACAATAGGGGAAATCCCACACAATGCACAGACAATAGAGGAAATCCCACACAATGCACAGATAATAGGGGAAATCCCACACAATGCACAGACAATAGGGGAAATCCCACACAATGCGCAGACAATAGGGGAAATCCCACACAATGCACAGACAATAGAGGAAATCCCACACAATGTACAGACAATAGAGGAAATCCCACACAATGCACAGACAATAGGGGAAATCCCACACAATGCACAGACAATAGAGGAAATCCCACACAATGCACAGACAATAGAGGAAATCCCACACAATGCACAGATAATAGGGGAAATCCCACACAATGCGCAGACAATAGGGGAAATCCCACACAATGCACAGACAATAGGGGAAATCCCACACAATGTACAGACAATAGGGGAAATCCCACACAATGCACAGATAATAGGGGAAATCCCACACAATGCACAGACACAGAGCGGATCACTTAACAGACATGCAGAGCAGATCCCTGCAAATGACTCATTCGCTAATCTGCCTCCTAAATGACTTGGTAATTCAAACTAAATTGGTATTTGTGTTATCATCTTCAAAGCGCTGCCTTACACCTGCCGTCGCCATGGCGACGACAGCTACACCTGCCGTAGCCATGGCGACAACAGCTACACCTGCCGTCGCCATGGCAACGACAGCTGCAAACAGGCTGGAATAATAAGAGGCTGACTTCCATATCAGAGGAGCTGACAGCCAGAATAGAGGAAGTCTGAAGGCTGCTGATGTAGAAACAAAGCAGACTTCACACACACTCTTAGTTGCTGCATAGAATAGAATAGAATAGAATAGAATAGAATAGAATAGAATAGAATAGAATGAGCATGGATAGTTAATAGCATGCTATAGTAGGTAGGGGTGTCAAAAATAATCGATTATAAGATGCATCGCGATGCGGACGTCCACGATTCTGCATCGATTCACAAATGTCAAAAATCGATTATTATTGTTATTTGTTTTTTATAATCAAATAATATATAATGCAAGTACATGCAGTTGTTTATTTTAATTATGGATCATAATACAATGCAATTCCAAATGCACTTTTATTTTAAAAGTAGCCACACAGTGAGAAAAAAGAAAGTGAGAAAAAATAAATGATGTATTGCGGAAAAAAGTGATGCATCGATTTAAGATGCATCGAGATGCATCGATAATCGTAATCGAATCGAATCGTAGCCCTCCGAATCGTAATCAAATTGAATCGTGAGGCCAGTGAAGATTCACAGCCCTACTAGAATTTATACATTCGGGGTGTGACAACATATCAAGAAGACAGATGGACAGACAGCAGTGTTTCCCCTATAGGAATTCAGCAGGAGGTCAGCCGCTGGTGAAATATGACCTCCATTGCTGATTTTATTTTATTTTTGAGGAGAGGAGAGGAGAGGAGAGGAGAGGAGAGGAGGGGAGAGGAGAGGAGAGGAGAGGAGGGGAGAGGAGAGGAGAGGAGAGGAGAGGAGAGGAGAGGAGAGGAGAGCAGAGGAGAGGAGAGGAGAGGAGAGGAGAGGAGAGGAGAGGAGAGGAGAGGAGAGGGGAGAGGAGAGGAGGAGGAGGGGAGAGGAGCTGGAGAGGAGAGGAGGAGAGGGGAGAGCAGAGGGGAGAGGAGAGGAGAGGAGAGGAGAGGAGAGGAGAGAGGAGAGGGGAGAGGAGAGGAGAGGAGAGGAGAGGAGAGGAGAGGAGAGGAGAGGAGAGGAGAGGAGAGACTAATGTTATATTGAGACGGGAAGTCACTATAATATACTTGATATACAGTATAATGCTACCCACTATAATGTGAGGACCTCTGAGCAGTGAGCACAGAACCAACTTTGGGGAACAACAACAAAATAAAAGTTAAGAGTCGTTGGAAAGCTGATATGTGCATTGGGGGAGGGGGGGGGGGGGTCATATAATATTTATGATTAACTTTTATAATTGGTCAGGGGAAAAAACACACCTGCAACCAAGCCTGTCTCTGCCATCTTAGTCCTTACAGGTGCCGAAAAAGAGGTGGCCACCATAGAGCTTCACCTGATTATGCAAATAAGACCATGAATATTTAAATGATTAATTATTCAGAGAGTCCTCATAGGATATCGGGTCAATGGATCCCTGGTACACAATTTCGCACTGGGATAGAAATATTCCGTTATCGGCGGGCACCTGCATTACTTGACCTTTATGGGAGGTGAGGGATTGTTTTCACTGTATGAGGTGGAGAGAGAGAGAGAGAGAGAGAGAGGTGGAGAGAAAGAGGGAGAGAGAGAGAGAGAATGAGAGGTGGAGAGAGAGAAAGAGAGAGAGAGAGAGAGAGAGAGAGGTGGAGAGAAAGAGGGAGAGAGAGAGAGAGGTGGAGAGAAAGAAGGAGAGAGAGAGAGAGAGAGAGAGGAAGGGAAACAGAGAGAGGTGGGAAGCCCCATGGTGCCCCACATAGCATACATTCCTCTGACAGCGACAGATATGATTGTAAAGAAAGTGCTTGCTGCTACATTCAGTGTTTCCCCTACCATTCTACAGGCCTGGCAGGCCAACGGCGCCCCCGCCAGGCCAGAAAAAAAGGGAACAAATATTATATTTTTCCCCCTGCACTCCCCAAAATGTCAATAAACCTTTATGGCATATTATTACAATACAACAATACTGGTGTTGACAGTAATAGAAGATGCCAAATCATTGTCATGTGTCAACGTGTGTCGTTGCCTGGGAAACGCACATCCCATAACACAACTGTTCGCATCGCATCCCATAATAGTATGATGATACTTGGGATGCCATTGCGAACATAGATGCGAACAGGTTAGCTAAAAGTTTAGCGACGCCAACGAGGGCCCCCACCGTTGCGGTCGAGGTACGTTTCGAAATCCCTCCAGGCCTGATATTTTTTCTAGGGGAAACACTAAAGCAGATATCAGTAAAGCAGATATCAGATATCATCTCTCTGTGCCAATTACAGCGAATGTCAGCTAAGTGATTATCCACTTATAGCTGTCTGAAATCAATACTGATCAATGATGGATCACAACACATTTAGCATTCTCAAAAGTACACTCGACCATATGGAGCCTTTCAACTGTTAAGTGGGTCTGAGCATCCCAAAATAGACCCTTTTTACGGGGGCCATTTTGTGTCGAAAAGGCAGGGTAAACACAGGTGCAAGCAACACACTAATGAGGGTTTCCAAATTCCAATCATGGAAGTTGGAAACCCTCATTAGAAGAGAAGGCTTCTGGATTCACACTCTAAACTCTGTTAAACCAAATCAAAGTGCCAAAGGCCAAAGGCCAAAGGCCAAAGGCCCCGATGGTGCACTTCTACGCCTCCATCGTTGAGTCCATCCTCACCTCCTCCATCACCGTCTGGTATGCTGCTGCCACTCTCAAAGACATTAACAGACTTCAGCGCATCATCCGCTGTGCTGAGAAGATAATCGGATGCAACCTACCATCCCTCCAGGACCTGCATGCAGCCAGGACACTGAAGCAGTCTCGCAAGATCATGGCCGACCCCTCCCACCCTGGCCACAAACTCTTTAAGACACTCCCCCACCGCAAGAGACTGAGGTCTGCCAAGACCAGAACCACCCGCCACAAGACCAGCTTCTTCCCAACCGCCATCAGCCTCACCAACAAGGCCCGGAAACCCCTTCCGCCAAGGACCTCACCAACGACACCACCGCCCCTCCCCCGTAAACCCACCATGTCAATTGACCGCTTATTTAATGTCTATTTAACTTAGACTGTAAATTTCATGTACATTCAATGTAAACTCATATTTAATTTTAACTCCGACTGTAAATTCACTGCCTATTTATCATCTATTTAACTCAGTCTGTAAATCTCATGTAAATTCAATGTAAATTCATATGCACAACGTACATACATACAAACAGACTGAATGAGGACCTAAGCCTCTCATGTGTTTTGTAATGTGTAACCTGTACCTTACTAAGCGGGAGGAATGTGTTGTTTGTTTCTACTTGTTTCTATTACATTTCTTCCATTCTATTATTGCCTTTGCTTATTGTATTAATTGTTGCCTTGTCAATCATGTCTCTCGGCTCTATTGCCTAATCCCTCTTAGTTGAGTGCTGTCATTCTATTGGCTTATTGAGTGACCACCTCCCATCCCGAGCAGCCAAAGACGTGTCCTAGGGAGGCCTTTTAAACCACTTGTTGTTTCTGCCACACTCATGTTTGACTCTGATGAAGACGCCGTGAGCGTTGGAACGTTAGTCCTTGCACCTTTATTCAAATAATTTCTCCACTTATTTGAGTGCTCCAGGATCCTCTTTGGTTTCCCCATTGATCTGTTGCTGTTATTCCACATTTGTGCCTTTAAATGGCTTCCTTTCTAAAACCCGGGGTGCTGTAAAAACAACATTGCTCCACGGGTTCTTACAATGACTGGTATATTTGAGATCAGGACACTTCTGACTACACACCAACTCAAAATCAAGCTTCTTCTTTTGTTACTGTATCAATTTAGAGAATTTCAAAGTTCAAGTCTCACATTTGTACATTGAAATGACTTACCGGTATGTCTAGGGTTGTCAAAAGTATCGATAATATTGATAAAAATCAATGCTAAAAATTGTAAACGGATACAATACTCATTTGCAACACGTATCAATAGTATCGATAAGTATCAATATTAAAAATTTGAAACGGATACATTACTCATTTGCAAAAGTATCAATATCAGCAGTACTTTCTCTTAATGAAAAATCAATCACGCAGGCTGCACAGAACCACACCATGTCACTACATCAGAAAACACCAGCCAGAGTCAGTGAATGCGCTTGAAATTAGAGTATTCATAAAAGTGACTTTATCTTGAAAAGTAAAAAAAGACAGCAGAAAACCCTTGAAAGTGCGCTTCTTTCCGAGGCTGTCATTTCATAATGGAACTGTCTAGAAACAAAATTTCTTCTTTGAAAGAAGTAGGAGTGTCCAATGTTTCATTAGAGTCCAACCCTGTTCATATAGCCCTAATAGAAAAAATTCTATAGCTGTTTTCAACTGAATGGAAGTGAATCTGGCACAGGCTGCAGACAATTTTACTGAAGCGCTGTGGCACTCAATGTGTTAAGTGGATCCAGGTGTTTCTAATCGAGTTGAGAGCGCGTGCACATGAAAATGCTCATGCACGGGAGCTCATGCCCGCAAAAGAGATGTGGTTTTTAACAACTAGCCAATCACAATCCAATATGGACTGCTCCAGCTTTTACAGCGCCAGACACGCCTATTTCCGCGCTATTTCTTTACTGTATGTCAAAATCAAAATCCGCGTTGGATATTATTAGTCTGTTCCCGAATGACTGTCTAAAGTTACCACTTTTATTCACATTCATTTCTTTGAAGAGCGGTTTCTGCCTCCACGTATCCTACAGCAGCTCAATCAGTCCCTCCAGGAAATTGCGATTTTGCGATCACAATAATTAAGGCAAATTCAACCAAACTCCGCGATATTTGCGGGGGCTCGCAATTTTTCAAGATTCCCGCCAGTAAACATTCACATGATCGATCATATTTGATTTAGGATCAATTCACTTCAGCTGCATTGTCATTTTATCCTAATCATCGTTACCTTCACAGTCTTGTCCATGGAGGCAGACAGCAGCAGATGACTGAGGTGAGGCACTGGGCACCACTGGACGGTGTTGACCGGCCCTTGGTGTCCTCCCAGGCTCATCACAAGCCTCCTTGGTATCTGTGCCCTGCCAGGCTTCTGCTGCACAAGATACGGCTTCACCCTCTCACACACTTCTGTGAGCATGTGGCTCGCTCTGGTCTGATCCTCTGACACTTGCTGCGCTGAGGGCTTTGGGTCCACCTTCTCGGCTACAGTGGCCAGTCTCTGTCTCTTAGGGATGTACGGTCTGATACCGGACGGGCCCGTCTGCTGTCGTTTGGCTGCGCTCGACCCGGCGCCGTAGCTTTGCGACGTGCGAGGAAGAAGGGTCTGTCGTGCTGAGGTGTTCTCTGGTGAAGCCAGAGGAGCTGCAGGTTCTCTGAAAGGCTCACCCTGTGCGGTCCCACCTCGAAAGCACCGTCTGTCCCTGTCAAAGCACCTCTGTGGCGGTGGAGGTGGGTGCAGCGAAGATCTGCCTCTTTCTACAGCTGAGGTACCATGGGGAGGTTGAATCGAGGCATCTGCATGACCCTCCAACTTTGTCCTATCAGTGCCAGGTGAGATGGAGTGAGGACTGGGTAGTAGCCCATAGTCATAATAACATGCCCCGACTTCCTGGGTTTCTTCTGCCTGTCTACTAGCTTCAGTGGTGCTTTGAGAAGGTCCTTCCCCAGAAGGTCCTGCTCCTTCATCCTCTGAGGCAGAATCCTCATAGGCCACTAATGAGGCCATTTCATATGAGATCCTGTCTGGAAATGAAGACACAACAGGTGAGGTGGTTGACTGTACAGTGACTAGATTAGAAGCCTAAGGGTGTCATCTAGTGGTCGCTTGGAGTATTGCACATACAACTAGCGTGACGTCACTTGACACCCAGAAATGCTGAACCCTGCGGCAGTTAATAGTATGAGTTGTGCCAAACAAACGTTAATATCTCAAAAACTATATATCACATCGCTTATATTTTGACATTCTGAGTGAGAGCAGAAGTAGCTCAGGAGTTTGATGTATAATAAATGCATGTCGTGTTAAAGTTGTGTGAACTGTCGCAGTTTTTAAAATGTAAACAGAGTCAAGCCGGCTAGAGCAGACACTCACGCCTCGCTCCATAGGGTTCCATTGCCGTTGCCACCCAGTGACGCGGTTTGTTTACCAAAATGCTGCTCGGCTGTTCCCTCGTATATCTTCAGACTAATCATGAGTAGCCATGAGTTTCTTTACAATAGCTGCACGTTGCAACGTTTAAAGGGTTTTGTTGGCTACTGGCAGTCTTCTTTTTATGTGCGGACTCTGGCGGTATACCCATGGACTGTACTTACTTGATACTATGGTATACCGTAGCCTCAGAATTCGCCTATTTCACTCGAGGTTCAACGAATGAAAGAGCAAAATAACCGGAGCACGCCTGCTAAAAGTGACAGACTGACGTCAAGTTAACCCACAACAATGCCCACAACTCATGCCCCAAAATGTTCATACCACTACGAGTTACTTTATCCAAAAATCATTAACGTTAGCTAGTTTCCATCTCTGACTCAGAGCCTGGGCTAGCATACATAGCTACGAGATAACGTTAACGTTATCAATTTAAAGATATCAAATGAATCTACCTTAAAATGCATGTTCCTGTCGCTATCTGCAGAGGCAGCGTTCAGTTGTCACGCTTGAATGTGACATTTTCAAAATAAAAGCAATGTTTCGCTTTGTCCAGGGAACTCGCCGGTTGTTCAGGCGTAAAAAAACTTTTACTTTGAAAAACAAACGGTAGGAAAAGAAAGCAAGTTCCGCTCCTCTAACAAATATCTATGTATTTTACATCGAACTTAGTGTGTTTTATATGGCATTATCCCGATTTAAAAATATAGAAAAAACGTAGTATTAAAAGCTGTCTAGCATAGAGGAGCAACGTGGCATATTTGTATTAGTGAATCTATAGCGGAACTGTTGACCAAGCTTGTTTACCTGGGAAGAATTTGATCCAAACACCTCACTCAGGCTGATGCAAGTTGAATGAGTGAGCTGTCAGCTGTGTGAAGACTATTGTACGGTATGCTGGCTAGCCACTAGATCTATATCAGCTTTGCTATGCAAAATTCAATAATTCAGTAACTGTTTCATATTAAATCTAGTGGTATGGCGTTAATCAGGATAGTAATAATGTCATATCAGACGCTTGTCACGCTTACTTACTAGCTATAGCTAGCTACGGCTATCATATGTTCACATATGGGAGAAGCCTAACTCAAAACAGTGGATGGAGCTGATGTGTAGGTTTTAATGCTAGAGCAGTTCAGGCCTCAATAATACTATATTCAGAACAGTCGGTTATTTTTCAGATGTGTACATACACTCTCAACTCCTGCTCTGCTCCCTCTTCTTCTGTGTCTTGGTCAGTGTGAAGAAGATGACAGACTGTCAGGGAGGAGGGTCGGCGTCCATGAGTCCAGTGGAGCTCTATGAGCAGCTGACAGCGCAAGGAGACAAAGTCAGAGCCTTGAAAACAGCTAAGGCTGGTAAAGTAAGCACCTGTGATCATGTGTTGGAAACGATCGAATTGTCTACATGGGTTTGTTGTTAAACGTATAGTGAAATCAGCCCTTATACAGTGGCATTAAATGCTAAATCGATATATGTATTATATTTATATATATATATATATTTCGAAGCCAGGCTCTCTTTTCTGACTGCAGTGTTTTGATTCCCAGGCAGACGATGCTGCTGCAGTTGATGCTGCTGTCCAGTTGCTGCTAAAGTTGAAAGTGGACTACAAACAGGTAACGGGTCAGGACTACAAAGCAGGATGTCCGCCCTCAGAAAACTCTGTTGTCAGTGACAACGGGCCGGCAGCAGGCGGCGCTGAAGACACAGTTGACCCTTGGAACGTTACCACCACAAATGCCAAGGGAGTGGACTATGACAAACTCATAGGTAACAGACAATTAACTTCACGTGTGGATTGCACTGGAAGAGTTCTAGTTCTATGATTAAACAGTCTGATTAATCTGTCAATGCTGCAGTATTATAAGCATGAATGAAGCACTGAATGGCATTATACCGGCAACATATCATTTATATAACAGTTGAATAACGCACATACCACCATGTCTTTCCCCAGTGAGGTTTGGCAGCAGTAAGATTGACAAGGAGCTGGTGGACAGAGTGGAGAAAGTCTCGGGACAGAAAGCTCACCGCTTCCTACGAAGAGGAATCTTCTTCTCCCACAGGTCAGCAGCTGATGGAATGATGATTTAAAAAAAAAAAACACTCAGATTCTTGGGGGCGTCCCACAAAGGCTTAGTCGCTACTGTCCTATCAATTAAAGGGAAAATGCCCCCAAAAATAATAAACACACAACACTACAAATGCTACGTATTCCAAAAAGCCAATGACAACTGTGATACACAGTTGGTTTCACTACTGTTGACTAAATGCACTTATTGTATGAATGAATGATTGAAAGTTTTATTTACGTGTCAGGACAAATTACATGACCCATCCCACATGGGATTATCAGACACATCAACATAAAGTTATTACCATATTGATTCCGGTGCATAAACAATACAAACACACACACAGCACACACAGCATGGACAGCAAAACACAGATTTAACTGCAATATGTAGTAAGTAAAATATATGAATTATCTATCATATGTCATCTTTTTCCTCCTATCCCATGCATGTGAAATATATTCGGAAAAAGCAAAGATGTTGTCAAAAAGAAATTCAAGTATGGCTCCTTCTTCAAAATCTAACAAGTTTAGCTCAGGGGAGTGAACTTTTTTAAATATTATCGCTCATAAGTCATGATACAATGGGCAATGCAAAATAAAATGAAATTCATTCTCCACTTCCTTCAACTCACAATATTCACAAATCCTATCCTCCTCCGCCGTCCCTCTGTATCTGCCTGTTTCAATATGTAAAGGCAGGATACCACATCGTAACTGAGCACATAAGGACCTCTTACTTTGAGGTAAATTAAACATAACATATTTTTCACATTTACATTCATTTTTAAATAAACAAAAAGTTCTTAATTTTGGCTTTTGCCAAATTTCTTCAGTCCAAGACTGTAACCAGTTAGCACGGATCTGAGATTTAAACAGCTCTACATTTATTGTAAGTCGCTGTGGACAAAAGTGTATGCTAAAAGATGTCATGTAGTGTAATCATGGCACATATTTCATCAGTCTGACCTCTTCATGACTTGTTCTTATCAGTGGGTGTTGTTCGCAGTTGGGTGACTCATTGTCTGCTCATATTGTTGCCTAGTCGTATTGAAAGTGAAACCTTGCCGGCACTGGGTTGTGATCACAAAAAATATCCACGGTGAAAGTTTGTCTTAGATTTCATCATTTGGATTTCCTTATTCAGTGGAAAGGACATGATATATTTTTCTTGAAAAGACGAGCGATTTAATTAAGAACAGTGTGTGTGTGTGTGTGTGTGTGTGTGTGTGTGTGTGTGTGTGTGTGTGTGTGTGTGTGTGTGAGTGAGTGAGTGAGAGAGAGAGAGAGAGAGAGAGAAAGTGATGAAACTTTATATTCTGTGCATTTATGTGAAATGGACATCTCTATATGGCACGTTGCTCTTGTTGCTGTGTGCAGAGATGTGCACCAGGTGCTGGATGCGTATGAGAAGGACAAGTGCTTCTACCTGTACACTGGCAGAGGGCCGTCCTCAGAGGCCATGCATGTGGGACACCTCATCCCCTTCATCTTCACCAAGTGAGCCTCCTCTCTTACATTGATGAATATAACCAAGATGCTTAAAGGGACAGCTCAACCTAAAATCCAAAATACATATTTTTCCTCCCACCTGTAGTGCTATTTATCCATCTATATCGTTTGGGGATAGTTGCCTGGGTTTTGGAGATATCGACCGCAGAGATGTCTGCCTTCTCTCCAATACAATGGAACTGGATGGCACTCGGCTGGTGGCGCTCGAAGCACCAAAAAAATACATTTGATAAACTCAACAGCATTACTCAGGAAGACCGATACATTTCTTTTGTTTATGAGAAGAGTTGATACTGTTAATATTTGATTGACATGAATATTGAGTGAGCCTTGACTCACTTGTTTTTTGTTTGTTTTTATTTATTTTTGTTGTGTTGTTTTTACTCCAATACTTTTGGACTTTTATGTTTGTATTTTACGTGTTTGGACCCCAGGAAGAGTAGTCTCACCTTTGGTGTAGACTAATGGGGATCCACAATAAACAATTAAACAGTTGTCTCTTTCCAGAAATCATGACCCGGTTACTCAAAATAATGCAGACTTTGTTGTGAGCAGTTTCATGTAGGAACTATTTTCTTTTGCAATCTCATGTAGGAACTAGCTAGCAGCTAGCGGCTGTAGTTCGGTCAAAAGAAAATAGTTCCTCCATGAAACTGCTCATAACAAGGTCTGTGGATTATCTTGAGTAACGGGGTCATGATCTCTGGAAAGAGACATTGCTGTGTTGAGTTTATCAAATGTATTTCTTTGGCACATTGAGCACCACAAGCCGAGTGCCATCCAGTTCCATTGTATTGGAGAGAAGGCAGAAACTCTGCGGCCGATATCTCCAAAACTCAGGCAACTAACACAAAACGATATAGATGGATAAATAGCACTACAGGTGACAGGAAAATATGTATTTTGGATTTTAGGGTGAGCTGTTGCTTTAAGTAAAGGGAGGTTTAAGTCCCATTCTGATCCCCAACCTTGACCTATAGACCTGACACTAGAACGTTAGTTTTAAGTTGTAACTGGAGCCCACTTCCTTGTCCCAGGTGGCTGCAGGATGTGTTTGACATCCCGCTGGTGATCCAGATGACGGACGATGAGAAGTACCTGTGGAAGGACCTGACGCTGGAGGAGTGTCACCGCTACGCCGTGGAGAACGCCAAGGACATCATCGCCTGTGGCTTCGATGTCAACAAGACCTTCATCTTCTCTGACCTCGACTACATGGGGTAAAACACTTACCTAACAACATTCCAATATCCATGCAAACATGTTGACAGTGGACACTTTTGACAGGGCTGTCACTTTTTCCCAAAATAAAGTTCGAACGAACTTCGAATTGCCCGCAAAATGTTTGAATATATTTATATTTATTTATAAGTTTTTTGGTTAATTAAAAAAAAAAAAAAAAAATGCAGGCCAGGCCACCGGGCATCAACCCGACGTGCCCGATTATGCAGTCCGCGCCTGCCGGTTACATCGTATAAATATATATAATATAAAATATAAAAAGAATATAAAAAAAAATCCTCAGCTGTCCTCATGGTCCAGTCAGTCAGCTCCTCTCCGCTGCTGTGTTAGCTTGGACGCTCACAGTCACAACACTGCCTCACAAACTTGGCTGCATCCAACTCGAGACAACTTTTCAGACCCCGGAGACAATCTTTCTCAGAAGAGACTAACGCGACAAATCTGGAGACTTTCTCTGACATGGGATTAACATTACCAGCAAGCAGCAGTTGGTTAATTTTGGTTAATAAAAAATAAAAAAATAAAAAATAATACGAAGTTCGAACATGGCAAATTACATTCGAACATGCCCCTCCTCCCCCACATTCGAAGTTAAATTCGAATTTCGAATAGAAAGTGACAGCCCTTTACCCTAAATAAATACTCTCTTAACACATTGAGTGCCAGCCATTTTTTCAATCCTGTAGGTAAGTTGTGCCAGGTTTTTTTTTGAGGATTCTGGCTCATTTTACAAGAGCCGAGGATTATTTTCTGTTAAGAATTCGTGAACACCAATCATCTAAAAATAACTAATAGAATGTGTGCTTTCTCTGTCTAAAAGAGTTAGTTTGCAGAGTTAGTAGTTATGTAGATATTAGCCGTTGAGTACAGCATGGTTTCAGAGATTTTCAGAGAGTTTGGAGATAAATGGATTTTTAGAACCACCTCACGTGCCTGTGATTATGGGTGCCCTTGTCTCCCACTCTGTGTGCTCTCTCTCTCTCTCTCTCCTCTCTCTCTCTCTCTCTCTCTCCTCTCTCTCTCTCTAGAGAGAGAGAGAGAGAGAGAGAGAGTGTGTGTGTGTCTCCAAACTCCTCCCTCCGTCTGTGCTGCGGAGTGCTCTGCTGCTGGGAGTTTGAGCAGCGAGTTTGAGCAGCCTCTCTCCCTGGCAGCGAGTGTGGATAGGTCTCACTGTCTCTTGGGTTTGAGAGCCCCGATGAAGCCCCGTGCGACTCTAGGCTTTATGCTGCTCACCCAGTCCATTTCTGGAACCCCCCACCGCAGCAGCGCGAAAGCGTCCCCGCCTACAGTATGAGAATGAGGCTCGTTCGTTTCTGACTGTAAAATCGCCAAGCCATTTCCGCGGGAGGCGGCTGCTTTTGGTTGACTTTATCTCTGTCGGGAGAGGACCGTCGCCACCTAGCTGGTCGGTAAAATAGATTATACACATTCAATACTTCCAATATCTCCATAGGAGACGCGGGGGGCATTGATCCACGTAGCACCGTCAAAAAAACGCCCAGCTATTTCCTTGAAAATTAGAATGCTTTCTCTCTGTCTCTGTCTGGAGAGAACTGTCGCCACTTAGTGGTCGGTAAAATAGATTATACACATTCTCTTCCTCCAATAGTGATATAGAAGACGTAAAAGGGGTTGATTGATGTCCCACCGTCAAAAAAAAAAAATGTTTATGTAAGACGAGATAGCTCGTCTATGGCACTTAACCGTTGGATTATGTAAGACGAGATATCTCGGCTATGGCACTCAACGTGTTAAGAGTAGACTGACTATTCCTGATCCCCCTCTCTCTGCCAGACGGCCGCCAGCCACCAAAGAGCTGCACTTTGTTACACCACACAAGGGACATTGCTTTAGAGCCTAGATCCTCTATGCGCGGCTCGCGAAACGATGGCGGCTCTAGACACTTTAATTGGCGGCTCGCGACTGATATAAATAATACAATCACTGTCACAACCATTCCCTCACTGCGGTGTCAAACAAACTGCGTGGTTGCCAGGTTTGTGGCCCTTTGGAGCACCAAATGGGGGTTGAAACTCCCCATATCTGGCAACACTGCAAACAAGCCAATGCCTCGTGGAGGGATTGGGTCAGTGGCAGGGACGCAGAAACAGAAAGTGCTTCAGGTGTGAATGACAGGGCGTATTGTTGCAGCTGGCATTTCTTCGTTAACGAGGGCAAGCTGCAACAATCACGTCACGTTAACCCCCCCTCCCAGCGTCCCAGCTTTAACGATAAGCAAAGTAGCTGTTTACTTAGCCCCATAACGTGATGCTGCTTTACTCTACTCCGAGATATTCTCGTACAGCAGTCGGCGCCACACAGCGTTAGAATCCTCAATAGGTGGACAAGGCTGTTCAAAAAGCTCTCCTACCCGTATCCCACCTCCGATTGCAGATCCAAAGATATGATCGTCCGCCTAGTGAAGCCAGTAAGTTCGCCGGAACACCAGCGCTGTTAAAATGATACTGCTTGCGTGAAACAACCGTTTAGAAGCAGTCTTTGCACAGCCTGCGCTGAATTTACAGCAGGGTGTGTTTGATCTCGTTATCTTGGTGCACCGCTTGCACACGGCGAGCAAACAACACATGCAGTCACACGGAGACGGCGGCTGTCAGTGATCAACGCAAATCCAGCGCACCTGGGAAGCAAAACATGTCATGAAATACTCAAACTCCCAAGGTTCCCGTCGGCACTAGGAAGCTTCTCCTGTCCTCAATATGGCACAGGCTGTGCAAAGACTGCTTCTGAACGGTTGTTTCAGGTAGCAGTATGATTTAACAGCGCCGGCTAAATTACTGGCTTCACTAGGCGGACGATCATATCTTCGGATCTGCAATCAATAAATTTATGGTGTGAAGTCGGTACTCGGTAGACTAGAGCATTTTCTGTTGTGATCTGAATTGTTTTTTTTCTTTCTTTATTCTTCTTCCTTGATGCACAACACATCAGTTTAATTGTGAATAATTGATTTTTGTTGAACTTATTTTCTCGTGTTTTCTTTTCTCCCCAGTTCATCTCCTGAATTCTACAGGAACGTGGTGAAGATCCAGAAGCATGTGACTTTCAACCAGGTCAAAGGCATCTTTGGCTTCACAGACAGTGACTGCATCGGTAAGACAGAGGCAAATTCCCCCTGCTGCCCCGGTGCCGATCTGGGGAGAGCCGTGGACTAGCACAATGCTCCCCCCCGACACATGCGCAGTTGCCAGCCGCTTCTTTTCAGCTGACAGCGGGGAGCTTAACAGTCTGTAACAGTCTGATTTGTCTCTTACCTGCTCAGGAAAGATCAGCTTCCCGGCCATCCAGGCAGCTCCGTCCTTCAGCACCTCTTTCCCTCAGATCTTCGGAGGCAGAAAGGATGTGCCATGTCTCATCCCCTGCGCCATAGACCAGGTCAGTACAAGACCGGGTCAGTACAAGACCGGGTCAGTACAAGACCGGGTCAGTACAAGACCGGGTCAGTACAAGATGACAGACATGGACCAGGTCAGTACAAGACGACAGACATAGACCAGGTCAGGTCAGTACAAGACGACAGACATAGACCAGGTCTGGTCAGTATTTGATTTGATTGTATTAAGGATCCCCATTAGCTGGTGCCATAGCAACCAGCTAGTCTTCCTGGGGTCCAAACATACAAACAAATTAGTACAATTGCAAATGCAAAATTATTAAATGTCAGTACTCAACACAAAATACATAATGAACTAACAAATAAGATAGCTAAAAATTACATAGAGGAAAAAAAAGAAACAGAAAACAAAAACAAATACAGATACTTTACAGTGTTAAATAAACTTTAAGATTCTTTTTAAATGTTAATTTACTGTAAACGCAACACAGGTTTCGAGGCAGGTTATTCCAAAGTGTCAATGATCTAAAAATAAAAGATCTCCTTAAAGCATTGTTTTTCGGAGACGGTAATACAAGCTGCCCATTGCTGGATCCTCTTGTGTAATGGTCATGCACAGTATTACTAAAGATTATCTGTTGATGTATAAAAACTGGAGTTTTACTGCTCATGACTGACTTAAACATCACAAGTGAATTGAAAGACAACCTATTCTCAACTGTAAGCCAGGAGAGGCAGGCATGCATAGGGCTCACATTAGACCTTAGTGGGCAGCCCAGGACCAGCCGTGCTGCCCTGTTCTGGACCACCTTAGTGGGCAGCCCAGGACCAGCCGTGCTGCCCTGTTCTGGACCACCTTAGTGGGCAGCCCAGGACCAGCCGTGCTGCCCTGTTCTGGACCACCTGGAGCTTCCTAAGGTCACCACTGGCAGCAGATGACCACACCATGGAGCAGTAGTTAAGATGACATCAAACTAAACTTTGAACTATCTGACATAAAAGGGGACGGGCAACAGAAGTAACACATTTTCTGGAAACACCAATAGCTCTTCCCATTTTTGAAACAATATAATTGATGTGGTGAGACCAAGACAGAGTGGAATCCAGCATTACTCCAAGGAGTTTAGCACTTTCAACTTGTTGAACTGCCGAATTACACAAGTTTAAATCAAGCTTTGGGCTTGTAGATAACCTGTGCCTTGTTCCCAGTACAAGACGACAGACATAGACCAGGTCCGTACAAGACGACAGACATAGACCAGGTCAGTAGGTACAAGATGTCAGTACAAGATCAGGTCAGTACAAGACGACAGACATAGACCAGGTCAGTACAAGACGACAGACATAGACCAGGTCAGTACAAGACGACAGACATAGACCAGGTCAGTACAACACAACAGACATAGACCAGGTCAGTACAAGACGACAGACATAGACCAGGTCAGTACAAGACAACAGACATAGACCAGGTCAGTACAAGACGACAGACATAGACCAGGTCAGTACAAGACGACAGACATAGACCAGGTCAGTACAAGACGTCAGAACAAGACCAGGTCAGTACAAGACGACAGACATAGACCAGGTCAGTACTAGGGTTGCACGATATACCGGTACTACAACAGTACCGCGATACCCTGGCATTAAAAAGGATACTATACCACGTTAATTTAGTACCGATACTTTAAAAAAAGACATGAGTTGCATTGCATCCATGTGCCACCGTCTGTTTCTCCACTGGAGTCTGTGTGCTGCAGGTTTGCTCTGTCTGTTTCAACTCCCTGTGGGCGTGCCAAGTCCACCCTCCCCTGTCTCACTGACACTCCACTCTCCACTCCTCTGTTCAGCCGACATGCAGTGTTGCCAACTTGGCAACTTTGTCGATATATTTATCTACTTTTCAGACCCACGTGGCGACTTTATTTCTCAAAGGCGACTAGCGACAAATCTGGCGACTTTTTCTGACCATGGGAAGCAACGTTAATGTGTTGAATCTCTACGGATTTTGCCTGTAAATTGGTGCGGGTGCTGCTGGCTTTTCTCCCTCCCTCTCTCTCCTTCTCTCTCTTCACTCGACTGCAGCCTCTATCCTACCTGAGAGCAGCAGCATAGGGGTTGCTCATTATAACAGCGTATGTCGAATCTGGCCCACACGGGCGGAGTCAGCACTTAATATTACAACCATACAGTCAGATTACAACGGCTATGCTGAAGCGTGCACGGACAAAGCTGTCCGTCTGTAAAGCGATGTTTACACGTGTTTACACAGGCAAAAGGGAGACAACACGTCCACTTGACTTGCCAAAGCATCTCTCCAACAGACGATCCGACTAGTACAAAGTGTGACAGTTTAGCGAATGTGATAACGTCAAATCAAGCGAGTGTGATTTATTTTGTGACAAGCAAACTTTTTTCAGCGTCGTTTGATGAGGCAATTAAAGGCAATGCGCCTAACCTCTGCCAAGGAGGTAGGCTATTGAGTCATGATGGTGTTTAAGAGTGATATGAGGTTGCAAACTGTATAACGTTAACTGTTAAAGAAATCACATACACTAAGTATAAGGGACATCAGATTACTGCATATTACCATGTAAAAGCTTTAATAACACTGAAAATTATTTATTTATTTAGAATAATCCATGATTAATGTTATACTAATTGTCAAAAACTCGCCTACATGTATGAACAAACAAGAAAACACTTGACACCACATACCACATAGGCCTACTGTACATTTTATTGTGAAAAATAATAAACATACATGACATTAACTGTAAATCTGGCACTTAATGATGAAGCTCAAACTCAGGATTATACTAAAGTAGACTGAACAGAAATTATTCTATTCTGCGCTCTACTGAACACATTTCCTCATTTTCTATTTAGTCAAATGAGATGCCAGCAGAATCAGCACCAACTCAGTTGAGGCAGCCTTCCCCAGCTATCTTTGAACACCACATAAAGTATGATGAAGACTCAAAACATGAATTTTAACTTCCATGTTCTTCTGTCATCCATTATTACACGACTTTTCCTGTTGCTTTAGCTTTTTGCCGTGGTATCGTTTAAGTATCGAGTATCGAGATATTTAGGCAGGTATCGGTATCGAAGTCATAATTTTGGTATCGTGACAACCCTAGTCAGTACAAGACGACAGACATAAACCAGGTCAGTACAAGACGTCAGAACAAGACCAGGTCAGTACAAGACAACAGACATATACCAGGTCAGTACAAGACCAGGTCACTACAAGACGACAGACATAGACCAGGTCAGTACAAGACGTCAGAACAAGACCAGGTCAGTACAAGACAACAGACATAGACCAGGTCAGTACAAGACAACAGACATAAACCAGGTCAGTACAAGACCAGGTCACTACAAGACGACAGACATAGACAAGGTCAGTACAAGACGACCAGTGTTGGGCAAGTTACTTGGGAAATGTAATTAGTTACTAATTACTCATTACTCCTTCATCATCGATCATATCTTCGGATCTGCAATCGGAGGTGGGATACCGGTAGGAGAGCTTTTTGAACAGCCTTGTCCACCTATTGAGGATTCTAACGCTGTGTGGCGCTGACCATAGACATATATAAAGGCTAGATGGCTTAAGGCGGAGTCACCAGCGTCGTTGAAGCGCTGCCATCTTGCTACAGTGCCTTTCTGGTACGTTCTATGGTAGCTGGTGACCTGCACAGACAAAAATACTCATAACTCGCTGAAATCTTGACGGATTTACAAACGGTTTGGTTTATTACAAGCATATTCCGTTCCCGAGATAGACAAAAAAAAAAAAAAAAACACTAAAAACACTATTTTTTTGATGGGCTCCAAATTACACCAAGATTAAACCGAAGCATCTATGCCATGAGAGGGATTCAGGCACAAAGTTTCATGCAGTTTCATCCATTTCCCTAGGAGTTATGATCATATGATGTTGCCATACTAACCCAACAACAGATGCTCATAACTCCTAGTAGCTCCCTGTAGCAAGATGGCCGCCATGCGACGACGTCGCTCTCCATTGGCCGGCAGCGCGGGTAAGCTATCTAGCCTTTATATATATCTATGGCGCTGACTACTGTACGAGAATATCTCAGAGTACAGTAAAGCAGCGTCACGTTATGGGGCTACTGTTTACTGAGCTGGAGGTGAGCTGGAGGGTGTGGAGCTGCATCCCATAGAGAGACAGACTGGACATCAGAATGTTTTCATATATATCTTTTTTAATCAAGTCGGTGTGAATGTTTTCATCACTTTTATAATTTTTTATCAAGTCGGCCTGAATGTTTTTTATATCGTTTGTTTATATATATATATATAAAGCAATCAATGGTCTCTCCTGAGTTTTTCTTTTCTTTTTTCTGTATAAATAAGGCAAAAAAAAGAGAAACAAGGAACTCAGGGTTACTTGGATTAGTAACTGTAATCTGATTACTGTTTTGGAAATTGTAACGCCTTACATTACTTAGTTACTGAAAAGTAATCAGATTACAGTAATGCGTTACCTATTACTGCCCAACACTGAAGACGACAGCGATACACTACAACTCTACAATACTGTTGGCCCCCAAATGCAATACTGGTAACCACTCGTTATCACATCGATATTTGTAATCGCGTGTACGTTGGCTTGTGCCTGTCCCTCCACCTCTCCCAGGACCCCTACTTCAGGATGACCCGTGACGTAGCTCCCAGAATCGGTTACCCCAAGCCGGCCCTGCTGCACTCCACCTTCTTCCCCGCCCTGCAGGGGGCGCAGACCAAGATGAGCGCCAGCGAGCCCAACTCCTCCATCTTCCTCACCGACACACCCAAGCAGATCAAAAACAAGGTGACGTGGTGTGCCCGGGAGAAGATCGCTTGCCACATTTTGCAGCGTTATAACGTCTCACTTAACCTATGACTAATGCGAGCGTTGCTTTCAGGTGAACAAACACGCGTTCTCGGGAGGAAAAGACACCGTGGAAGAGCACAGGGCGCACGGCGGCAACGCAGACGTAGACGTCTCCTTCATGTACCTCACCTTCTTCCTGGAGGACGACGAGCAGCTGGAGAAGATCAGACAGGTGAGGAGGTGTGGTGGAGACGAGAGAAAGGGAAACGTCGCGCTCCATCCTGTTAACGCTCTCTCGCCCTGTTCTCCATCTTCCCTCGTTCCTGCTCCCTCCTCCTCCTCCCCTCTCTCTGCAGGACTACACCAGTGGGGCTCTGCTGACAGGAGAGCTGAAGAAGATGTTGGTTGAGACTCTGCAGCCGATGATCGCCGAGCATCAAGAGAAACGCAAGCAAGTGACGGACGAGATGGTCAAACAGTTTATGACCCCCAGGCCTCTAAAGTTCACCTTCTAGCCATTTGAGCTGTCCAAGTTGATCATGCAGTTAATCCCAGTGCAAGTGCAAACACACAAAACCAGCTTTTTCCCCCATCTAGAATCATGGACATTTGAATTTGTAACGGAGGGACGGAAGCTGTTCTCAAGAGTACGATTCATATCGGGACTGGAGAAAAATGCAAATGTAAATGACTGACGCGGGATGTGCCCCTCCGTGTCAAACTCGGCATGGCATCGCAATCCACGGTGCTTGTCGCCAGGAAGACTTCTTAACTTCTGTGTCAGGCTGCGCTTTTAATGTACGTTTGGTCCATGTTGCTGCTGCTATGTTGACTCTGTCTGAGATTCATCCCAGATTAAACGAAGATAATGTTTTTTTAAATGCAGAATCAGCCACACGTCTACTTCACAAAACATGGGTTAAGAGGGGAGTGATAGCTTTCAGATCATTAAATCAATAACTATCACCTTGTGATTGCACAACTTTGTTTTTTTTTGTTTTGTTTTTTTCTAATAGAACAATAAACGAACAAGACAAACAGGCTCAGACACAGGAAAAGAAAAAAGAAGAAAAAACAAAAATACTGTACATCATTGACATTTGGCATTGTTAATGTGGCGCTACCACCAGCCTCAAAAGATGCTTATGTGCTTGTGAGAGATATTACGCATAGGATCCCACCCAAGGGGTCCACACAGGAAACCAACCGGGGCAAACCCTCCATCACCCCTAACCCTAGTCACTACTCACTAATCATTTTTAACCTCGTCAAAGTAATTGCACAACTTTATTTATTCAATAATTAAAGCATAATAACACATATTTTTTCCTTTGACTCTGAACACTGCAGAAATGCCCCTGCTTGTTAAAAGTGATGGTAATAGATTGACATTGGCTCCACATTTGTTCTTCAACTATTAGGTAGTGTTCACATTTTGTTCCTAAAATGCCTCCAAATGACAGGATTATCATTCAAAGGAGGCACAATTTGACTGCATGGTATTAAGTGGGGTGGATATATTTTCTTGATGACTGGGAGCACACAAGGCAGTGTTAAGGAAACTGTGCTTTATGAGTAATCATGTTTGAACCCAATAACAAAAAAATATATAAATAAAAATATAATGATGTAAAAAATAATATAAAAATATAGAAATCTGAGTTTCTCCCCATCAGAGTCAGAAGGAGCAAAACGTCTGCACACCTAAAAGCCGACAGGTGCGTCGGAGAAGGGAGAACCCGACTGAATCCAAAGAAGAGAGAACTCCCCGCACACGGTCTACGTTTTGCTCCAACCGCCTCCATCAGATTCTTCTGAATCTGAATCTGATGGAGGTGGTTGGAGCGAAACGTTATTCTTTTGTTGAATAAACCTTCATTTGCAAGTGTAGAGACAGTGTGCGGGAGTTCTCTCTTCTTTGGACCCCATCAGAATCCGAATTATTTTATTTGCCAGGGTTTTCACATACTAGGAAATTGTCTTGGTGTGGTTGGTGCTCATGTAACATTGATAAGAACAAATATACAAGACATAAACAAATACGAATCTAAAGAGATTGTAAAATATAAAAGCATTCAGATATGAACAGATATAGACAGTATTAACAGATATAAACGGCATTAACAGAGTATAAACAGACTTGTCAGCTAGGTGAGGTAGCCTAAGTTTGCCGTTTACAGAATATGTACAGGGTCAGGGTGCATCAGAGGTAGCAGCAGTAAATGAGCTTTGTGTCGACATGGATTTGCAGATCAGTGACAGTCGGAGTAATAAAATATGCACGATGATAGGGTGCCGCCCTAACTTCGGCTCATCCGAAAATAAGTTTTAAACGTTAAATCACTCCCTTCAGCAAGATACGTTGAAGAATTAAATCACTGTCATTAAAACTACTTCTTTACATGGTTCCCCTGGTTTGGGGACTTTATTTTGAATTTTATTCAGGCCACTGAGGGGGTAGACTGGGGTGTGTGTGTGTGTGTGTGGGGGGGGGGGGGGGGGGGTGATGATGATGATGGGGAGGGAGGAGGGGCAGGAAGTGATGGGCTTCCTCATAAATTGTAAAATG